>NW_020439302.1:725773-736164 GCF_000699045.2 Agrilus planipennis
CCATTATTTCTCGTAAAAAGCAATTGTGTAGGCAGTGAATGTCTCATCATTGAAGGGTAATTTTTCAGCATTTCCTTCTATCCAACTTAATGAGTTAGGACTATACCCTAATTTAATGGCTCGTTTTTTTCCCTCCTCCAACATAGCGCTATTTATATCGCAAATAGTTGCAGTACAATTTTTATAATTACTATTTTGAGCATAGTTAAGGAATCTAAATGCAATGTCTCCTATAAAGTAATATGGAAACAGTTTAGTAACATTTAACAGTAATTTAAAAAACGACGTTCTTGTACCTGTCCCCCCAGCAACATCTAATAAGTTTGTATTTTCTGTTGGACTAAGTCTGTGTATAAAAATGTCTTTCCAAATTCTATGAATGCCGAAAGACATGGCATCATTCATTAAATCATAAGACTTTGCTACATCTTCAAAAACTTTATGAACTAAAACAGACGAAGGTTTATTTTATAATTTAAGATAAAGATGGATGTAGGGAATGCCTTTGTGTTCTTTTTCGCCCTCTTTAACTTTTTGAAAGCCAAAATGTGTTTCATCTGTGGACTCTTCAGTTTTGAATGCAGGTTGTTCGTTTGCTACATTTCTTCCAAAAGCAGTATTAAATCCTCGAAGTGTTTTCAGAAAAGTACGGTTTATTTTCAACGACATCTATATTTCCAATCACTTCTACAAAATTTTTATTACCTAATATCAGTACTAGTATTTGAAGGTTATGACCATATTATAGGTTATGATTAATTCCAGTAAAAAGACAAATAATTATTTACAATTTATTTTCTATGGTACACTTTAAACTTATATGCTAAGACATTATAAACAATTCAAGTATAGTGATCTACACATTTTATTCAGTTGAAAATTTAAGTTCTCTTAGGAGGAACCCAAGCTTTAATTTTACTAGGAGTGGTGCTGTAAGGAACATATTGCTCTGGTGTACCACTTAAATTTTCAACATGATCTAGCATCCATTTATATTTAGGTCTAGATGGGTCTTCCATTGGCGGTAGGTCAGTTTTGTAATGCATCCATCCAAACCATTCTGCAGGTATTTGGCTACCATCATAATCCATTCCTAGAATTGGGAAAGTCATACTAAAGTTGAACAGAAAAAACAAACAGAAGCAAACCATAATAATCAGCATATTCAACCCATCTACTACGTCCAAAAAAGAAGGTTGGGTTTTCATAATATTTGTTACCATACTTATCAACACCTACTAACTTGCCAGTTCTTAGGTCGTCGAATCTATTTAGAGGAGAAAGAAATTGAATTTTTAAGATTTGCAGAAGACTTATGTAACAGTCAGTGCGTCTTACCTGTACAGTTTGTACAAAGAGGCTTTGACGCCTCCGTTATCTTTTACTATTTGAACTAATTTTGCTAATTTATCCAGCCCCAAAAACTTTGCCATTTTTTAGATTTTTATTTAGTTCATAAGTGCTATTAATTTTTTAATATAACCTCAAAATTTTGACGTTTCTTCCTTATGACATTGAGTGACAGAGGTTCATTTTGCCATTGTTCAATTGTTCATCGGATTGTCACACTTAACGGCAGTTTGACAAATAAATACAAAAACTTTCACGGTTAGTTTTTACAGATATAAATATAATAAAACTGATTAAATTAATGTAGGTTACATGTTAATTGTGATTACTAAAAATATACTAAAGTATATGAAGTGGCAAGTGATTAATTCGATGAACTTTAACTATGATCCTAACCTATCTATGAACTTTGACTACTATGGTCCTATCCTATCTATGAACTTTAACTACTATGGTTCTAACTTATCTATGAACTTTAACTACTATGATCCTATCTTATCTATGAACTTTAACTACTATGGTTCTAACTTATCTATGAGCTTTAACTACTATGGTTCTTACTTATCCATGAACTTTAACTACTATGGTCCTAACTTGTCTATGGGTCCTAGTAACTAGTAACTAACCCATAGTGACCATTAGGTTGGTCGAATTGGTTAACCTGTGGTGCATAAATAATTTTAAATCGTCTTCGAAATTATTAATTTCGTATTTGTGAACTTGAAAAAAACATGTTGCATATTTTAATAATTGTTAACTTGTGATTAAAGTGATTAGCAGTTCTTATTCATGGTAAGTGTTTTGCATAACACTTTAAAATTTAATTTTACACGCTATAAACAAATGTGTAAGGTTAGAATTTTGTTACATTAAATATAAACAAATAACGAATTTTGTTTATATATTTATCCAAGTATTGAAATTACATGGTGCAATTTTAATATTATACATATTTTGGTATATAGCAAGTTGTTTTGGAAAAAACTTGACGAAGTAATGAGTAATGAGAATTAACTACATTGCAAGTTATTAGAAAGATATTGTTGATAAAAATAAGACAACGAGAACTGGCATTTTACCTTGTAAATGCTGCAAGTTACTGCTATTCTGAAATAATTGTCTTAGTAAAATATCACATCTTTTATTGTTATCTCACACAGAAGGTAATATGAAAATGCTATCATTGTAAAGTAGGTAATCTTTACATTGTATGTGAAATTGCTTCCTTTAATGTTACAGAATATTACTAAGAAGTTTACAGTAATGAATATTTCTTGTTGTATATTTTATTATCGCAAGAACTTAAGTTTTAATACTATATCCGAGGAACATACAAGTACGTAGTGTTCCATTAAATACAAACCATTTAAATTGTGTATAAAAAAGTTAAATACGGCGATCACAACAACAAAAAATCAACCTAAATCTGCCAAGACCGAGTCTAACTCTTGTTGTAATTCCATCGTCATGTCCTTTTGCTTATTCATATCATCTTGCAGCCTTTCAACATTCGTTTTGAGCATGTAGTTGCCCTTCTTTAGGGCTGCTAATCTATTCTCGTGCTTGTTGGTTCTTGTCGACAGATTTTGTTTCTTCTTCTCAACAGGCGCATCTTCAGCTTCGCTTACACTGAGTTCGGACTCACTTTCAGATCCGCTGGATTCAGATTCACTTTCTGTTTCGGTTTCTGTTTCCGTTTCTTCTTCTTCCTCGGGTTCTTCTTCATCTTCATCTTCACTCGTTTCTTTCATTAGAGCTGCCATTTTATCAACCTTAAGAAGGAATGCAATTATGTTTTATTTATTTTATCGATAGAATGTACCTACCGAGGGATACACGATTATTTGACAAATGACAAAGTCAGTTATTGTTTTTATTGTTTTTTACTAACTATGATTTTGAGTATGAAAATTTCAAAATAAAAGTTTAATATTGTTATGTACTTTTGAAAATTTTATTTAGTGTGCTTACCTCTTTCTTCAAGCCTTTGTACTTTTTCTTTTCGTCTCTCATGGCAGCTTGTAATGTTTTCATTTGCGTTTTTAGCGCAACTCGTTCTTTCTTTGCATTGTCTTCTTTGTTTTTGAACTTCAGCAGTTTGTTTTTTAGTTGTTTTACTTCTTTCTGTGCTTTCTTTTCTACTTTTTCTGGGGTCATTTCGCCATCATCCTCGCTCTCGCTTTCTTCCTCTTCTTCTGAACTTTCTTCTTTTACGCTTGGCTTTCTTTCACATACCGACATTCTCTTACCTAAAATACAATATTATCCTTGTAGATATAAATTGGTTTTTGAATTTTTCAAGTAATTTCACCATCTTGTAATTTCTTTTCTAACATCATCTTCTGTCTTCGTAATTCCTCCAGTTCTGATCTCGTGTTGTCCAGTTGATTAGCGGCAGTGTGGAATTTCTTTTCTAACTCTTCAGCAGTCTTTCTAGCTTCTTCTGCCTCCGATTTAAGCGTCTTCATCAACTAAAATTTGAACATTAATTTGTAAATTTAATTACTTCTATTGAAAGATTACCTTCTCATCGGCTACTGTGCTTGGTGCTTGAGTTTGTTTTTTATTCCTTTCTTTTTCAAGTTCAGCTTCTAATTGAAGTATCTTGGTTTGCAGTTTTTTATTTTCTCGTGCTAGGGCTTCTTTATTTCGTAATTCTATTGCTAGCAACTGTTTTGTACTTTGAAGATCGTCTCTAACTTTATCGATGTCGTCTAATTCATCTACTTCATCAGGTTCTATTTCTTCCTACGAAGTGGATTGAAGTTTGCAGTCGTTATTAAAGCACTGTATCGGAACTAATTGTACTTACTGGTGGTATACTGGCCATGGATTGTGATTTCTGGATTTGTTCTTCGATTGTCATCTGCCTTCGGAACTTTCTAAGCCCTTCCAAGATTGGTTTACTTCTGTCATTTGTTTTTACCTTCTTTAAGGATACACCTTTTTGAATCTAAAAGCAACGAGTATTCATTTTATCCTGTGCAAGTATTTTTCAGATTGTAAAAAGTTACTAACTTCTTTGAGTAGGTCGTTGTGAGCGGTTTGTTTTTCCGTTTCGTAAACGAAGTGTCCTTCTTTGGTGCCCTCTTTGGCCTTTGCGTTTGGCAAAAGAGGCTTCGACCTATCATTACAGACGACATGTTTTAGCTTTCTTCCTGATTCTATGTCCTTTAGGAGCCCGGTCCAGTCCGGCCTCTGTTTCGGTCTCGATCTATTAAAAAAAAAAAAAGATCTCAATTTTACATTTCAAAAATTCAATTCGGAATGAATGAACCGCCTAAAATCAACTTACTGTTGACTATAAGAATAGTGTAAGAACATACTCCAGTCTTTTAGTTCACCGCATTTTTATTTGTTAATAATAATGGTCTTATGAAAGAATTGTTTAAAATAGAACTGCCAAGACCAAAAATTGGCAGTAGTCTTTAAACTACGCAGAATGTCAGGGACACAGATTATATTTTTTACTTTTAATTGTTGATACTACGGAACGCAAGTTGACAAAGGTACTAAGACTTGTAACGTACGCAAAATTAACCTTTTTGAAATCGGGTCGACTTTACATTCTAATCGAATAGCGCCTTTTTTTATAATATTGTTGCTATTATAATACCTGAGGTGTTCCAAGACATGTTGTTTCTTTTCTGTAAGAGGTGGTGCATCCGGAGGCCTAGGTGCTTTCGGGACCGGTGGGGGCATTGGGGGTGCCTTGGGAGTCATTTTTTTCAGGCTGTCCGCGCGAACTAGGTCGTTTCGTTTTACAGGCATGGCCTATCATAAAATAATATCAATTTATAGTAACTATTAGAGTTATAATTAATAAACCTTGTCGATGATAGCGTCGGATTCATCTTTTGATGACCCCCGTCGTTTGGGTTCGATCGGGGGGTTAATGGGCCGATCAGCCACGCTGTTCAGTTTTATGGGTACTTTAACTTCTTTAGACTGTAATTTGGTGGGCTCCTTTGGGGGCACCGGCTTTAACTGTGGTTTTACGAAAGTGTGTTGTTCTTTTTTTGTACCATTTTCAATCGGTTTGTTGTTCTGCGTTTTTTGTGTGTTGGTCGTCTTTTTGGGACCTGTAAAGAAAATAGTTTCGGGATTGCATACATTACTATTTATAAACAAATAATTTTACGTTATAATGAGTCTATGAACACCCTGTATACGCCAAGTTTATCGTTTAGTAATAACAATAATTATGCATCTGTAAGCAACTTACCTAACTCTACAGACAAGCAGGTTGCCTACTGTTAACTCTAAATTTAAGGAATATCATTTTATTGTTGATTTGCCTGTAATTTAATTTATTATAACTTTCTATATGTTTGACTAAATTGTCATTATTGATGAAATTTTTTCATTCAAATAACAAAAACATTTAAAAAAATGCATATTTGAATTTAATGTAGAAGTATGAGTATTATTGTAGATTTAATAATCTTCAAGTAGTTTCATGTTGCTTTAATGTTCCATAAAATTATAATTATTTTCGTTTCAAATATTACTAAAGTGTAAATAACGTGTTTAACAAGTTTTTATTTGTTGATGTAAATTATTGCTTTATTATGTGGAAGGATAATCATTTGGGTATGCAACCTGGAATATAATGGTGTTAATATTGTTTCATAACTAATTGCTACAAAATTTAAAAAATGTTAATTTGGTTATACTATAACTAAATGTTAGGTATTTCAAAAATTAATTAACAGAAAACTTCTATGTAATAAGTTTTTTTTTTTAACTTTACAACCTAATAGAGAAATTTTCCAATTTTATTACGAAAAGCGTAACATGATGAAAATATTATTTTCGTAGGTGATTTAAATTTTAAGTTGCTCACTTTATTCATGATTTTATTGGCACCGTCAAAGTGCCTACTCCTACGGTCCCTAAAGTTGCTTCATGCTAAATTTTTGATTTTTGGAAAAATGGTTTAAACGCGCAATGTACGTCAGCGGTATATTGACATATACAGGGCGTTGTCGACGGTTCTTGATTTCGCGAAATTTTTGTTGCATTTATTATTAGCTGTATTTATATGTACACTTTTGCCAATTGGACATCTAAATGGTCGCCTTGTAGCTTTGAATAATATCCTACAGTCACTGCAATTCTTCGACCAAATAGGTAAAAATTCGTCATAAATTTTAACCGTTTGTGCACTTGTTAGTGGTAAAATATTTTGAAGTTGTGAACAGCTGAAATAGTAATTTACGATGGCTGTTTTATTTGAAAATGAGACATTTAATTTTTAACGTATTTGTCGTATTGTGGCACCTTTCCGAAGCCCCTTATACGTCTTAACAGCCTTCTGAAGTTCGTTGTTGTCCACCAATTTATGCCTTCAATTGCCAAAAGCGGTGAAAATCACTCTGTTTGTGGTCTGGACTATACGGTGGTGGATGGTCGGAAACGTACCATTCAAATTGTCTGAGAGGGGCTTTCATAATGGTGACAGTGCTGTCGTGCATTGCTATGGATAAAAACTATGATTGTCCACCATATAGGCCAGACTTTGCATCTGGTGATTTCACCCGTTTCGACAATTGAAAATACGGTTAGGTTGGCAACGATTTGCTACCCACACATGAAGAACACCAAAACGCTGTTTAGATGTACTTAACTTCTCTGGTGGCAAATTTCCGGTAAGATAGCATCAGAAAGCTGATATTTTAATAATAAAATCATTTTGTTATTGTACCTAACCTACCCCATCGAAATATAAGAAAAAAATTCAACGTGTAATTGTACAACACGCTACTGAAGTAAAACTTTTTTAAACATAGCGGCATAGGGGTTATGGAATTGGTTTAATAGTATTATTTGTACAGTATGCTTCACACGGGTGCAACCGCTATGTCCCTGCATTTTAAGTCTGTAATATCTTCGAAAATATTCATTTAAATTACATGCTGTAAAGGGCCATATTGCTCTATATTAAATGCACAATGTATTTAAAAGTACTTGATTGGATAAGGATTAATGCTGTATTGCTTAAAATCGCTTCGTAAATAAGCCATTATTTCTCGTAAAAAGTAAAAGATTAAAAATTGTTATTGTGGGTTATCCCTAATAGATAGACATATACTATCCCTGACTTTTTTGTAGACCTTTTTAAGGTGTACAATACTGTAGTATATTATTTTGATCTATCTCGTAGGGTTCAGCCAGCGTTTGCAATGTAAGTACAAACCTCTAAAATGATCAGTGTTTCTCTGCTGTATTATGCATGTATTATACATATAAACTTTCCTCTTGAATTACTCTATCTATTAAAAAAACCGCATTAAAATCCTTTGCGTAGTTTTAAAGATCTAAGCATACATAGGGACAGACAGCAGGGGAAATGCGTTGCATGATTTCGTTACATAGCAACTCGCTTGAAACGAACTTACCCTACCGGGCGTAAAGAAGTTTCACTTCAAAAATTGCCCTTGCATTTTAAGTACATAGCACTATAACATAAAGGATAATAAGCATGCAACAAATTTTTAATTATTTTGAACTTATCAGTATGGACTGTTAAAAAATCGTTTACTATTTCATCAATTTTTCTAATATTACTCAATAGTTTTTATGCCTCCTGACAATTAGTAGTTATTGTACATTTACTACTTATACTATTAAGAAAATTATTTTATTGTTACTAGGTGTTAATTTATTGACACACACACAAGTACGAGCTACATGGGTACTTACGACAAAACTAATTTTGCACTCGTTAAACTTAATTTAAATGATTTTTCGTCACATAAAATTTACCTAACTGTAGTTGGTGCTGGTGGTACATATGATAGTTAACTAAACATCCACGAGCGGCATGTGCAATTAAAAAGAATCAAACGTAGTCTTTAGAGATCAAAGAACTGCGTTTTATATTTGGGCTGTAACAATCGGCCAATAGAGAACTTCCTCAATTCATTTCGTGAAGAACTTAATTTTTATTGGTGTATTTTTAGCCGTAAAAAATAATTGACCTAAATATTTCATGTTATTTACGGCATTGAATATTAGCATCCCCTGCCTGACATGCTTTATTTATTGATTGGGAATCGATTAATCGGTTGCGCATCGCCTGACTGCGCAGCGAACTGCCTAGCACAACTTTGCAGTTTTAGCTAATTAGGAATCAAAAAAGATGATGCAACTACAAAACGTCCTCAATCTATTCGTTGTAGGGTGTAACACACTATTCATGATGTTGGTAACTACTCACTTTATAAACGTTTAATTGGCCGCTTTGTTTTTAGAAACGGCTAGGCGGAATCGATTTATAATTTATTGGCTACATGCTTTGTAACATGTATAATATGTAAACTTACTTTTGTGTTGATCTGTTGAAAATAACGTCTAAGTTTGATGGATTATGGAGAGTGCCACTTTTCGTAAAAGCGAATTTTTTAACTGTCACCTTTTAAGTTTGGTTGAATATTGATAAAATCAGCTTTTCTTACGCTCTATAACTTTGCCAACTACTGTTTGCAAAGGTTACGGACAAAATTTAAAACTTGGCACTGTGTCTTAAGAGACGTGAGCAATTATTTATCGCTGTCTATACATATGTTTTGTACACGAATTTATACTATGAAGTGTAGGAAAAGGTTATAAATAGGGACTTTTTATTTTCATTCGAACCCCGAATTATTTACTGTTTTTACTAGGTTTTATGTTCAATTCAGCTTATTATGTTCTTGAGGTCATAGAAATGAAATTAAAGATTTGAAAGTAAGTTTTAGATAACAGTACTTTAATAGTACCTAGCCATTTTTTCTGAATGAATTTCATCATCATAAGGTCGCTAGTTGTAAGACTGATTGGACACGCACCTCCACTCTTTCCTATCCTGAGCTAATCTTCGCATTTCCCCAAAACTAGAACAACCTGCACCCTTAACTATTTGAGAACACTAATCTAATCTACCTCTACCCCTCCTAACTCCTGTTTGTGCCTCTAATAGTCTTTGACTGGACCTTCATGCCTGAGAAGGCGTTCTACCAACCTATCTCGCCCATTTCTTATTGACTTCTCCTATTCTTTCTAATACCTGTTCATTTCTAACCTTCTCTATCCACGGTATCCTCATCATTCGCCTGTAACGTTTCTAACCTTTTCTTTTCTTTTCCGCCGCGCCCAGTGTCTATGTTTCGCACCTGTACAGCGCCGCGCTCCAAACAAATCTTTAACAGCCTCTTCCGAATTTCAAAAATTAATCATTCGCGAGCATAGAAGTGACACTTGTTTTTATTGAAGGCGAGTCGACCCTGCGCTATTCTCTGCTTTATATCCCTATTACTCCTTCCGCCCTGACTTATCTGACTTCCTAGATACCTAAAATCAGCCACTTCTTCTAATTTTTCGTCTCCTATCTTTATATTCGCTCTTTCTCTCCCTTTTCTTCCCTTGCATATCAGTATTTTTGTTTTACTTTTAATTATTTTCATACAATACTGTTTTGTAAATACCGCTTCCATTTTATTTAAAGCTATCTCTAACTCCTCCTGGCTAGAGGCTAATACTGCTATATCATCTGCAAATCTAAGCATACTAATCTTTTGCTCCTGAATATCTATCCCTACAGATGTATAGATTAAAAATTAGCAGTGACAGTGTGCATCCCTGTTTGACTCCCTTCCTAATATTTACTTCTCTATGTTGCAACCCCCTGCTTTATAACTGCCTGTTGCTCTTTATACAAACTAAGTATCACTTTTCTATGTCTGTAATTCATCCCTACACTTTTAAGTATATTTAATCTTGTCCCATTTAACTTCAAATTCTTTTCCTAAATCTTCAAGACCAGTCTAATTATGCACATAGGGTAATAATTATGTATACGTTACGGTACAATTTTTTTGTTTTTTTGTCCACAATATCGCCGATAATTTTGGATTTAGCGATAAGATTCTGTTGATAGTAGGTAGGTACCCCAAATTTTCTACCATTCCAACAATTTCGGAATCGTTTGGCCTACCTGCATCTAGTACGACCCTGGTCTTTGATTTTCAGGTCTATTCTTTGGACAGTCCCTGTTTACA
>NW_020439302.1:742025-745779 GCF_000699045.2 Agrilus planipennis
TCTCTTCCACCGAACTAAAAAACATATAATAATAGAAAAAACGTGATTGTGTTCTTTCACTTGGTAAAGTGTGTTACATACACTAAATGGTGTCATCATACTGATCAAATGTGATGTACAAATCGAACAAATTAATTAGTGCCATAACCCAGCCAAAGTATTGGTGGCAAAGTTGAAAAATCTTTTTAACTGCGGCTCCGCTTCGCAATAAAACTGATGCTCAACTACCCTAAACTAACTCAACTGTAAGGTCTACTTGATGGGACTATTACAAGTGAGCAGGGCTGTAAAAATCGAGCAACTTCCTCTTCAACCTTTTTTTGGGGGATTGGATGTTACCCATTTGTTACAGTTCTGCTCCTTCCATCTTTGACAAGCATTACATTTTTGTGGTATCTAGGGATTCATTATTATAAGGTCGTCAGTCCTAAGACTGCTTGGACACGCACCTCCACTCCTTCCTATCCTGAGCTAATCTTCGCATTTCCCCAAAAAATTAGAACATCCCACGTCCTTAACCATTTGCGAACAGTAATCTAATCTATTCCTCTTAACTGTTGCCGCCTCTAATATGTCTCTGACTAGCCCTTCATGTCTGAGAAGGAGTCCTACCAACCTATCTCGCCTATTCCTTATTGACTTCTATAGAGTCCTCTGTTCTCCTATTCTTTCTAATACCTCTTCATTTCTAACCGTCTCCGTCCGGTATCCTCTGCTTCCTACTCCTCTCTAAAAATTAAAATTAATTAAGATTAAAATTCCCTTATTATTAGATTTATTAAATGTGCTTTATGGTTGACCATAAGGTTTGACTGTCGGTGGGTGTTGAACTACTGTAATGCCAAATCCACCCTAAAACACTGGCTGACCGTTGTTGAAACTAATATTGCAAGTAATCGTTTTTTTTTGTTTAGTTCGATGCACTTGGAATTTAGATTAAGGTGTTATTAGTGAAATTAATTAATAAATCACAAAAGGTCCTCCCATTTTTCTTTCAATTAGGTACTAAATATCTGTTTATTGTGTAAATTATTTTGGCGTGTGTCAAGCACTTTGGAGTTAACAATTTCAAATATTGCAAGAATCCGTAAGAACGAATTTGTAGCTTGTTTACCTTGGCAGGTTTGTAGCGAAATTAACGAATATAAGGGAATTTACCTATACATCGGGAATTCCCAAAGACATGTTGACTATTCTTTTTTCATTGAAAATCGACACTTACGACATGTACGGTGAACAGATTTTTAGAAAAAAAGAAAGCTGTGAACGTTAGTTATGCTCGCTGGTTGTGTAAATCTAGGTTGACCATCATCATCATAAGGTCGTCAGTCCTAAGACTGGTTGGACACGTACATCCACTCTCCTATCCTGAGCTAAACTTCGCATTTCCCTAAAGTTAGAACAGCCCACATCCTTAACTATTTGCGAACAGTAATCTAATCTAGGTCTACCTCTACCCCTCCTAACTCCTGTTTCTGCCTCTAATATGTCTCTGACTAGACCTTCANACTTATCATGTTGACACAAATAAACAACTACATGTACGCTATTTACAATTTAATATCTTACGTGCATTTATGTAAGTGTATTAAGGAATGGTCCACTTATTTCACCCATATTTCAATTTGTTTGCATCTTTATTTTAAAAGTGTTTATAGAAGTGAATTTTTTTAGCTAGAAAAAGAAATGCGTATTTCGTTAATAATCTTGTATTTTTGACATTTTGTTAGAATAAATCAATTAATTAATAAACAATATATGGCACAAGGCGAAGTGAGCTAAATGTTTAAAAGGACCTTGTTACACTTAGAATTAGTAGGAAATTTTGTAGATGGCGTTTACCACGCTGCATGTAGTTATTCGGTAAACGGTGTTTAATGGCAGGTGTGTGTAAACTGTTTATGGCGTGCTGATGGGATCTAAATAGATCGAAATTGCAACCCGTCAGACGGTTTTGACAGATCACCGACAAAGAATTTTTGTTTTGTTAGATTTAGTTTAGTTAATTTGAACTGAAATTTTGGTTATTGCACTTTTGTGGTTGATTCCTCAAGAAAATTTTGCAAATCGAAAGTAAACCAAGGTCTTAAATATTAAGTTAACTAAATTGTTATTTATATTTCAAAACAGATATTTGAGATGTTTGGCCAGGAACCCAGGAAGTGAAATTTTGTTGATAAATGAGCCCATAATATAATTAAGCATGTTCGTATGATGGTACACAGATGTGTTCTTTTGTACGTAAAAATCTCTCTATTGCAATGTAGAATTATTTGTATGTACGTGTATGTATGTACTAATGTATCATGCACGTACGTGTGTTTATCTAGTCAGTTCGCGAACTATACAATGCACACACGTTGACGCCTACAGGTCTGAAAATACATTTGGCATCTGCCATTGTGGATATTTCTGCAAGTGCGAGATTTTCACGATTGTGGGAAGGTGCAGACAAATGAGTTTTGTGGAAACTTACAGATAGGAGTAGAAATTACATTGCTTGCTTAATGTACGACAAGAGCTTTAAAGCGTCACTTATTTAAGTTGTGCTCAATGCTCCACTGTGCAGTAACGCACTGCGCATCTCATTTGACGTTTACGCAAATGTTTTTTACCGTTTTGTGCTTAACAACTGATAATATCGAAAAAAAAGTTTCTTTTTTATCCTTTATTAGTCTCCTTTTAGTGCTTTTGGTGGAAATTCTCAAACAACTAAATAACACATTTTTTTTTCACTTAGCGTAAATTGTAAATTAATACTAATTAACCAAAATTTTACATAAAACGTTCGTATCATTTAACAATTTATTTTTTTATGCTTACGTTTTCACTTATTTTTTTGTTTCGTTTTGTATTCGAAAGAGAAAGTATCCCAGTAGTATTTAACGTGTGTTACGCCACTGGAGGTTTCAGCAGAATTATTTGTCTAAGAATTGCCGTTGTCATGGTAATAAATAACAAGTGAATCTGTACATCGCCATTTTCTTATTCGGCACCTTTGACCGATGATTTTTTATGATTTAATAGTAAGTGATCAAATGTGTGAACAATTAAAATTAAATAACTAATTTTGTTTGAATATTATACTAATTAAGGTAAGATCTTTCAATAATTCGACTCATTAGGTGTTGTACATATGAGCAATTTATTGAATAAGTGGTTTTGGCAGGGTGGTACCGTTTTATGATACAATTTTTGTATTATAGAAATATATTATCGGATATACCTAAGTAGGTGTAAATTTGTGTTAGGTACATTACTGTGGCTTTTATAGGTATATTTTTATCACTAAAAAAAGATCGGGCTTTTGTTGTCCTTTCCTTTAAGTTGATTTTGATGGTGATATCTTTCATATTCGAAGATTTCGTTCTTGTATATAGTGTTAAGTTTTAATATCGGAACAAGAATTTTAATTTTTTGGCATACGTCCAGGTAACGACACAGCGCCATTAATATGAATAACTTTTAAGTACAACGTATACTTAATATATATTCATGACGTATTGCCGTTCTGTTTGAAATAATAAATAAGCAAAATACGTCGATTTTGAAACCGGAAATACCGTGACGTCAAAAAAAAAAGGGAAAATAATATCATTACTATAGAGAAATTATGATTAGATTAACTGATGTTTAAAATTAAATGATATGAAAAACACAGGCGTAGGTAAGGGTAGAGTTGAAGGAGGTGACCTGTTTCAAGTTTTATTCTTGAGACGATGATAGTCGACTCAACAAAAAAAAAAAAACAAAA
>NW_020439302.1:750553-763497 GCF_000699045.2 Agrilus planipennis
ATGATTTCGGCGTGGCGGCAACGATTGTTTTAGATTTCAAAAGAAGCCGCCGGCGCGTGTATCATAACCATGTACTTCCGAAAAGCGGCAAATTTCTTTGAGAAGTAAGTACAAAACCTTTGATGCCGCATTATCAAAGTGCCGATGGTTAAAACATAACTATGCATGCACTCAGTTTGATTTTAATAATTTTTTTATTCGCTATGTTTATGGTATTAGTCGTAATGCGCATAGGTCCAGTTTTTCATATTCTTTGATACAGTTTTTTGCGTCTCATAGAATTCCTAAGCGTACCTACCTATACACCGAACTGTTACACCTAACTACTCAGTGAAATAGCGCTAAGTCCTAGCTGCAAGACGCAAGAGTCTTGCAGGCTATGTCTTGTTCTTGCTCAAGTCTTGCACGGTCAGTCTTGGTCTTGGTCTTGCTAAAAATACGCGGTCTTGTTCTTGGTCTTGGTCTTGCAAAAACGCAAGAACAAGACCAAGACTGCAAGACCAAGACTGCAAGACCAAGACTGAATTTGGGCAACACTAAAGGCGACACGACCCTGCGCTATCCTCTGCCTTATATCCCTACTACTCCTTCCGTCCTGACTTATCTGACTTCCTAGGTATCTAAAATCAACCACTTCTAGGTTGATATAAAATAATTTTTCTTTTTTATTTGTTTTAGGAGAAGCAGAGAAAATGTGCCTCGTTGTCTGAAATAATTCGTCATCAACCACAGGTAGGATTTTTAAATTATTTTTTTTTTTACCTTACAGAATATTTCATGGGAGAATTATAATCTACGTAAGGTTTAGGATATATTTATTTGACGATGGTTTTTAATTATCCAAAAATTGGAATAATCCAAACAAAAAAGACAATACCAAAAATTATTACTATTACTAATAGTAAATAGGTTCTATTTGTCTGTTTTTGTTTACATTTGCTGCCCTATTTATTATTCTTCAGGTGTAGTCAATACTTATCATGTTGACACAAATAAACAACTACATGTACGCTATTTACAATTTAATATCTTACGTGCATTTATGTAAGTGTATTAAGGTTAAGGTTGCACCGCCTTACTTTTACGACCTTAGTTAGTTTTTAACGAAGCTAATAAATTGATGTAAAAGTGGTATCTTTTTTACATTTTCGTGACGTTCAAATAGAGGTCACTGTTCCTGTTTTCCACTAATAGGTTTCGTGAGGTGATTTTAAATAGGTGCCAGGAGTCCTTCTCTTGTTCTATTTTCAATCGCAGTTGTACTTTGAAAAATATTTCGGTATTCCTACGAAGAAAAAAAAACTTTGATCGACTTACGCCTTGCTACGTGTGTTATTAATTTGTATTATAAACAAGAATATTGTTTAACTTATTATTAGAACTATTGGATTTGGAGCATATTGTTTATATGCAATGATGTCTACTTCCACATAAAGTATAGGTTCAATCGTTATACGAGGGTAAGGAGAAAAATTTTTTAATCTGATACAGAAAATGGCAATTTTTAATATTTTAAATAAGGCCTTGTCATCGTACGTTAACCGCGAAAACGCATTTTTTCATTTGACACTATTGGTTGGTAAAATTGTTTTTCATTCTCTGTTTAGAATTGTAGTTGTGGATTCAAATATAATTAATAGTTCAGCTGGAATTTCACTTGTACATTGCTAAAGTCTCAGCTGAACTTTTGAACAGGCGTTATTATCAAATGCGACAACCACCCAGCGCACAGCTTTTCCATATTCAAAGCGAGGGTTTTATTATTGAAAATGGTGGACCTAGATTAGATTACTGTTCAAAAACAGTTAAGGATGTAGGATGTTTCAGTTTTAGGGAAATGCGAAAATTAGCTCAGGATAGGAAGGAGTGGAGGTGCGTGTCCAACCACTCTTAGGACTGACAACCTTATGATGATTTAAGAGAGTTTGCCTTTAAGTACATTTCCAATTGTATTTGTTAAATGTAATTAAACCTTTCATAACTGCGAATTTTTCCAATTTGACAATGAAGAAAGCGTATTCTTCAATGGGTTGTCATACGTGCTGATTAAGTAACCATCAAGTTTTTTTCAAACGATTTTCCACCGTCGCTGTATTTCGTTTACTTCTTGAAAACACGATCAAAAAATGAGTTTCAGTCTTAAAAATCATTTCCAAAAAGTAACTCTTATCTGTTTTCTTTCGGCAAGAACTAATTTTCAAGGGTCAAACATGTTTGATGAGTTTTCACGTTAGTAATGTGAAGGAAAATCACTAGGATGATGAGATTTTCATCAAAAGAACTAGAAACGTTCTAATGTCGTCGAATGCTTTCGACCAAAAATTTTAGAAAATCTTGAAGGATTGATGGCAGTTTCTCGTGCATCTTCTGACTTTCTGCCTTCTTAAAAATTCAAATTGCGTATTTTTACACTTTCACTTAAATAATCAAACCCAGATAGAGCACACTGGTAATCCATTTTCTTATTCTTTACCCTATTTCCTATCGCTTGTTTGGAAAGCCATTAAATCTCAAGTAAGGACTTTCAGCCCTTCGTAAATCGCAAAAATTCACAGATGAATTCGATACTCATGATCAGTTACATTCCTGGAGACTACCGGAGCAACTATTGAAATCAGAGTTGTTGTTCTTGATTAGCTTTTCGTGTTAATTTTTCACAAAATTGATTATTTAAATTAAAATGTGAATGTCGTTCTGTTAGGTGATCTAGGGCATTCAATTCCACGTTCTTATTCCACATTTTCAATTATTTGCTTTGTTTTTATACTATTGTTGAGACATCTACAGAAAATTTTGTTGCGTTCTTGTGGTCTATGTCCCATTAAATTTGTATAATTCCAAAGCATCCTGGGGACTGCCACTGATCCCGAAACTTCGACAGACTCCAACTGTTATCGTTTTTTAGGTCAAAATCGGTGGCCAAAACAGAAACGCGTGGCCCGACGCGCATATTATTTTGGTTGCTAAATTATGGGAGTTTTGACAGGTTCTTAACTTCTGAACCGATTGTAACACAGTGTTGGCAAAAAAATGAACCACAACAGGGAAATGTGGCGCTCAATTCTATCAGAAGGATTCAAAAGCCTAAAAAGTATAATTGGAAAAGTACTCAACCGAGCCATTTCAATCTTGCCTAACAGACGCTGCACATTTAATCATTAATTCTATTAGTATTGTTTTGTGTTTTTAATGATTTGATAGAAGGCCAAACTACTATTGGTAGAACAAATGAGTTTTGGCAGAATTTTAAGTTTGAAGTATTTTTAAATATGCACATATTTTTTATATTTTTGGCTTCTATTTGAAATAACATAACTGTTTAAAATCTCCAATAATACTGCATGTAAGCAAGTCACCGTGTGCTCTATTAGTATGTTATATTTTTGGAGATTTTCGTTCAAATTGTAAATGTATAGTCTGAAATAATGAAAAATTAGGTGTTGAAGTAAACATACTAACATTACAATCTCTCTGAAATATCATCCACACCCATAAAATTAATTTTCGTGTAAATTATGGGATTGCTGTGGTCAACGATTTCTCTTTTATTTGTTTTGTTAGGAAATCGTTTGAGTTTTTTGTTTGAGTCTCATATACTTTAACATATAAGAATAAAGATAGTGATTTGGTTCATATGCGTTCTATTTTAGATTTGTTCTCAGTGTATTTACAATGTAGAAAAGTAAATGTGTGTGTGTCTTACCTAGTGGCACAGTGTGTTGTTGGCTTGGACGTTTAGGTAACACAATAAATCACAATATGACGATTGATCTATTGATTGATTAGCGCGCCAACCTGAATCCAGTGGGCTCCGGTTGTCTATTTATAAGGAGGTTTCGTTTAGTTCAAAGGAAAAAATCGTTTTGTCGATTAATAAATTTTATATCGATCGTATTGGTATCGAATTTCTATTACACGTCTTGTGGTTAAATGAGATTGTTTAAATCGAATTTTTTTTTGTTAATAATTGTATTCGGGCGCGCACCGACTCGCGATCCCGTTGCGAATTCACTGATCCTAAAGATTCCAGTTCCGATAATTTTTGTGGCGGACGACGGCGTTTTTGAGATGACTGCGTAGTTGAAAATAGCGAGCGTCTATTTTTGACACCCCGATGACGTCGCGATGCCGCTGGTACGCGGTTTACGAGATTTTCGAACTGAAATTGTGCGCCTTGGCATTACATTTATTTGCATGTATCAGAAGATACTTGTTATTACTTGTGCAATATATAATAAACGTACATAAAAATATGCACAACTGCATCGCATAATTTGGCACGGTACGGAAAATTTAGTTATTGCTGCTTTGATTGGCACAATTTTTTTTGAAGTTGAATTATTTTTTTAATGACCCTTGTATGCATCTCATCTGTAAGGCTAGTTGTAATATTTTTTTCTGATTTTATCTGCGTAGTCTTTTGTTTTGTTTTTTATGTTTTTGATTTTCCGATAATCTTAACTGATGACTCAGGTGGAATCACCGTATCAGGCGTTTTGATTCCCCGACAAAATATCCCTGACAAAATATCTCCAGACTAAATATCACCGAACAAAAGCCCCGATAATAAATNGGTGAATCACCATCCCTCGATTTGCTCCATAGATTGCTGGGTTTTGGTGGTAGTCCATCAGGACCATCTTTAACCCAAGGTGGTCGAAATGTCTCGCGTTTTACCGTTGTATCAGGCTTTCCCGCAGGCATTTTTTAATTAGATTATAATCTGAAAACAAGAATAACATTAATTTTTCGTTTCTTCTAGTAAATTTCTAAAAAAATACTTTACAAAAATGTCCGTTTTTTAAATAGATCGATTGTAAATCCGAAGGTCGTTTTTATTGTTTTAATATGCATATGTACATAAACATCATCAAAAGATGAGCAACATGGACTCACATCTCATGCCAGAACGCGAATTCCGTTGCACTTAGTCAACCTGCTACCGACAACGATTATTTTCTAGGGATATATCCCGAATCGAAAAATTTTATTTGCTTAAGCGAAAAATGGTAATTCGAGCCTATAAAAAGTTTTTTAGTTTTGAAAATACTACTTGCAAGTAAGTCGGTATATATAATATTTATCCCATGAAAAATAAAGTCTTCTAGAGATAGATCTGACGGTCGATTGGGATCGATGATCGAAGGTTGCTAGATTGCAAGGCCTCTTATTTTATAAATCATAAGTAAATGTAAATAAACGTAAAATAAGAGAAAATATTCGATGATTGAATAATGTCGATGCGTTAGATATAATAAGACCGATGCGATTTGAGCTCACTTAAGTATTACTACGTGATTGTATTTGTTGTACGTTCTTAGTTTAATTAGTGGAAGTTCTTGAAGAAAAACATTTGAATACTACAATTTAACATGGCGATTTACTACTAAAATATTATACAAATTTGACTGTCATGATTCTACTTATAAACGTAAATGGGGTCTCGACATTCTTTTTTTCCTAAAAGATCAGTCTTTCTGAAGGTCATTTTTATTCCTTTGATATTTTAGGCAGTAGCATACGAGAGGACACCCGAAAGTCCTTTGTCCAAAACTAGTAATTGATTATTTCCAAATAAAAGACAAATATCGCTCTAAAATAATCTTCAACGAGAATTTTTAACAGAAACATATAGATCCAATCAGTTTGTCTATTATCGTCGTTATATTATTTGTGCAGTTTTTGTTCAAATTCAAATATGATGACTGTCTGATATAAAATATGTCAATTTACTACCACGATACTTATCCGTTTTGGCACTTCCTTTACATTGTTGATTTTCGTTGTTTTTTTTCTGCGAATGTTTTTCGCGGGCTTTTCTGTTAAACACCACAGACAGCTGTTGCTGTTATATAGAGAATTTTGTTGGCAACGGATGTATTACCGTGGGATTGAAGAGAAAATACAACCCGCCAGGCGCAGACACTATGAACCATGAGGTCGGATCTTATTATTGGGAATTTACGCAATATTTTGTTGATTGTCCGAACAAGTGACTCG
This sequence comes from Agrilus planipennis, assembly GCF_000699045.2. Taxonomy (NCBI): domain Eukaryota; kingdom Metazoa; phylum Arthropoda; class Insecta; order Coleoptera; family Buprestidae; genus Agrilus; species Agrilus planipennis. Next base: position 756,554 of record NW_020439302.1, read on the forward strand.
TAAATTTTGTTTTTGGAAGTAGCAGATGAAAATCGTTATTTTTATTGTGGAAAAACACATTTATGAATACAGAATTTATATCAAACTACACATTAACTATTACTATCAATTCAAAAATATGAAATCTTGCTAATTACTGTTCAAACTTCGGCAGGTCTACCCTGAACCTGATTGAAGAATACGAAAAAGTTTTTGAATCGGCCTATTGCTACGCAACTTTGCTAAATACGTATTTGCAAAATCTGTTGTTATCAATTCGAATTTTAAAGGATTTTTGATGACAAACCACGAGTTGGCGGTTTTTACTACTAAAATATCATTACTCTTTATTCAATTTCTTTATTCAAATGTGTCAAATGAATATCAAACTGTGATAAGTTGCTAGACGGGCTGGTCAATGAGTTTTTAACTCTTAATGACCTCAAAAAGTAGTACATTGAGAAGTCGGAACGAATTAGAGAAATGTCCGAAAGTTACTCGTGGTTTAAGATTGCTTTTCTCTTTATATGTCCTGCGTTTCGTTCGTTTCTCTCTCGGTATTTTTTTAGAGAACGCACTAAGGGGCTAGAACCCTTCCCGCTGAGACAGTCTCAGCGACGATTTACTGTCACCGCTACTTTTTAATCTATACATCGAAGACGCGATCAATATCATTAAAGACAGTACAACTGTAGGGATATATATAGAGGGGTAAAAGATTAGTATGCTTAGGTTTGCAGAAGATATAGCAGTATTAGCATCTAGCAAGGACGAGTTAGAGATACCTTTAAATAAAATGGAAGCGGTATTGATAAAACAGTATTGTATGAGAACAAATAAAATTAAGACAAAAATATTGGTATGCAAGGGAAGAAAAAGTAGGGAAAGAGCGAATATATAGGTAGGAGACGAAAGATTAGAAGAAGTGGCTGATTTTAGGTATTTAGGAAGTTAGAACGGAAGGAGTAGTAGGGATATAAAGCAAAGGATAGCATACGGTCGAATCGCCTTCAATAAAATGAAGTCACTTCTATGCTCGTGAAAGGTTCATTTACAAATTTGAAAAAGATTGTTAAAGGTGTATGTTTCGAGTGCGACGCTGTACGGGTGCGAAACTTGGACGGTGGGCGCTGCGGAAAAGAAAAGGTTAGAAGCGTTCGGTGTTATAGGCGAATAATGAGGATACCGTGGATAGAGAAGATTAGAAATGATAGGAGAACAGAGGACTTCATGGAAGTCAATAAAAAATAAGCGAGATAGGTTGGTAGGACACCTTCTCAGGCATGAAGGGCTAGTTAGAGACATATTAGAAGCAGAAACGAGAGTTAAGAGGAGTAGAGGTAGACCTAGATTAGATTACTGTTCGCAAATAGTTAAGGATGTGGGATGTTCTAGTTTTAAGGAAATACGAAGATTAGCTCACGATAGGGAGAAGTGTGGAGGTGCGATCTTACGATGATGATATAAAGACATAGAAATCCTGTGTTTGCGAAGTTTCAGTGAAGATATTCCAACTAAAAGTCTTTTTCAATAGAATACCTATATTATTCAGTGAAAATGTGACCAATATAACCTGTCTCACTAAAATTTTCTTTTAAAAAATGGTTTTAAGTGCTGCTATTTATCATAGCCGAAAAAAAAAAATATCTCCGAAAGTGAACATCTTGTGCCTTGGAACGTGAATGTTTCCGTTCTAATTTGACGTTCGTTGCCATCTCTTCATCAAGCAGCCGACCAAGCGCACACAAATATTTCGCAATTGCTCTTGTTTGTTTTTATGTCGGCCTATAATTAAAACTTGTGTGTTTTGATACTCGATACGGAATCTGCTTGCAAACTGGTGTTGAGAAGACTGTTTCGTACTACACTTCACGGTTACTTTTACTTGTCTTTTGTCTTTAGGTGCATTTAATGTCTCTTCCACCGAACTAAAAAACATATAATAATAGAAAAAACGTGATTGTGTTCTTTCACTTGGTAAAGTGTGTTACATACACTAAATGGTGCCATCATACTAATCAAATGTGATGTACAAATTAAGTAGTGCCATAACCCAGCCGAAGTATTGGTGGCAAAGTTGAAAAATCTTTTTAACTGCGGCTCCGCTTCGCAATAAAACTGATGCTCAACTACCCTAAACTAACTCAACTATAAGGTCTACTTGATGGGACTATTACAAGTTTAATCGCTACTTCACGAAAATGTAATGGTTGTCAGGGTAGAGTGAACAGGGCTGTAAAAATCGAGCAACTTCTTCTGCAACCTTTTTTTGGGGGATTGGATGTTACCCATTTGTTACAGTTCTGCTCCTTCCATCTTTGACAAGCATTACATTTTTGTGGTATCTAGGGATTCATTATTATAAGGTCGTCAGTCCTAAGACTGCTTGGACACGCACCTCCACTCCTTCCTATCCTGAGCTAATCTTCGCATTTCCCCAAAAAATTAGAACATCCCACGTCCTTAACCATTTGCGAACAGTAATCTAATCTATTCCTCTTAACTGTTGCCGCCTCTAATATGTCTCTGACTAGCCCTTCATGTCTGAGAAGGTGTCCTACCAACCTATCTCGCCTATTCCTTATTGACTTCTATAGAGTCCTCTGTTCTCCTATTCTTTCTAATACCTCTTCATTTCTAACCGTCTCTATCCACTGTATCCTCATCATTCGCCGGTAACACCAAATTTCTAACGCTACTTTTCCGCCGCGCCCACCGTCCATATTTCGCACCCGTACAGCGCCGCGCTCCAAACATATACCTTTAACAATATTTTTCGAATTTCTAAATTAACCGTTCGCGAGCATAGAAGTGACTTCTTTTTATTGAAGGCGACTCGATCCTGCGGTATCTTCTGCTTTATATCTCTACTACTCCTTCCGTCCTGACTTATCTGACTTCCTAGATACCTAAAATCAGCCACTTCTTTTAATCTTTCGCTCTTTTCCTGCTTTTTCTTCCCTCGCATACCAGTATTTTTGTTTTACTTATCCAGAAAAAAAGCACCGAAAAGAAAAATTAGTTTTATGTGGTCCTCGATGATATTTGACACGTATGTAGGACATCAGTTTTGTACACACATTATCAGGATACAATATAATTCGATTCCTAAGGGGATGAAAATTGGTGTCAAAGTTTTTACGGAACAATTATATTCGTTGTCAGACTTACTTGAGGGTTGCTCTTAATGCTCTTTGATATAATTCATAAAACGTCTATTTCGGAATTTTAAAGAATTTAACCTCTGAAGGGATGAACGGTAACAACGAAAATAATAACAGATCTAATTCAGAAACATTGCGTTGTGGACAAAGTACATACGTTCGGTTCAATCAATCAAAATATTTGACGGTTTTTCGTACGTAATGTTGTGGGTAAATAACAATAAACACATGTGTAGTTGTTATTGATTTGTCTAACGGTTTTAATTACTGCTACAAAAAACAATTGTTATCTATTCAACATATTTGTAATTTATTTATTATGCCCATGATTAATGGAATTGTTTTATTGTACATAATAGGAATTGGAATAGTTTTTTTTCGGTCACGTATTGATTGGAAAAAAAAGAACGTAGCTACAAATTGTTTATAATTATATACAACTGGCATGCTTAATTGAAAAAACTTATTGTTTTATCTTGTCCTTCACCTACATATATAATAATTGTAAATGTTTGTAGTGATGCGTGTGTGATAAAAACGATAATCCTTTGGGATTTCGTAAACCCCCGCATTTTCGTTATGTCTTTTAATTTCTTTATGGCAACGGTTCAAAGAGTGTTGAATTGAAAATTAGATAAAGGTCTAGATGATGGCCCCCACCCCCGAAGGGGGTGGTGGTGGTGGGGGGTCGAAAGAGGAGGTCTCCCCCACCACTCTACCATAAAAAGTTCGTGGCGGTCTCACTCCCATAAAAAGTTATGGGGGTTCAAAGTTAATAAATATGACAATTTTTATACACTTCTAGGCATGTAAATATTTATATACTTAGTCATTCTTAAACAATATTCAAAGGTAAAACTAATAAAAAATACATAAAAATATAGAGAAAGTTATGTAAAGCATTGTTTAAATATGTTTATCAATAGGGTAGGTTAGGTACACTTTTGGTGGACAAATTTTGGAACTTTCCAGCTAGGAAAACACAAAATGACACAAAACTCAAACCTTTAAAAACATTTTAAGCTCAGAATCAGTATACAAACCAACTTTACTTTTCAGCGGTCAAATACAGGCTTGATGGGGGGCACCTGTATCTAGATAAATGTCACTAGAAAACCCTCGTATAGTGCATGTTGGAAGCACGTTAGTCCTTTTGTGTTATCGGGTGCCCTTTAAGTCAAAACACATGAAAAATTTCTAGTGCTTCTGGAATAGGCTTATACTTAAAATTACAATCGTATTTTTTTGACTTTTAAATTGTATTTACAACGGATTTCCCTCAAAATTTAGTTCAGTCAAATTGTCCTTCTTGCGACTTGGGAAGAAAATTAAGATAAGTAGACCTACAAATTCGTTAAAGGAAACTAATAACTATATTATTAATGAAATTATGACATACAGATAAAATTAGGTCACATAATACTCTTTACGTTTCCAAATACTTGTTGTTGTTTTGTACTTCTGCGTATTTCGTATTAATTGTTTAGTATCTTTGTTTAGATACCTGCTAAATAAAAGATACGTGTGCTTTTCAACGTATTAAATTTATTTCCTTACAGTGAAATAGTTCTTGAATAGCTGGTTCTTAAAAATGTAGAAAACTTTTTGTTGCAGTTTGTATTGGACTGCTGTAATGAATGAAACATTGCAGCGGACTATAGACTCGGTTCTTACTATCAGTCAAGTCGCAATCAGATTAAAATATCGTTGGGGAGAAATACTGCACTTATTGTTAATTGAATGGTCCGTGACTTATAGTATGAACACTATCATGTGTAATGCACCTGTGCTATGACACTTTACTTAACTGTGACCTACGAACTAGTAACTGATTGTACTTATGAATTGTTCCTTAGTTTGTTTTTTGTAAGATGTTGCCCAACCAACACATTTTCTAGTGAAGAAATGTTTTCTAAAAGGTACTTTGGGGACGTTATTAATTTATTATTGTTTTTTCCCAAACTGATCGCCCTCCATTGAATGAATTAAATTGGGAGTTGGTGCTGAGATTATATGTTAATTTCTGATAGTCAGATAGTCATGTATTGCAAATAGTGCAATATTTAATAATAAGTTTTTCTTAAGAGTCAAATGTCATTGGGGGTGCAGAAGCTACAATTCGAAAATGAATCTATTTTTTGGGTTCTGCTTCCTTATCTTCCACGTGCTTATCGGTAATGAGGATTAACGATTTGTAATCGAAAAAAGTCTATAAAATGGCAAGGAATCAATCAGTCTTGCAGCAAATGTATAGTAGTCCAGTTTCTGACTTACGGTATAGTTCTGGAAGTACTTCCGAATGTTTTCAAGTGGGTATTAGTACGAAGAATCAAATTTAACAACAAAACTAGTAGTAGCTTCTTTAACTTTGTTGTTGTTAAATTTAGTTCCATTTATACTATATAGTTTTTACGTCAAACATTCTCAAACGCGTACATTTTTTTTGTTGTAGAGCATATTGTGTATTTCTTAAGTGCAGTTATATTTAGTGGAAGCTACGTTTCGGCTGAATGTAAGTATTTGTCTTTAATTACTGACAAAAAGAAGTTCAATACTTCTTCTTTAAAATTGCGCAGCATGCCCACTGCAACATACTCAGTCGTCCTGTACTGTTCTTCTTCCACATGAATCTGACTGCAAGAAATTTTATATGTGTTCAGAAGCGATAACGCTTGAATTAGGCTGTCCTATTGGCTATGCGTTCGATTTAAAATATCGCGTGTGTCTACCGTTTGTTGGTGAATGTGAGCCAACTACTCCAGATGATGAAGAAGATAATTCGCAATCAGAAGGAGAAGAAACTGATGAGGATGAAAGTAGTATCGACGACGACGGTCACGATGATTCTGATAATGACGACGATGATGGTAACAGTGAAGATGACGAACATGATAGTGATGATGGTAGCAATGATAATGATGAAGATGACAATCATAGTGGTGAAGATGATAGTGAAGATGATGAAGTAGCAGAAACAACTTCAGGTGTTGAACCTACAACTGAAGCAGCTACCACAACATCAGCTCCAACAACAGTAACAGGAGAAGAAGTAACTGAGAAAGATGAAGACCATGATGATGATGATCACAAAGAAACAACGGTAGGTTCTTTCCCTACAACTGAAGCAACTACCACAACATCGGTACCAACAACAGTAATAGGAGAAGAAATAACTGAGAAAGATGAAGATCATGATGATGATCACAAAGAAACAACAGTAGGTTCTTTCCCTACAACTGTAGCAGCTACTACAACTGCGGTACCAACAACGGTGGCAGAAGAAGGAACAACTGAGGAAGATGAAGACTATGATGATGATGATGATGATGAAACAACAATAGATTTGTTGCCTACAACTGTAGCAGCTACCACAACTGTAGCACCAACAACGACAGGAGAAGAAGGAACAACTGAGGAAGATGAAGACTATGATGATGATGATGATGATGAAACAACAATAGATTTGTTACCAACAACTGAAGCACCTACCACAACTGTAGCACCAACAACAGTAGGAGAAGAAGGAACAACTGAGCAAGATGAAGACTATGATGATGATGATGAAGAAACAACAATAGATTTGTTACCTACAACTGAAGCAGCTACTACAACTGTAGCACCAACAACGGTGGCAGAAGAAGGAACGACTGAGGAAGATGAAGACTACGACGATGATGATGATGAAACAACAATAGATTTGTTGCCTACAACTGAAGCAGCTACTACAACTGCGGTACCAACAACGGTAGGAGAAGAAGGAACAACTGAGGAAGATGAAGACTATGATGATGATGATGATGA
>NW_020439302.1:764682-797285 GCF_000699045.2 Agrilus planipennis
GGAAATGTAATTTAAAGGGTAGCAATAGAATCGGTGGAAATTATTATTGACGTTTCGAATTTATGGGAACGCAGCGGGGAATTCAAATAGGTAGTCCTTCAACTTCAATTCCGACATCAACTTAAGACACTTATTCTCGCCTTTTAGTGTCCAAACGATTTTGGATGCATTCAAGCAAAAAGATCCGTTTAACCCCAGGGGTAATTTATGAAAGAACGAGATAATGGTATATTACGTGCATTTTATGGTTGACGTAGAAAGAAATTTAATCCCACCCTTTAACCGATAGGTATAATCTTTTTATGATAGAAGGCGTTTTCGTGTTTTACTTTACTCTTAAAATTTAGATCTCGTTTCAAATTTGACTTTCAAGCTAATAGTGTTCTATTTACCCAAATTTACAATGGGAGATTCAGATTTATTAAACTGATTAGAACAGATAACCGTGGACGTATCTCATTTTTAGGATTCCGTATCCCAAAAGCACCCTTACAGAAGAACAAAGGCTTTCACGGCCGGAATCCATAGTAGAATGAAGATTCGGGCTGAAGGGCCGTGGTCTAAGTGAACTGTTGTGTTCAGACGTTTCGTCAGCTACTGCGGCTGACATCCTCAGTAGTAGATTATATCTTGAAGTCTCGACAGCGACTGGTGAACCCAGAGACTTCGAGATATAATCTACGTTCACGTTGTCAAACGCACGTATCAGGCGTTTTGATCCCCCGACAAAATGTCCCCGGACAAAATATCCCTGACAAAATATCCCTGGACAAAATATCCCCGTGACAAAATATCCCTAGACAAAATATCCCCGTGACAAAATATCTCCAGACTAAATATCACCGAACAAAAGCCCCCATAATAAATTATCGAACCGATACTCCAATAAATAATATAACGATAAGGTGGCATGGCGCAAGTTTGACCGGGTTAGGTTAGGTTAGGTTGCGCTGGATTGACTTGGGTTGGAGTGTATTATGCTTGATCATGTGATGTGTGGTTGGTAAGGAAGGGAACGTACGCCAAGGTAGCATTACGCAAGTTTGACAGGGTTAGGTTAGGTTAGGTTGAATAAAATATTGGAAAAAATTTCTTATAGCGATTTTTAGGGTGGGGGGATATTTTGTCTAGGGATATTTAGTCTGGAGATATATTGTCACGGGGATATTTTGTCCGGTGATATTATGTCGGGGGATGAAAAATCATGGAAGCGGAATCACGGATGAAAAATTTTCGAAATTTCCGAAGGTCAACACTGTAATGGATATTTCATATGCATGAATAATTGAAGAATATGGTAAAACTCCACTAGAGATAAATGCTGTTATATATTTGACTTCTTGAGTGGTTTTAGAATACCCCCTGATGTTGGAAGTCTTCTCTAAAGTTATTTATTATTACCTAACATACCACACAACAGTTCAATTGCACTTGACATTCTACAGAAACTCTTAGAAGTCAGAATCTAAAAACTTCTCCACGGTTTTCGCCTATACTGTTACTATTTGTTGACGTTGTATAGCATACCAATACCTCATACTCAAACCTACCCCTTCGTGCATGGCACTTCTCGGTGCATAGAATATTATTATGCCCCAATAAGGAAAGCCTTTCGCATCATAACCTAACCTGTAATAAGACGAAGGATGACCCTTCCGTATATTTTAACAAATATGAAATGAACAATTTATCAAGGTTGAGATAATAATTATTACAATGATACGTTGTTTGTTACCTGTTTGCGTTGAGTGGATTCGTTAATTAATTATTAAATACAAAAATCCCTGGCTGATTAAATACCCATGCGCTCATTACTACTCGCTTGTGAAACATATTATTTTGGCGCTTTGTTGGAGGGCATTGAAAAGTGAATAGTAATTTGAATAAATTAGCAGCAAATAAATAATCGCCCGATAGCGGTAGCCGCCAATCATATCTCATTAGTGGCACTAATTACGTATTTTATTGTAAATTGATGGGCAATTTTCGCCACGTCTGCATCGGCGATGAGTATTTAAAGTTTTGCATGACTGTATAGGAATCAAATCCGGTTGAAATAGCATTCATTGTATAATATTTCATCGCAGGAATTATGAAGTAATTGAGTAAAATAATTCGAAGTGGTCTGTATTCTGTCGAAACTGCCAGACGCGGATCGCGAGTGCGTTTTAGAAAATATCACAAATGGAGCAGTAAACGCCATCCGTAGTACGATGCTATATTTTTTCGCATTGTTAAGACAGCAGGTAAAAGTTGGTCTGTGTTTTGTCGGAGCTGTCTGCGACGCGCTGATGAAATCCAAAAGTATCGAAATCGCGATTCGTGTCTGGCAGTTTCAACAGAATACAGACCACTTCGAATAATTTTATTCGATTATGGTAACGTGCCAATCACGTTGAGCTTAGCTACGCCGGGATTCGTTTCAGCAACTAGATATCTATATATTTAAATGGACCTTGTTGGAGCATACGTAATCCTAAAATGTAGCATCGTACTACAGATGGCGTTTACCGCGCCATTTGTGGTATTTTTTATGAAGTAATTGTTTACCATTAAAAAATACTATTGTAAAACTATTAACGTAAGATACCAATTAGACCCCGCCAAATTTCGACCACCATCGATACCATCTACTACTGCCACAATGAATATCAAATACATTATTTATGATAGAATACTGACATGAAGAAAAAACATTAAAAATTCCTATTAAACAATAACATTCTGGATATCGAAAGTAGACGTAAGACAAGTTTCATCTTTTAATAAGACGTTTTAGTAGTCGGCTATTTCTAGAATGTTATACTATCAGAAGAGATAACTACACCGATTTTCATTGCAAACATGCCTACTGTAGAATTCTGGAGTATTGGTTCATTACTATACTGGCGCATGATGATGATTTCGTTATTTCCGCTAGAGAATTACAGATTATATAGTTTTATGTGTAATTAAGTATTTCGTTGGTATACTTGAGTATACGTACGTTTATTATAGAAAAAAAAAAGAACTTTCTTCATTAATAATAATACATGTGCGTTATTTTTATATTTTGTCTTTATTATAAAAGGAACTTTATTGATCACATTGTTGCTGTTACTGATGACTACAACTAACACTATTATTTAAATGTTCCCGATTGCTTTTAGATACAGGTTTATTAATACGTGCGTTTTTATTTAATTATTTGAAAAATTTTCATAAATTAGATAAAATGTGTAAAATTTATCGAATCTGTCTTACGTAATTTAAAACCGAATATCCTGTCATTGTATTTTCACTTGTACGTATGTTGAAGCACTTCTTTTTTTGGTAAAAGGAACTTGGTTTTAGAAATGCCGTTTTGTACATTAAATTATTTATCGGTTTATGTTATTGCTTTTGTCTGGATAAACGTAAGGGGCGATTGCACAGAAGTGAGCCCAGTTGTTGATTTCTTCGAAGAGAGCTTCGCCAGGACACTCGGTGCCTTCGCGGACCTGGCGGTGACCGAAAAGTGAGTAGTTTCTCTGAATCATGCCCAAGTCAACGCCATACTGAATGAGTTTATGTACCGTTTCCAGTTGGTTTTCTGGGGGCAAATCGTCTAAAATTGAACAAAACAACGCTATTAGTGAGAGCTATTTAACCAGCGTGCTATTCGCTATGTGCACGTTGACGCCAGCGCCTGAAGTGTCGGTTTTAGAAACTTTACAGTGAATAAATCCAATTACTTAAGAAATTATACACGCTCAAAAGAAATAATTATTTAATACAATTTATTAAGTTTTATCCTGCAAACTATGCGACCATGTCAGAAAGCACTTTGTTCGTGTTCTGTAATTCATTGTTCAAATACAACGCGTAATTCAAGTTTCGAATTTTATTGTTTTCCAATCGCAAATCCACTGTTTCCACACAAATTACAGAGGCGACTAAATTCGTTAGGTGCAGTCGAAGGCAACAGTATGTTTAAGAATTTCGTTATTTTATGAACAGATATTATTAAACAAATAAACAATATATAACAGTATATAATATAATATCTGGAAATATAATAAAATAAATATAATTTTTCAATATACATAGTTCTCTATTGAGCTATAAAAAATTAGACATTGATAAAATGAATAAATTTTCGTATGAATGTTAGACTAATTAGAAATTAGATTGACGAATAATTTTCTAATCTTATATTATCATAACCTCATTTACATTTAATCAGAATTAACTTGCCTTCAATTCTACTTTATAAGGTGATAAAGTAACTGAAGTTTGCCTGATGACACTACACCTAATCAAAATAGTCACAACCATCTAATTCTTCAATTCTCATGACATGAAGAACGGCCAAAGCTTTACCTTTCAGAATTGTTTGAGGATTAAATTTAATAGAATAAGTTATCTTCAAAAAACCTAGTTTGAATAATTTTATTCATTATTATTATTATTATATAACCACTCCTCCTTGACTAGTTTAAATATTATGATATTTTTCCAACAAAACTATTTTATTTTAAATGTATTTAAATTAGCTTAAACGTATTTTTCTCACTGAGAAGTTTGAAAATTGGCCACAGACAGCGCCACAGTCACTTTTGCACATAGGGAATAAACGAACTATGCTGATAAGGTCTGTCTTTTGTTTTGATTATTAGGGAATTGTCGTCGTTCGCACATATAGGGCGCGTACTTATTATTTGTGAAAACGGAGGTACGAGACATGCAGTAGATCTGGCAAGGACTAACAAGGACGCTAACAGTAGCCACTATTAGTTACCCCATATAATTTTGATCGTAGACCTAAGTACGGGCCTCATTTGTGCGTTTGTTTTCGTATTGCTTACCCGACCAATCTCCTATAATGCAAATTCCGATGCTTTTGTTGTTGTAAGTGGGCGCGTGCGCCCCTACACGAGACCACCCTCTACCTTCATACACTTTCCCGTCACCGCCTACCGCGAAGCTGTACCCGATGTCGTTCCATTTATTGGTATCCTGTAAAAATAAAAAAAATTCGATTGAATTTAAGAATAGGATTTGGTAAATAATTTTAGGGATGAAATTTTGACGAAGAAGAAGAGGGGCATTGTGGCATGAAATTTTGCCACTGTTTTGGAAACAGATTGTTAACGTAGTGATTAATTAGTAGGTATCCTCGTGTGAATAAATAATGACTAGAATACCGTGGATAGAGAAGGTTAGAAATGAAGAGGAATTAGAAAGAATAGGAGAACTGGGGACTCTATGGAAGTCAATAAAAAATAGGCGAGATAGGTTGCTAGGACACCTTAGGCATGAAGGTCTAGTCAGAGACACATTAGAGGCAGAAACGGGAGTTAGAAGGGGCAGAGATAGACCCAAATAGTTAAGGATGTGGGATGTTTTAGGGAAATACGAAGATTAGCTCAGGATAGGAAAAAGTGGAGGTGCGTGTCCAACCAGCCCCAAGACTGACGACTTTATGATAACGAGTATGTACATGTATTTGAATTCAAAGTTTTTTCGACTCAATAGAAAAGATGTTATCTGTATAATGAACCATAGCGATTAACTGCGTGGTTTTTACTAAAAAATGGTTCATGCATTTGAGTCCTTATTGTAATAATATACAGGTAAGGCAAAACGATCACCGATCATAGAAGTTACACATTTCGTTGTCGACATTTTTCTTTTTATGTCATGTTATATAAAGATGATGTCACCTTTTGATGATTAAATGTAATATGATGATTATGGTTAAGATACTTACAATGTGCATCGATTGCATCCGAAGCATGGCTTCTATGCAGTGGTCCGAGGTATTGCACGCTTTGGGTATGTAACTATGGTGAATGATAACGTATGGTACAGGGTTTTTCATTTTTTCAATGTGTACGGGGTCCCTAGCTTTCCATTCGTTTCTTGTTACGAATTCAAAATCAATCGGGACCTCTCTTCTTTCCATTAGGAAAACTAGAAAAAATAATACGTGGCGTTAAACTTCAAATATGTATTAATAATGTTTACGTAGATGGAGTCTAACTCAATTGAGTGGTACTTTTACCTTATAGTTTATGGATAATCCTAAATTTACGCATTAGTGTTATACTTAAAATGATATACAACATACCCGAATTTTCATTGATGCTGGATAGTTGATTTTCAGGAGGCATTGCGTGTATTGCTTAGAAATCGATGTTTGTGATTGTAAATTTTTAAAAGTTATTTAGACGAGACTCTTGTGGTGTTAACCTCTCACAGCCATTCGCAAGTAATCAAAATTCAGCCCAAAACGCAAATAATTATAAATAAGGGTAAAAATGAAAAAAAGAACTACCCGATTATAACTCAGCTGAATTTATTGAATACGAATTAAAAAAAAAAGGTCCACAAAAATTATGGTTACAATACGAATGCGCGTATAAAATAGCACTTCATCAATATGAAACCCGTGAACGAAGTTTCGTTTGCGAATGGCTGTAAATTAATAAGTTTGTCGTGGGTGCTTGTTGCTTTTATACGTATATATGTAGTTACAAAGTAATGTACGAGGTGTGGTTTAAAAGTAGTGATGATTTTTAATTTTTTTCATAAAGTCTCTTTCATTCACTTTTAAGTGATTGATTTTAATTATCGTATTATGCAATGTTTTTTCATAAAGCTAGGTCTAGTGTCGAGGTGCAAAATCCACGAGTTGTCTCTCCAAAGTTCGCGACGTTTATTCTGGATTGTTTTATGCAAACTTATAAATTGTATTTTTTATTGGCCCTACAACCAGTCGATAAAAATTCGTAACGAACCATTTCATTACAGTCAAAGAAAACGTTAAGAAGGACTTTAACGTTTGACTTGATTTGATTTTCGTACTTTTTTCAGTCTTTTAATTAGATTTTCATAAAGTAGTCATTGAGATAATCGAGTCTTCGTTTCGATGTAGTTGTCACATCAACGTTTGTAAAAATGAATATGAAGTTAATATTTCTTCCGTCATTAATGGACGTGTTAGAATGCAAAAACGTTCTGTCATTTTGAATGTCTTTTCGGTCTTCCTGCATGGGTTTGTACCATTCGTAAACAACATTTTAAAAGTTCCGGTTTGTCTTTTTTTTTTTTAACACAAATTCATAGTAATATACGTCTTGCTCATACAAAAACTAAGCATCATATTACCTGATAATTGACATGTGTATTGCTGGTAGTGTAACCAATACACTAAAAAATACACGACTCGATAAACAAGATATAACGCGTGCAATTTCGTTACTTTCTGATTACACCTCGTATCCACAAGTAAATTCATTGATGATTTTATTATCTACTATCTTGTTTACTTGGTGGCGCAGGGGAAATTTGGTCGTGTGATTGGTGATACATAAATATTCGAAAATTGAAAATAGTCCCTGTTCTGAACTTTGGTATTTTTACGTAAAAATGTTTTCACAATAATAAACAATTAGTTGGATGTTGCGAGAGGTCGTACTATGGAGTGCCTGCGGGTGCTATTGTCGAGGGGATTCACCAAATTCTTAACGGTTTCAGTAATGGTAAAACGCAACTAAAAACATGCAGACTTGCACGGCAGTGATTTTGATTTGTTAGCAACTACGTAATACGTAATCTATGAATATAGTGCATATTGCAAAGTCTTAAAAAAAATTAAATAGATAAGATCGTGATAGCTAACGATAAGCTAATGAATTTAATATAAAAATCCTTAGCAAATCAATTAAACGCTATTTTAAAATTGTAAATCTGGCGGTACGATTCAATTTTGCAATTTAATTATAACCTATAACATATGACTTCCACAAAAACGTTTTATAATATTATTTATTAGTTTTGTTAAGTACTTGCTTCAAATAGTAGCACAATAATAGATAAATAAATAGGCGTCCCGTCTAATAATACATATACGTTTTTAGAGTTTTCGGAAACATACGCACCTGTAGTTATTTATTAAAAAAATGTTACAGTTAATTCCATAAACATATTTTGGTAAAACAAGTGTATATTATTGATACTCACTTGTAATTACGACTACAATTAGTAGCGTCACCAATAAAATCATACAATAGTTTGCCATGTGAAAACGCTTTGTTTAAGCTAGGATTAAAAAGCGTACCTATTAGGAAACAAATATACTTATCTACTATCTACATACAATTTATTAGTATAGATGCGTGGTAGCATCTGTCATAAAAGTCCGATTTATCAACTTTTAATTGAAGAATTCAATGATAAGATTGTTCAGTACGCCTGTGTAATGTTACGTTTATTGTGATTGTTATCAAGGGATTATTTATCAGCAGCGAAGATGCTACTTGTAAAGAGTTTTCGTAATCATCCGCATAGGTGTCTAATACAAGTGTTATCGCGAAATATATTTATTTACATTAATGATATTTCTGTTTTTAAAATTTCAATATACATAATACTTGTATTTGTACTTCTTTCAATTTTTATCACACTTTTGTAAAGGGATTTTTAAAACTCGTAGTTCAAAGAAATTTTTGCGAAATATCTGTTTGACAAAAATAACTGAAAGTAATGTACGCAATTTGAATAAAGAAATGTCATTAGTTTTATTGACGTACGTAGATTTCGATGATTTCCGTTATTCATACTTTCAATTATTTATGTTGAAATGTTAAATATTTGTTTGGTTTATGTGTACATAAAGTATAGTTTATTTGATGTTTATTGTATCGAAAATACACACAGTTTACGTATTATTGCAAATTTTTCTGCAAAAGTAAAATACAAAATATTTTCTTGATTTCATAAGATTTTTTTTTCAATTTGAGCGTTGGTTTTCAATTAATTAATATACATATTAGGTATATTGTGCTTTTTGCGAATTTCAAAGGAAAATTTGATGATATATTTAATTTCACATTTTCAAAGAGATAAATTTAAAATAACTACCTATTTAGATAATAAGTAGTTACATAAGAATATAATTTATTTTGTTTATAAAGACTTAATTAGGTCCTAAGTAGGGGGCTTTAATTTTAAATATTTGCTAAGTCTAAAAAAATTATAGGTATCATTCATTTACTTACATGATGGGGCAATAATATTTCCAACAGTTGCCAAAATTACAACAATCAACAAAACCGTTTGCATTATAATAAAATTTTAATAAATTATCACTATTTATTAATGTGGCTGTTACTCTTACACATGCACAATTTATATCCAAAAACCCACCACCACTAAATAAACTTATTTGGTGGTGCTGCTTCTTTGACAAACAGTTTTAACATAAATAACACTGTTTGTTTTCGATTTCCCTTAAGTATATCCGGTTTATCAACGAGTATGTACTTGATCTTGTAGTCAGGTGTTCAAATGTTGAGTGGTAGTGTCGATAAAATGGTTATTCTTCTTTTTTGACGCCCCCCTTTCGCTGTTGGCGGGGGGTTTACTATCATTTGGTTCGATTATTATTTTTTCTTTTAGAAAAAATATGCCCGTCATTGTCGGATGCTGACAATAATCGACTTTTATATTATTGTTATTATTTACCATCTAATAATCATCACACGGTAGGTTATTATCTCGTTTTTGTGGGACTTTTTTTCGAATACGTAAAAAAAAGAAAGAAATAATAATATCCGCCGGTAGTGAACATTTAGAAGAAACTGTTAAATTTAGTTTCTTTGCCGAAACTAAAAAATGACATAAAATGAAATTTGACGACCACATTTTGTATTAGGTACTAATGATTATGACTTTATGACTGTAGGCAGTGTTGATTAATTACATAAGAAGATGTACCTAGTCAAAGGAATATTAATAATGTAGATATTAATATCGATTATCGAATTGAAGAGTCCTATATACAATACATATTCATAGGTAGATATAATTTAAATCAATTCAACTCAAAATTTTATGTCAGATCGTTGTCCTAGTACTTATTTGACTTCTTAGAATGTATGACGTAGATCGTGGAACATATTAATGAAGATATTGAATGAAGTAATACTGATGGCGACTGTTTAAATTAATCTATAAATGCACTGAAAACGTAATACCTGTACGAATATGACGGGTAATCTGTGGAATCATGAAATCTAAAATTTCTCTCAAAAAAATGTAAAAATTTAATAATTAGCGTGTATTTTCAAATTTTTATGGAATTCACCTTATATAGCTGGAATAAACACTAAAGTATCGTATAAAATTCGAAACGAGTCTTATGACAGAGATACTTGATGTGTGGAATGTACCTACATTAACATTTTTAAAGGGCTTTTGTATTATCATTAAATACAAATAATCGTCGATATATTTTTAATTCCATCCAAGTGTTTGTTATTATTATTTTGGGAATTACCTTTTTAATATTAATATATTAACAACAAGAACAAATAACAGATAAGGTCTGATTTCATATTAACATGGGAAACTGAAAATGATTCAAAAATTACTCTCTTCACTTGTCACATAATAAATAATTGAAAGAAAGCAGGTACCTACTTTAGTTTATATAGCACTAAATCGTAAAGAAAAGTGAAAATACGTTTACGTGAATATTTTGTAGATGATGCAACTGCCAATATCTTTTGTGTAACACTTGCTCTTGTAGTGTTAGTGCATTAAGCAATACGTTATGAAGGTTGAAAAAGGTTTTTTCATTGATGGTGTGCTAATGTTAGAAAAACGATCTGTTGGTTCAAAGGCGGAAACATAAACATAATCATTGTAATAATAACCGTAATAATAAGGGAAGTACCCGTCCGTATACATGGGTATCTTTTTGCAAGATCTGTTGTTGATGCTGTTTTTAACATAGAGATACTTGTTTTGCTACAGCGTTTTTCGCGCTAATTGAAATGTAAAATGTAGTACGCTAAATTCAATAGAGAACCCACTTTTTTAAGCCAGGTTTAATGCTGTATGAAGCAAATTTTAAACGAAAAATCTGGGTAAAACATTGCTACATATAGCAAAAGATATACGGGTGTCTTTGATCTTCACCGACCCGGAAGTCTTGCTAGATGTAGCAGAATCTGCAATATGTAACAGTTTTAAAGCAAATGTTATATAATTTTTGCTAAATGTAAACGCGGATTTAGAACGCTTTCATTTAGAAGAAAAATATCGTTTTATTTTTGTTTTATATCTAATTAAAACGGTTTTAATCCTTAATTCGTTATGTTGAATTGGTTTTGTTTTTATTGATGACTTAATTAATCGACATTCTGAAGCAGGAGTTGTGTTGTATTTACGAAAAAACGTAGTGAAATGGAAATTCCCGCAGCTACGGATGAGCTAAGGCTCGTATATTAAAAGTTCTGGTCCATGTTTGCTGAACTGAACCCGTTAGAAACGTAAAGTATTCAACTTCATATAATCCCAAGACGCTTTGGTTAATGCAAAAACTGTGCGGCTTTTTTATTTCTGTGTGCAAAAATATCTGTTATTTTGTCCAGATCCAGATCTTTTGCAATTTTTTTTTGTAGATGAACATGTTTGCTAATAAATGGGTGAGAGGGTAGTGAAGAGTGACACTCTTTAGGGAAGGAAATAAACTTGTCACCTAAGGCATTTTCTGCTTTTCTGGCTTTGATGCGTGATGTATTATTATTATTATTAACGAACTCGGAACGTTTTAAAGCTGACTCTCACTATACGTTCCGTTTCCATTCCGTATCCATAACGTAAACGTTCCGTATATTGTTGTATAGATTAACTGATCCTAAAGATTCATGTGCTTATGAAGTTCAAAAAGTATCGCGAATTTTGAATTTACGCGGGTTATGTATATTTGATTTTCGATTTTTTTTGTGGCGTTATGTTGGTACTCATATCTCTCATTTATACCGACAATTTCATCTATGTTGAATGTTCAGTTAATTTTTGACAGCTGCTTTGCTTGCACGTGTTTTGGCTCTTCTTCGATTTTTGTCTATTCTAAAAAATGGATCAAAGAATCTGTATCAAATTTTGTGTGAAAAACAAAATTAAGTGCGCGGACGCATTTCGAATGTTGACTGTGGCATATGGTGAAGCTACATTGGACCGAAGCAACGTTTATCGGTGATACAAAATGTTTTCATCGAAACTCGTACCAAAAGTGCTCAATTTCGACTACAAACAGCATCGTATTAACATTGCTAAGGAGCTGTTGGACTCTTTCCTCGACCACTCAGATTTGCTCCAGAGGGTAATAAGTGGTGACGAATCATGGGTTTATGATTGGTATGACGTGGAAACCAAAGCTGAATCATCCCAATGGAAGCTGCCGCACGAGCCAAGACCAAAAAATGAAGCGCACCATGTTGGGTCGAAGGTTTTGCTTATAGTTTTCTTCGATTTCAGGGGCGTGGTGCATCACGAGTTCTTGCCACAGGGTAGAACGGTCAATAAGGAATGTTAGCTGCAAGTTATGCGCAATTTGCATGAATCAATCGGCCAAAAACGCCCGGATTTGTGGAAGAATAAAATTTGGCTTTTGCACCATGATAACACCCCTGTTCACACATCGTTGTTTGTGCGTGAATTTTTAGTTAAAACCAACACTAATAATGCCTCAGCCACCCTGTTCCTAAGATCTGGCCCCCTTTGATTTTTTCTTGTTTCCGAAACTGAAGAGTCCCATGAAAGGACTATGCTACGATTGAGGAGATAAAGACGGCATCGAAGGAGAAGCTGAACAAGATCAGCGCTTCAAGGATTGGAAAAAACGTTGGCACAAGTGTTTAATATCTGATGGGGATTACCTTGAAGGGGACGAAATAGATATACACGAATAAATAAATAATTTCTGAAAAAACGCAAAATTCACGATACTTTTTGAACACATCGCGTATATTATCAGATCCGTTAAAATGTTATCTACCCTGCATTTTGTATTTTCGACATAAAGTGGCTGATACGTGACGGAAAGCCAAGTCTGACTTCAATAAAAAAACGTTTCATATTAGTTCATTTTTAGCATTGAATCTATACGTTAAAATCCAATTTAAAGATTGTTACAGTACGCATTGTTCTTGTTAATATATTGGTGATGATTTGTCACCTTGCAGAATTTTGGACGTTGGTGAGGATGGTATTTAATGAAAAGCCCGTCAGAATTAACCATAAGTTTAGCCACTGACCATAGGGTCCTACACTTTATGGAAAACTTAAATGATTTTATGAGGTTGTCATTTAATTTAAGTATTAAAATTCTGGTTATGTCCGATAACAAAAAAAGTCCCGTAGGAATTTGGTATTTTTAAATTTCATTTTAAAGATAAAGAGGACGTGCTCTATTAGTCTATTAGTGTTATAATTTGTGACTACTACTGTATTACTTAGAAAATCTCAAGGTTTTACAAATGTGAGTGACTGTAAAAATGCATACCTACCTCATCTACGCGCTGATAACATTGCAGTGATAAGCTTTTTACAAAAATCCCCTTTACATTTAAAAAAATAGTCAAAGTACGTAATTTCTTAAGTACGGGATAATAAAAATTGCTGATATCATTCTTTAGTTTTCCCAACATTTTTTGCGAGATTAATATGTTTTTGTTATTTCTATATTTGATTACGTAGTCAATAAAATCTTGATCTGACGTTTTTTTTTTCATAAGTATTTTATTTTAATGGAAAATGTTGTGCTATTATACATGTAAGTTGATCATTTTTTGAAAGTTGAAGAATGAATCGTTTTTTTTAAAAGAAATGACCATATTTATCTGTACATATTTTTCGGGGTTCGTCCGGGGTAATACGAAATTGAACGGGGATAATACGGTCGCAAAGGTAGTAAAGTTCAATTAGCCGAAATTTGAAGACGGCGTCAGTGGTGTACTAAGTTGGAAGAGTCAAACGACTATTAAGTTGAAAGTTAGTAATCGATCTGACTGATGAAATGAAGAAATCAGTGACTTGAAGGAGAAATTGGAATTGTCAGTAACAGGGAATAGACTGATGTTGTAGAAATGCCTTTATGCAGTATTAATGAAGGCGAAGTAAAGAGAATGACGAAGAAATTGAGGAAAAACAAACATCCAAATCTGAAAAACATGACGAGGATGATGAAAATGCGAAAAAGTTAGAAGAAGGAAAAACTGCAACTTTTAAAGATGTTGAACAATCACTCGAAAAATTTAGTTGTGATGGTTATCGTAGCATTAAGCATTGGATTGAAGATTTTTGGAAAATTGAAGAATAAATAATTTGTTAAAAAGAAATAGCGTCCGTGATATCGTTCTTATCATAACCGCTAAATTATACAATGCAGACGGCGTAAAAAAGTGATTTAATTGTATAACATTTTCATGCAATTAACTTTCTTCTCAAAGAAATAGAATCGGAGCAGCGAGATATGAAGACAGAATCCTGAAAATTTATGCCATTGAAGAAAGAAGATGTATGTGACACATCGTCATGACTGATAAACTTTATGAAAATTTTTCCGTGATAATTATTTGTTTAGCAAATCATTTACAAGCCAATAAAACATGCAACGACACTATTGTAAAGCTATTTTACAAACTGCAGTCAATTTATCTTTGGCAATTGATAATTTAGAACTGTTTTGCACACGAAGAACACCTGCACCCATATCGTTAAATTTAAGAACAGTAGGTAGGTTATAAACATTTTTAATAATATAGTTTGATTAATTATTTTTATTATTTTCAGGCATCTTCAAGATCCAGGCCATCCACTGGTCGTCGCCATGGGAATTTCGAAAAGGAGTTTATAAGAAAACGCGAAAGAGAGTACAATCACCAACAACAATGGAACGGTCAAGTAAAATATTATGAGAAATGCAAGAACGACAGTGACCATTATGAATGTTGGACATCTCCGCGTTACTATGAAACCCATTCGAAAGTCCTTGACGAATATACCAAAAAGAAAAAGAAAGAGGACGATTTGATAAAACGTAGAGAGAAGTTACAAAAGCTCCTCGAGGAGGACGAACGTTCCTACGCAATAGAAATGATGGTACGAACCAGAGACAAATATCTATCTCCTCGAGAAACGAAAAAGTGTGAGAGTCCTGCCACCTCGATCCTGAGGGAAGTGAATCTAGGGATTCAACAGTTAGAAGAAGATCGAAGACGGCACGAAGCAGAAATAAAGTTGTACCATCAGTGGCGTGCAAATAATCCTATTGTGAGACATCACGAACGTCTTCGGACCAACGATGACGTTAAATTGTCTTGGTTAGATCAACAGATTGAGAAGCGAATGGAGGTAGAAAAAGCCGAAGAAGAGTGCCGAAAAATTCTAGCTGAACGCGATAGACTAATTGAAGAAGAGAAAGAAAGAGAACAAAAGATCAAAAAGGAGATTGAAGAGAAGAACAGGCGTCTCATGGAAGAACTTCAGAAACAAATGGAAGAACTCAAAAGTAAACAACAGGAAGCCGCGCGATTGGACAGTTTGGAGATCGAAGAGATGCAACGGAGAATGCAACTTCTAGAATTGGAAGATAAACAGAAGGGGGAAGTGAGAAAACGCATGGAACGCGAAACTGCCCTCTTCAATGTGCGTCAATACAGATTAAAGCTGAAGCATAAGGCACAGCTTATTGACGAAAATCTTCAAAACGACAAAAGACTGATTGAAGAAATCAAACAGTCCCAGATCGCAGAGCGAATAGAGGATGAAAGGAAAAGACGTGAAATTATACAGGCCATGGACGAGCTACTTAAGTACACTCGGGAACAAATAGAACTCGAAAGAAAGAAACAACAATATTTAAGTTTCGTTTTCGACTCGGAAGCAAAAGATTTGTACGAAAAGCAAGAAGAGATTTGGAATGCTGAAGAGGCAGCACGTAAACAGTTGCTGGAAGATGTGCTGGCTTCTGTGAGAGCTCAAATTGATGAGAAAATTGAGCGCAACAGGGAACACAGGAAAAGGATACTAGAGGAAAAGGACGAAATTGAAGAATCGATACGTAGATTTGACGAGGAAATTAAACGTTTAAAAGAGGAGGAAGATCAAAAGACGAAGGAATGGAAAAAAGAAATGGACATGCAAATTAAACAGAAAACTCTGAAGCGAAAAGAGTTGAAACTTTTGGAACAAAAACGGATTCAAGACGAACTCGAAGCTACCAGAAAAGAGGAGGAACGATTGATGAGAGAAATTGCGGAAATTCAAAAGAGACCGTATAATAGTAGACGTTCCTGCAGAAGCAATATATTCCTGCGGTGAAGAATAGAAGCCGGAAAGGTAGGAACATTTAAATTAAATTTAAATAAATATATTATCTGATGTTTATTTAAANCAATTGTTTTGGTGGTATTTATTTTTTTAATATTTTTTTTGGTATGTACAAGTATATGGTAGCTTTAAATAAAATGAAAGCGGTATTGACGGAACAGTACCGTATGAAAATAAATAAAACATAAATACTGGTATGCAAGAGAAGAAAAAATTTAGGGAAAGAGCGAATGTTGAAGGTGTATGTTTGGAGTGCGGCGCTATACGGGTGCAGAACATGGACGGTAGACGCTGTAGAAAAGAAAAGGTTAGAAACGTTCGAAATGTGATGTTATCGGCGAATGATGAGGATACCGTGGACAGAGAAGTTTCGAAATGAAGGATATTAGAAGGATAGTTAGAGGACTCTATGGAAGTCAATAAGAAATAAGTGAGATAGGTTAATAGGACACCTTCTTAGGCATGAAGGTCTAGTCAGAGACATATTAGAGGCAGAAACAGGAGTTAAGAGGAATAGAGGTAGACCTAGATTAGATTAGTGTTCGCAAATAGTTAAGGATGTGGGTTGTTCTAGTTTCAGGGAAATGCGAAGATTAGCTCAGGATAGCAATGAGTGGAGGTGCGTGTCCAAACAGTCTTAGGACTGACGACCTTATGACGGTGATATTTATACACATTTAAGTAAATTGATATCGTTTGATCATTGATAGCACTATCATAAATTTCTTGATTAATACATCTGGTAATTTGTTTAATGTTTTGAAATTGTTCAAAATAAAATCTACACTTACATTTCTTAGTCGGTATGCGTATGTGTCTCGTCTTCGCATGTTTTAGACATTAATTTTACATGGTACCTACTAATGGTAGTTTACAACAATTGTTTTACACAGCCTTCCGAGATTAGAGATATGTACACATGTATATTGCTAGATGGTTGTTTTTCGAACCGAATGTTTCGTTCGCGTAGGCGTTTAAATTAAAACTGAAAATGATCTTGTTATAATCGGAGCGATAATGCTCGAACGGTGTTCTTATTAATAAATTCCCAATAAAGTAATGTTATATTGCGGACCTTGTTTTCTTACAGTTCGTTATAAAATTGAGGGTCTGCAGAGCAAAAAAACGACCCTGCTCGCTGTCAATGTTGAACGTTGCATTATTCAAAATACGTTCGATCTTAAAATTGAAACTGTTGACGTACTTTTTTGTGGTTCAATTGTATACAATTTTTTTTTGTTATTCCATTTTGTGTCTAATGATTGGTAGTTTATTTTTAAACTAAAATTAAATACGTCAATAGTAGTTTCTATTTAATAATTTGAGAATTATCATCCAGTCTGAATGTTGTACGTTCTATGCAAGTTATATTTTTACAGGTTTCCATGACATAAATACTTTAAATATTTGAATATTTGTTCTTGCCCTTTCCTTATAGTTTATACGAAAATACAATTTCCTTTTTTTATTCATCAAATGCAAAGAACACACCTGAAGATTGAACAAACTCTTGTCCAATATATCGCCATAACTCTCTCTTCCTTTCGATGACCGAAAACAAAAGAAAAATTGATTTCTCATACTAATCATACTGTGTACCATGCGTTTTGTGTGTGTGTGGGGGGGGGCATTTTTATGTAGCGAGCAAATCGTGTGTTACGTATGACCCCGAACTCAAGTTTAGGGTGTTCAAATGATGTAAAGTATATACCAGGGTGCGTTTAGGTCATTAGTGAAGGTACTTACTCGAGTTATTACGAATTGAGCAACTCATTATTAGTACAAATACCAAGTTTGTTCCGATCGAGGTGACCACTCCGAAAATCATTTAAAAAGTCGAAACATTAATACTGGAAGATGCCCGACTTAAGAAGAAATGGTAGGAGTATCAGATACAGCCATTTTTAAAATTCTTCACGATCATCTTGGCATGACTAAAGTCAGCGCAAGATGGGTGCCGAGAATCCGCCTCAAAAACAACAACGTGTGGAGTGTTCTCGCGCGTTTTTGGACCTCTGTAATGAAGATAAAGATGGAGTATTGACTGGAATTGTTACTGGGGACGAAACTTGTCCAAACAGGGCTTTATACAGTGGCTCAAAAAAGGCTCACCACCACCCAAAAAGGTTAAGTTGTCACAGTCGGCTGGGAAAATCATGGCGTCAGTCTTTTGGGGTACAGAAGGGATCCTGTTGATCGATTATAAAGGTAAAGGTGTCTCCATAGCCGGACAATACTATGCTTCAATCCTAGAGCGGTTAAAAGAAGAGGAAAATTGATCAAAGGTGTCCTCCTTCTGCACAAGAGCCATGTTGCGATGGCTGCCCTGCAGATGGGGGCTTCTAAAGTTGGGCTCACTCACCCTATAGTCCTGATCTAGCTCCCAGCGATTATTACCTATTATTATCTTCGTGGGAAGAAATTCTCAAGCGATAAGGAGTGAAGGATGCAGTTTCGGAGTATTTTTCAGACAAAAATAAATTCGTACTTTTATTTCCACTTCTTACCCCCCATTCCGCGGACTTAAAAACGTCTCCTCGTATTTCTATGTGGAAGATCAGGTGACAATGGTTATTCCAATTTTGAATTGTTTACATAACCATCATGTTTTGTTTTAAAAAATTGTTTTATGCATAAAAAACCGAACATCTGTGCACGACTGTTACTACAATAACATTATAACAACTAGTTTATTGAATAAGCAAGGTTGTTCGTTATGATTCATTTAAATGCATGCAGTGTGGCATAATTAATTTATTTTTTTATGGTGATATAAAAATTTACTACATTTAAGCGTTAACATCGTTATATATATATTATGCTTCAAAAACCGATTTTGCTACAGCAAATTAAAAACAATGATTTTTTACCTTTGTTTGCGTCATACACATGCGTACCATTTACAATTGCACGTAAAGGTTAATATCACAGCATATATTGCCATTTAGCGGTTTGCTTCTTTTTTTTTTTTTTAATCTCTAGCCTCTAAATTTCAACATTGCTAATGATTTTGGGTGTACTTTATTTAATTACAAGTTGCGGTAAATAACTTAGGCGATCTTTTTAAATACATATTTATGCATATTAACATTCGTCATACTGGAGCCACCGCGTCCAGTTGCTTCTTCATATCTTCCAATTTCTGCATATCACTGAGAGAGGTGTCGCACCTGTGAACAACCAGGGAATGATAGAAATGAATGGCAAAGAGGACGAACATGATAAGTACTGGAATAACTATGACGGTTGCTGCAATGGCTGCCTTAGAATGGTCCCAAAATTTAACCCAACACAGAATAGATATTTCTACCAGAAATAGGAAAAGTCCTGAAAAGAAATTGAGGGATTAACGTACGCAGATATACTTCATTTCGTTTCTGTAGCGATGTGACCTTCAGTTTGACCGGCGTGATGTAGTAGAGAACAGCACTAGGCCAGAAAAGAAAGGAGACAACTCTCGGCCAAACTCTTAACCGGTGAGGAGCGTATAACCCGTACAGTACTGCACGGAAAAATTGACCATTTTATCCGCTACAATTACATTGCTCAAATGTGCCGTTATTGGTACCAATTACTACCCAAAATATCAACGAGATGTTTATTTATATTCGAAGACATACTAAAGGCTTCAACGCTTGTTTTCGACTCGCACTACTATTCATGATTGAACAAAACTTTTGGCAGGTACTGTATGAAAAAGTATGTTTAATGAACAAGAGTCGAGAGTATAATGAGCTTTTTTCTCCCTACCTACGATTTTGCCAGCGCGCATCCAAGACATAGAAAGTAAATGAAGTATAGGATGTTTCTTACCTAGGACTGTAGAGAAAACCCACGCTAATTCAATGAACCCTTTCATTCTTTCGTGTGGACTTTCGGAAACGAGTTCGCAAATATCCAGTTTTGATATAGCATCGATGTTTGGCAGAATGTAGGTCGAAATCATAAGAGCAAAAATATGGACAGCTACTAATACTGTTGTACAAACGGAGAACATGACAAACAACCATTCGGGCACTTGAGTGTCTTCGTCGATTTGAAGTTCCACCTGGAATTTAGCAAATAAAAAATACGTAGGAGGGCATAATTTCATATCGTTTACCATTGCCACCATTGCGAATCCTGAAAGTAATTCGGAAGTGGTAGATGTGGCTTTTAGTTTGGCCCTCGACATGTGCAACCTCCGCCAGGATAAACCTTCAGGGGTGACGGCGGGACTCATTGAAATCTTTCCCTCGCTGTCGACTTCCTTGAAACATTTGCAACTTCTTACGCTACCTTCGGTGCTTATGTCGCTGCTTTGGCTGTGATAGGGTGGGGGGACCTGGAGAAAGCCTGGACGCCCTGCAGGCGACTAAAAACAAAACAAAATCAAATTGGTTCAGGTTTTAATTTGAGTTTCTTTTTCTTTTTTTTTTTTAACTCACTCTATATCCGTTGGTGTATGTTTTATGATGAGGGGTGGGGATTGGAATCGTTGTGCTTGAATGCGAAGACACTGGGGATGACGGTATTATATCAAGGTAGGGAACACTCAAGGTTATTTCGCTTCCATTCTGCGGTATTCTTGCCTGTGGGCTATCGGATCTGAAACTCGGCTTGCCTTTCTGAATTGTTTCAGTGGAAAAATTTAATGATTTCGATTGCTTCGTTAGTGGCCCCTAAAAGTACGGATAAATATTAATAATTAATTAATGAAGATTATAGTAATTTATTTAAAACAAATATACATACAAGCATGTACATGAAGCTGTGTTTTTTTTGAAGCATTTATTATACAGTCACTCACATCGACTGTTGTTTAGTACTAGGTACTCTACTGGTAGTTTTTCTTTTGATGTGAGTTTTTTTATTGCTGATGGTAATACGTCAATTTATTTACTTGTTATTAGAAACAGGTAATGGTACATATATATGTATACATATATTAAAGTACTCGCAGAATTAATTGCTAATGTTATGTAAAGTTGTAAATTTCATTGCTCGTTCTTAGAATAAAGAAGATTTGCGGGAAAATCAAATGAACATTTCTTTACCGTATATTTACGAGCTTAAGTGTTAATTTATCGTAATACAATTGAGTATAATAATAATTACGCAGTATTAATGTGAAAATTTCATTTTTAATTTCAATCCCAATACAAACTACCTGAAGTTAATGAGGAAAAAATTTGTTGCTGTTGTCACACCATCGCCGGGAATTGAACCCGGGACCTTTGGCTCTACGCACATTTCACATTAATATTTGATATTAACCCCTATTAAATGTCAAAGTGTTTCATGGTTATGGTATAATTACCCAGGTTTGAAAGTTGTGCCTGTTGGCCATCATGAGGTCGCCGGATGTGTTGTATCGCCTCAATCTTTTCCGGGGATATCTGGAAACCGTCGGAAAATCTACCTGAACCGATTGGTCCATGTTTAGCTGGAAATAAAAATAAAAATTGTTGTATTATTATGTCGTCAAGGAAATGCAACTGTATAATAAATAATAATTTATGCTTATTTCCATATAGCCTTCGTGAATACGTAATAAAGTCGAATTAAAAGTGGCCTCTAATGTTAGAAAACATGACATTTTCGATATCCACATTTTTATTTTTTCAAAAAATTACGCGACACAAGGTTATTACATTTTATTTTTGTTTGGGGTTGGCGAAAAATTGCAGCCAATTTACTTTGCGCAACCGTAATTGTATAATGATTTATTACAGCGTAGAAGACATTTTCTACTTTCACATTGTTTATTATTGTGATAGTACTACATACAACTGTTAACGTTTTTGTATAGAAACTTTCAAAATTAGGTACATACGTACTTGTTCTAAAAATTTAAAGACTTTTTTGATACAACTTCATTTTTTCATTAACTTTGATCGATTTCGTATTTCTCATGAATACTAAATCAATATTACTTTCTATGAAGATATATGTGAATATGTATATCATTTACTTGTTATAATATTTCCTTCAATTTAAAATACGAGCAAGAAGTATGTATTTTTTAATTCTACGTATTCGTCAGAAGGAAATTTTTCGTGATTATAACATCATGACTTTTTGCAATCATTATTTGGTTCACTTACTGTAACTAATTGCAGGTTGCTTTGGTTGTTACTTTTTAACTTGTGTACCTACAAGCACATAACTATTTTTTTTTTATGAATATTCATAATTACATTTGCTGCTACATTATGGTTACTTAGTTCGGTGCAGTATTAGGTATTAGCTCAGACATATTTAAAAATTCTTGTGTCTGTACTTTGACATATATCATATACGTATATTATTACAATAAGAACCATGTATATACCCCATTTTAGCAAAAATCACGCAGTTAATCCATGTGGTATCATTATATGGATATATTTTTTTTTCAACGACTTAGAATTAGTTTTAATTGAAATAATTGGTTATTTAGTTATTTTTTTATTAAATTGTTTTGACCTATAAAACCTTTCTTAGATACCTAAATATTTTTGAGAATGGTTTGATAGGTTGAGACAATTGTAAATTTCTGTTAAAGTCAAAGTGACCATTTAAAGGCAATTGTTTTGGTGGTATTTGTTTTTTTAATATTTTTTTTGGTATGTACAAGTATATGGTAGCTTTAAATAAAATGAAAGCGGTATTGACGGAACAGTACCGTATGAAAATAAATAAAACATAAATACTGGTATGCAAGAGAAGAAAAAATTTAGGGAAAGAGCGAATGTTGAAGGTGTATGTTTGGAGTGCGGCGCTATACGGGTGCAAAACATGGACGGTAGACGCTGTGGAAAAGAAAAGGTTAGAAACGTTCGAAATGTGATGTTATCGGCGAATGATGAGAATACCGTGGACAGAGAAGTTTCGAAATGAAGGATATTAGAAAGATAGTTAGAGGACTCTATGGAAGTCAATAAAAAATAAGTGAGATAGGTTAGTAGGACACCTTCTTAGGCATGAAGGTCTAGTCAGAGACATATTAGAGGCAGAAACAGGAGTTAAGAGGAATAGAGGTAGACCTAGATTAGATTACTGTTCGCAAATAGTTAAGGATGTGGGTTGTTCTAGTTTCAGGGAAATGCGAAGATTAGCTCAGGATAGCAATGAGTGGAGGTGCGTGTCCAAACAGTCTTAGGACTGACGACCTTATGACGGTGATATTTATACACATTTAAGTAAATTGATATCGTTTGATCATTGATAGCACTATCATAAATTTCTTGATTAATACATCTGGTAATTTGTTTAATGTTTTGAAATTGTTCAAAATAAAATCTACACTTACATTTCTTAGTCGGTATGCGTATGTGTCTCGTCTTCGCATGTTTTAGACATTAATTTTACATGGTACCTACTAATGGTAGTTTACAACAATTGTTTTACACAGCCTTCCGAGATTAGAGATATGTACACATGTATATTGCTAGATGGTTGTTTTTCGAACCGAATGTTTCGTTCGCGTAGGCGTTTAAATTAAAACTGAAAATGATCTTGTTATAATCGGAGCGATAATGCTCGAACGGTGTTCTTATTAATAAATTCCCAATAAAGTAATGTTATATTGCGGACCTTGTTTTCTTACAGTTCGTTATAAAATTGAGGGTCTGCAGAGCAAAAAAACGACCCTGCTCGCTGTCAATGTTGAACGTTGCATTATTCAAAATACGTTCGATCTTAAAATTGAAACTGTTGACGTACTTTTTTGTGGTTCAATTGTATACAATTTTTTTTTGTTATTCCATTTTGTGTCTAATGATTGGTAGTTTATTTTTAAACTAAAATTAAATACGTCAATAGTAGTTTCTATTTAATAATTTGAGAATTATCATCCAGTCTGAAGTTCGTTTTTGGTAAAAGGAAGAAAACTGCGTTGTTAAATGCCAAAACTAAGTGGTGTTAAAATAACATTAATTATGTAATTTATGATAGACTTTGACATACGTGCATAAAAAGTTGTTGTATGTGCAGGAATTTCCACCTTTCAGGAAAATCCACACATTTTCGTTATAGATGCATATTTTCTAGCAGCTACCAAAGTTCAAGATTCGTAAGATTATAATAATAGACAAAGTTCAATGTCTTTTCTTTTCCACTGCCTGGTATTCGGAACTGAATATTGTAATAATATGTAAATTATTTATCTCAAAGTCCGTGTGTGTATGTTAAAACATAAGCGTAGGTTTTTACCGACGAAATTTATCGTATCGATTAAAATTCAGAAAGATTTTTGATGCTTTAAAATAGGCCAATGTTCATTTTTCGATAGCGGTAGGTACGTATTTTTGTTGTAAAAAGGTTACATTGTAAAATAATTCAATTACAATATCGGCATCGGTATTACTGTCAAGGCTAATACTATTTTGCGTCTGAAATTTTTGCCGAATCATGCAAGAACTACAACTAAATGGTATATTACCTACGATGATCGTATTTGTTTATGATCGTAATTTTTTTTTAATTTTTGCCTGAGGGTTCAACTGCGATCTGTTTATTGATGCGCGTCTTAACAATCGGATTCCAGTTAATAATTTTGCTGGGAATTTCAATGGGAAGAGTTGATCAAAGAGGCGACCGTGTCGAATTTTAGTAAGGTTTTTCAGTATTGTCTTTTGTGCTGGTGCTCTCTAAATTTAATGGTTATTGTGTGCTACTACGAACATGTATGTGTTCTACATAAGCAGTACTATTATAATGTATTTAAATAGCCATCATTACCATTTTTACATATGTGTGTTATGTTAGGTATATACTTAATGGACAAAGCATGTACATATAATTAAAAAATTAAGTGTTTAGTGTAGAGAATTTTTGCACTTTAGAAGTTTGTTGGTAAATAGGATTCTTACTAACTGCGAGTTTTACGTAAATTGTTATAAAAGCTACAATTATCGCTAGTTTTTCACTGTTGTTTTAGTAAATCCCGTGCACCCAAATCTTTGTTTTAATGGTTTCAGAAATATAGCAAGGGCATAAGAACTTTTCCAGTAGTTTCTCTGGAGATATGTTCTTGTGATTCCATACCGTTTGAATAGGGTGTCTCTAAGCGTCTTGTGGGGCTCGGTATCGGAAAATGAACAACTTGAAATAGAAAATTGACACTTTGGGTACCTTCACTAAATCTCGTCTCTTCGGACACGTGTTTCTTGAGACTTGCGTTGATAAGACCCTTAATAAAAGTAAGCGAAAAACCTGTCCGCAGTGTACAGGTTTAGTGGTAGAGGTAATTTAGAATCTCGTGGGCCACGATCTTCGGCTGTGTAGTATCAAAACTCCGCCTGCTCATTGATTTGTACTTCTCGCTAACTAAAAGCATGAGCGTCGTTTCGTCATTTTTTGCGTGGTTAACAGTCGAGTCCATGGTTTTTAAGTATGTATATATATGAAAACAAAACCTCTAACTAGGGCGAGTCTTTTTAGTTTATATTTTTGAACTCGATATTATGGTATTCACTACAACAATTTCAACTTCTTCCTATATACTTCTTGTTTGATTAAGAAATACGTAATTAAATTTTGCAAATTCAAAAGTCATATTAAATCCAATTTGTAGTGTTTGTAAATATCAAAATGGTATTTAAAAGTCAGTTATTGTTGTATTGCACGGTTTGAAATGTATAACTATATACAAAGTAATTAACAATCACATTTAGAGGCTTTGTTTTCTTTATTTTAAAACTGTGAGGTATACTTATTAAAATATTTCACCGGTTTTATCTCTCCAATGATAAGCAGTCAAGAAACGTACCTCAACGTTTACGTTCACTTAATGGTGTTTATGATTTTTATTTGACCCATTAAAAATTATTATCATCTCTTTGTTCTGTATTAAGCATTGTAAAATTATTTTTTCTTTATTTGATTTTATTATTATTTTGGTCGTACCTTGTGGGCTAATTACTAGCGTGTATTCCAATTAGCTGCTTTGTTGCAGGAAAATGGAGAATACGGTAAACCTCGACTAATTAAATTAAGTAAATATTTTAACGAAAACGCACAACTGGTAGCAGGGGTCTGTCCTAAATGTTACGCCGAATGTTCAGAGGTCAAAATAACAGCAGTGAACAGGAAATTTTTGAAAATAACTAATCAGCATCGTCTCTTAGAAAATGTATTAGCCAAGTTCACAAAAGAAGCGGGATATTCAAAAAGGGATTCGGCCCCATTTAATGAAAATCCAAAAGGAGGCTATAAAATAGATTTACTAGATTCATTTGAAAAGAATAATAAGAGAAAATCTAGTTTTGGGGGTGCAGGTAAAGAAATAGAAGTAAAACATTCGTATCCTATAAGTGTAATCCTTAACCAAGAAAACTGCGAGGGTATGGTGGTACATGTTAATAATAACAATAATTTAAATTTAAAAGAAAATCACATGTTTGATTCAGATGATCTAAAAGTTAAGCAAGCAAAGCTACTGAAACAAAAGGATTTTCATGATGGTTTGGATCATAATGTAGACTCCTCTACTAAAATCGGAACATCTAAATATTTCTTAAGAAATTACAATGGCAAATTAGATACTATCAAAGATATGGAAGAAGTGGTTAGTGTTAGTAATAGGCAAAAATTAATCAAATTTCACAATATTCGTACTGGGAAGCAACCTTCAGAAGCTACATCCAAGGATTCGGTTGCAATGAGTAAAAGATCCACTTATTTTTTTCTAAAACATAACGTCGATAAAATGCAAACGAAACCATTAAAACATAAAGCAACTACTTATAATGAAATAGTGACATCATCGGATTCTCCGCTCTTATTAAACAAAGAAGAAACATCCATCGTAGTAAAAAGTAGTTCAAAATTATCTGTTAAAGATCAGGATATTCGTCTGTCTCAATATGTTTCAAGAGCTTTGACAGATGAGGAAATAATGATCCCTGCAAGTTGTTCCTTTTGTCAAGAAAAATTGTTACAAAAATCGCCTCAGTCGTCCACCACATCTTTAGATAGTTATGATGTTCGTCACGAGGAGAACTGTAAGAGTTACGAGCCAAAAAAGATGTTGTGGATGCCTCCAAAATCCCCTCATAATCTCATTGAGGAATCGTTGTCCCATGATCCATGGGCCCTCCTGGTTGCTACCATATTCCTGAATAAAACCTCCTGTATGGTAGCCAGACAGTATGTGGAAGAGTTCCTTCAGGACAATCCTAACCCGCAAACAGTTTTAAAAAAGGATTCCTCAGAACTGGTTAAATATTTCGTAAATTTGGGTCTTCATCAGAGACGTGCCGAGCAAGTTTGGAGAATGACTCACGATTTTCTTCACAAAAAGTGGAACAAGGTTGGAGAATTGTACGGAATCGGTCAATATGGAGAAGATGCATATCGGATGTTCTGTTTAGGCGATATGAACTTTAGGCCTTGTGACAGGTTTTTGAGAATTTATCGGGCCTGGTACAAGATGAATTTTAGCCAGCGTGATGGGAGTTTTTTTAAACTGAGTCAGAATGAAGACGTCAGTTCGTCGGAAAATTCCGACTAAATGAAGTCAATTGGAGATTATATTTGAGAGGTTAATCACTAAGAAGGACAATAAAACTGCTGCAACAAAATGAATGCATTAAAAAGAACAAAAAAGTGTTAATGAATCGATTAAGAGAAACGAAAATTAGATGGTACTTGACCAGAACAAACGCCGGAAAAATAAAAATGGGTAAGAAAACATTCATGTACAGCGTATTTTTATTGGGAATTATTATTAAAAAATATTAAATTCTTTGTCGGATTTAGCAAAACTACAAAATGAGGATCATGAATTAGTAAAATTGGTAATTTTGGTAATGTTGAACCATTTTGGCTACTATAAAGTGTTTAGCATCCACTGATATTCACTGCTAACTATGTCATTTCGTATTTAGATAGGGTCACTTCACTTCCCAATGCTTCACTACTTAATTTACACGTTCCCTAAGTAGGGGCTGTTTTGTACAGAATGTAGGGCTACAGTAGAAATATATTCTGAATCTATATACTTTGGTAAAACCATTGAACCGTTTTTTTATATAGCAGTTCTGCGCATATAAAGTTGATTTATAACCACCTACAAAAAACGCCGGCATTTTAGGTTAGATCAAAAGAGTGACTTTACTGTATAGAATATCTTTATGCTGTGGTTTTATGAAGATATTTATTTGCCAAACTGAATCTGCAATAGAACTTCTACATTTGGTAGGACCTCAAACGAACTATTAAAGAGCATTTCGTTCTTGTTAGACGATATAGATAGATTCTGTGGCAAGGCATAGTGAGTATTTAGGCCACTGTTTAGCATTCGGGAGGATATCGATTCAATTCCAGGTCCGTCTGCCCTTATATCCAGTAATAATCTTTCACGTCTCTTCTGTCTCCATTTTTTACATCTTATCTCCTCAACCATCATCCACGTATTTTCACGATCCATGTATAAGTAGGCTATAGATAGTCTTCCGCCTTATCCTCAAGTTTCAACTGTACTATTCCGGGTTTCCACCATAGTATATGTCAGAAAGATTCCACGCCCACCGGCTTTAACCAGTGGTTTTTTTAGTCATTAGTTTTTTAGTTTGGCAGATAAATATCTTCGTGATATTCTTGTCAAACACTACGAAATACTACAGAGAATATCAGTTGATGGGAATGAATATTTTTAATTGGGATTGATTTGCCAACATCTTATTGTACCTTTCCTCAATCGAATATTAACTCACAATGATCCAATGTATATTAGTAACTACCTATAATAAATAACATATCTCACCTATAGTAAGCACTCTCACCACTTTAAAAATCTATCACTTGCGTATAATGCGCAGCGGTTAATGAGAATAAAACAAAAAATTAACTATCTATATAACGAAAAGTGTGGCGGTTATTGGCGTATGAACGCTTTATAATTTTTGGTCGGTTAGAAAACATATTGCATATTAATGACCAACAGACGTAAGGATTAATAAGCGCGGTTATAGTCGACATCATGCGTGAAAAATACTGATTACCGACCTGTAAAAATCCTTGAAGCGCATGAGCCTATCGAATGTTATTACATATTTCGTCTAAATTTGATAATGACGTAGAAATTGGTAGGTAATAGAAGATACACAAAATAAATACAGGGTGTTCATATATTACAAACCCTTGTTGCTGTGAGGGAATAAACAAAATGAGACAAAACTAGGGTTAAAAATTCTGAAATATACGAAATATCACATGATACGAAGAAAATGCTATTCTCTTAAATATTTTCTACAATTTTCTTGAATACATGAAGCAAGTAGTAAACAAACTATACATACTTTCAAGGCTATGAACTTAGTTTTCTTATTAACGTAACCTTCGCTGGAAATTCTTCACCTTTCCAATCACAAAGCGATTAGTTAATCGTGAAGCACGAAAAAAACTTGACTAAGAATCGTCTTCGATGACCAGGTAAATACTTAACGTCATTAAAAGCTTATTAATTGTTTTATAATAGACAACAAATACACGTTATGTGTAGGAGTACTAATGTACAATGCGAAATTTGATTTTTCCTAGAATTTTATTCGTACGTCGACATATCTAATTGTAAACTTTATTTTACCAACAATAAGTGTTTTTTTTTTAAGTATTTGTTGAAGTTCTTTGCCAGTAACTTATCGGAACTATCGGACGCGGATCGAAATTTTGAACCTATTTGATCTCATCAATATGTCCTAGGCAGTCTCAATAAATAATCATCGACCAAACCGAAGATGTATTGTATATATATGTATAATATCCAGTTGCTTCTAATCTATAGAGTTGTTCGGAAAGTCATTTCGTTTTTTTTTGTGGAAATGAAAGACAGTTTTCGTATAATAAACAAATACTTTATTAAATTATATATTGACCGTTCTGGTCCAACACCTTTTGCCATCTTTGTGGTAGTAGCATAATTCCACGCTCATCAAATTTTTGGTCTTTGCTGGCAAAAAACTTATCGAGGAGGTTTTTGACCTCCTCATTTGAGGTAAAAGTTTTACCGTCTAAAAAATTTTGGAGTGACCGGAACAAATAATAATCCGATGGTGCCAGGTCTGGAGAATATGGTGGGTGTAGCATTGTATCCCATTCAAGCTGTACAAGCTTTTGGCGAGTGACCAAACTTGTGTGAGGTCTCGCGTTGTCTTGGTGAAACATTACACCTTTCCTGTTGATTAGTTCTGACCTTTTCTGTTGAAGTGCATCATTCAGTTGTCCAGCTGATGACAGTAGACTTCCGAATTAATCGTTGTGTTATCCGGTAAAAGCTCAAAAAAAAACGATTCCTTTAAAATCCTACCAAACAGACAACCTTTTTTTGGTGAATATCGGCTTTGGAAATGGTTTTATATACATATAGACTACATAGTTTTATTTGTTTTACATTCAATGTGAGAATAGGGTTAATATTTGGGGTTTAACTTGTAAACATGAATTCAGTTTTAGTATTAACAGCGAGTCCTACTTTTTCACACTCTTGGTTCACTTTCTAATAGGGTTTGAAGATCTTCTGCGCTCTCAGCCATTATGGCAGTATCATCGGAAAATCATACGTTATTGATTAATGTTCTTCCAATGTTTATTTTCTCATACCTCTCTTCCAACGTTTTCCGAAATATAAACTAAGAATGCAATTTAAATAGTCGTGGGGATATAAAACAAACATACTCTTTTAATCATTTTTTACGAATGTCCATTTGCGATTTGATTTTGTTAAAAGCTACTCGATCCCGAGCTACTTTTTTATTATTCTTGAAAATAGTATTAGTGACGTAAGAGAAAATTGTGATCGTCTGTCACTGTCACAGAATTTGTTTAGGACCACTCAAAAGTTATCAAAATTCTAGTATTTTATCAATTAAAACGTAACAAAGGAAAAAAAAACAAAGCATAAACAATGGATTCGGAAGGCGGCGTTAAGTTAGAGGATTTAAAGAGTCGGTGCGATGAAATGAAAAATGCTATCGAAGCAACGGTGAGCCAGTTCGGAGATATGGAGGGTAAGAGCCAGTGTGAGAAAGGTTTGTACTCGGCCGCGCTGGCAACCATGAACTGGCTCGTTATCTTCTCTAATACGCTCATGATGACAATGAAAACTTCGAACGAAGGCTTGCAGACAGCCAGGTACAATCGTTTTACCAGTGTGGTAATGTTAACAGAATACGGAATTAAATTTTGAATTTATTTACGATGACAGTCGGTTAATCAGGGACACTGGACTTATTTAGGAGGTTTAACGATTGATTAACCAACAACTGTCACCTTGTAGCCTAAAATTCCAGAACCGTCAGACATAGTAGTTATTTTATGAGTAACATAAAGGGTGGGGTGGGGTAGTAGTAGTATGTACTTTGAACTTACGAATACCTGAGTGGGGTCGACGCCCATACTACAGATATCAGGTGCTAAAGGTACGTAAAAACATTACTCGCTTTTCATAAAGTTTGAGTGCTATTTTCTAGGTAATATATCACAGAATATTCTTCAAAATTAGTAACCAACACTGCCAAATACTTCCCATTGGTGGTAATTTCTGCCAGACGTTTCATACTTTGCAAATTTACTTATAGTCTGAGATGTCTCTTTTAAATATGATACTAGGGACTTATTTCAATACTTTTTGTAAGTAGCCAGATCAACTGTAGGGGCCAAACATCCCCAAGCAATTAAAATGCCGCTGTGGTATAAACGCAAGTGCGATATTTAGATAGTTTTATATCACTGCCATATTTTAATTATGCCTGGGGGATGTTTGGCCCCTATAATTGGTCTGACTGCTTGCAAAAGTTTTGCAATAATTCCCTAAGTGTCGTATTTAAAAATGAGGACTCAGACTATAAGTCTATAAGTAAAATTACGACTTTTTGCGAAGTTTAATGCGTCTGGCAGAAATTACCGCCTGTGGGAAGTTTTGGGCAGTGTTGATTATTAATTTTTAACAACAATATTATGTAAAAATCAGCACTCAGACCTGATATCTGCAAATTGGGTGTCGGCCCAATTTAGCAGGTATGCATACGTTCAAAGTAGTACATGTTAACACTACTGTATCGCATCCATTTTGTTACTCAGAAAATAAGTAATGTCTGGGGAAGTTGCTTAGTGAGGGGTGGGGCAAAAGGGGCCATGAGCTCCGGGCGGCGCAAATGTAGGGGCTACAAAAATAATTTTTCGGTATCAGATAGAACGTCTTGCAGTAATGTTAGATGTCCCAAATTTCGTAAAAATTCCAAGATTTTTGTGTTGTTAAAAATACAGTGTAAACTCTTTATAACGTCACTCGATTTAACGATAAACTCCTTAAAACGCCGAAATTGCTTGACTTTGGTTGGTTTACATTGTTTTCTATACAATATTACACTCTATACAGCGTCACGCTCACTCTATTTAACGACAACAATGCGGCATTATAAATCATTGAGCAGTACTTTCTAAGTTGCCGAAATAGATAAGAACTGCAGCTGTGTACGTTGTTGAAGAAGACG
>NW_020439302.1:798967-800928 GCF_000699045.2 Agrilus planipennis
ATATACGAAAAAAAAATTCCGATGACCAGGTATGTGGTAATTAATTAATTAATACGCACGTTTTATCGTAATGTGTATCCTGCAACACTGACCTTGTTCTCTGTCGCTGTTTTATTACTTTTTTTCGTATATTTGTTTCCGTGTTATTTAAACTGGTCATTTGGTTTCGGAAACGATGAGTTCATTTTGACTCGGAACTGGACAGAATCATATCGCTCGCTTACTTTACGATGAGGTAGAAGTGGAAACATCTGCTTTCTTTCCGTATACTTAAAAGAATCAAAAAGTATCCACTAGTTTTTGCGTTATACACGTCTGATTGATGAACCTATCTATTATTATTTTCATTATATCGATTCGCTAACACTTATTGTTGGTGAGCTAATTTATTTTATTTTATTTTTTTTTTTCAGGAAAGCTCAGCAAGAAACCGTTGCACTAAATCCATGTTTGTGTAATCAAAAGTAAGTGAAACTTTATTCTGTTATTAATACGCAACATTTTAAATTATTAATATTTGATACCAGTTATAACAAAGTTTATTACCTTTTACTTTTCTGTGCCACAGGAGAACATCGAAGATCAGTTGTGGGGATGACAAGGATAAGGCGAGGTAACTTAATTTTCGTTTTTAGATAGTACCTATGTGAGGGTCTTTACTTTTTTATAATTGTCTCATTTATGGGAACATTGCTGAGAGGTTTAAGGAGGGGAATTCTTCAAAGTACTAAAAAAGTGTTTTAAGACGGGGCGAAGTCCTGGAGGCGAGGGGGGAAGTTGAAAGTTGGAGGTGGTGATTTTGTAGATGGTAGGGCTGAAGGTGGAGCGAAGTCGTGGAAGCGTGGGGGAGAGTTGAAAGTTGGAGGTGGTGATTTTGTAGATGGTAGGCCTGAAGGTGGGGTGATTTCGTGGAGACTTAGGGGGTAGTTAAATGTTGGAGTTGGTGAGTTTGTAGCTGGTTGGCCGGGAGGTGGGGCGATGTCGTTGAGATGTGGGGGGAGTCGAACGTTGGAGGTGGTGATTTTGTAGATGGTAGGCCTGAAGGTTGGGTGATTTCGCGGAGACGTAGGAGGAAGTTGAAAGTTGGAGTTGGTGAGCTTGTAGCTGATTGGCCGGGAGGTGGGGCGAAGTCGTGGAGATGTGGGGGGAGTCGAACGTTGGAGGTGGTGATTTTGTAGATGGTAGGGCTGGAGGTGGGGCGATGTCGTGAAGATGTAGGGAGGAGTTGAAAGTTGGAGGTGGTGATTTTGTAGATGGTAGGCCTGAAGGTTGGGTGATTTCGCGGAGACGTAGGAGGAAGTTGAAAGTTGGAGTTGGTGAGCTTGTAGCTGATTGGCCGGGAGGTGGGGCGAAGTCGTGGAGATGTGGGGGGAGTCGAACGTTGGAGGTGGTGATTTTGTAGATGGTAGGGCTGGAGGTGGGGCGATGTCGTGAAGATGTAGGGAGGAGTTGAATGTTGGAGGTGGTGATTTTGTAGATGGTAGGGCTGGAGGTGGGGCGATGTCGTGAAGATGTAGGGAGGAGTTGAATGTTGGAGGTGGTGATTTTGTAGATGGTAGGGCTGGAGGTGGGGCGATGTCGTGAAGATGTAGGGAGGAGTTGAAAGTTGGAGGTGGTGATTTTGTAGATGGTAGGCCTGAAGGTTGGGTGATTTCGCGGAGACGTAGGAGGAAGTTGAAAGTTGGAGTTGGTGAGCTTGTAGCTGATTGGCCGGGAGGTGGGGCGAAGTCGTGGAGATGTGGGGGGAGTCGAACGTTGGAGGTGGTGATTTTGTAGATGGTAGGGCTGGAGGTGGGGCGATGTCGTGAAGATGTAGGGAGGAGTTGAATGTTGGAGGTGGTGATTTTGTAGATGGTAGGGCTGGAGGTGGGGCGATGTCGTGAAGATGTAGGGAGGAGTTGAATGTTGGAGGTGGTGATTTTGTAGATGGTAGGGCTGGAGGTGGGGCGATGTCGTGAAGA
>NW_020439302.1:801872-803405 GCF_000699045.2 Agrilus planipennis
TAATGTTTGATCGGTGATACCAGCAAAACTTTTAAAGGCAAAAATGTATTTTATATTTTACAAATATACTTAAAATACGTTTGGAAAAGTATTTTCAATAAAATACAAAATGCTTTTGTCAAAAAAGTATTTAAATGCAAGATAAAAATAACTATTTTTTATCTTTTATTTGTATTTCAAATAAATTATATCTCTGCATAGAATATGTACTGTATACAGAAAGCTCTGATACTCCATACCTCCATGGTACTTTTATATTTGGATCATTATTTATGGGATACTCTAGAGCAGTAGTTACATCGATGATTAATTACTACTCTGATTTTACGTTAGAAATTACGGAATATTAATATTGCCAATATAAGTATGTGGATGAATGTGTAGTTAATTGTGAGTACAACTCTCGTGGGATTCTTACTAATTACGATGTGCATTATTTTTTTTTACGTGTGCAATATATATATGCAAGTGAATTCACAAGCACATAGATTCAATCCATATTATGGTTAGCGTTATACATAGGTCATCAGATAGATTTTGCAACGCAGCTTTTGTTTTTATACTCTCAAAATAATAATCGCGGTTTATTTACTTAGTCATACGTAAAACCAAATATCAAAAATTCTGGGAGATCTAAACAGGCCTGATTTCAAGCAATTAAAAGCTCAGAATCTAAAATAAAATTGAACAGACAAAAAAAAACAAAAAGTTCTTTAAAACATTTAAAAATTTCTTTGTGTTTTCTATTTTATTGTTTCATAATTTTCCCACCGCGAGTTCAACTGAAAGTTCAGGATCTGTTTCAACCGATCCATAATGATTGGAAAAATAGTAGTCGCAGGGAACTACTTTTGGGCTATCGCAGAATGTTTAGGTACTTTAATGAGACATTGTCTCGTACTAGATGTGCGTGTGCGTTATCATGACGAAAATGCTCAGTGTTCATCCTCGAATTTGGCCGGATTTCCTGAAGCTTTTGAAAAGCTTCGGGCAACATTCTAATATTCATATATAATACATATACAAAATAATATATGTAGTTATCAGTAACAGTATTACTGCTATTATTCGAAAATTAGATAAATAATATATAATTTAATTATTAAATCTTCTATCAGTGAGAAACAATTGTTTAAAAATTTACCTTCAAAAGTCTCCACATCGATTTTGTTGCTCACTGGTTACCTAATACAACAAGCGGCACAAACTGCTAACAGATCATGTTTGCATTTCGAATAAAAATGACAATTGTTGCTTTCGCATGGGGTCTTTTAAACGATTAATTTGCCTTTTTTGTGGTGTGCTCTTTGTGCTAATTTTTTGGAAGGTTTTTAAACTAAAAAAATTACAACTTCCGACGACTCGAATTTACCATGTAGATACTAACTTCTGAACCGTAGAAACATACTCGATGATTGTAGTGGACCTGTTATTATCATACAGAAAATTTCAGCGGCGCTAATGTTCGACAATTTTCCACTATTGAAATTGTTGTTATTATTTATAAAAAATCACACTTAATATCGTATATAT
>NW_020439302.1:804486-808225 GCF_000699045.2 Agrilus planipennis
CACTACCCTGAAAGTTTATTATATTTTATGGCTATTATAATTTAGCAAAAAGAAAAAATATTTAAAATAAAAAAAAAAACACAAATATTAGAATACTCACGCTACATATTTACGTATAAATCAGAGTTTTTTTTTATATACGTTATCTTATAGATGAGACAAAAACAAAAGAAACAAAAAAAAGGCGTTCGCATTGGTTTAACACCTGAATTTCCGGTCGACAACGTTATTGTTAATACGCAATGAGCCGTCTCTTCGTTCTTTAAACGATAACGGTAAACAGTGCCTGCCGGTAGTACGTCTTGGAAGGCTGCGTAAGTAACCAAATAACCCAATTTTAGAAGAAGGTGGACATGTACAAATACGTTATAGGCTTTTTAATTTCGTACCGTTTACTGCTTTGGAGTTGTTATGATTTTATTTCATCGCGTTACATAATAACAAGGAAAGCTTTGCTTAATTGAATAGTTAATCTTACTTACATCATACGTACGTAATAGTACATGCTACTACATAATTTAATGGTTAATAGCTAGATACAAAATGTCATAAAATATGTACGGAAAATCTACCTGTTACAAGAAAAACTACGAAATGTTTAGTAAAAGTAGGTAAGCTTGGAATGCGTTAATATTGGAAAGATGTATTTTCAAAATACTTTATTCTAATAATTTAGCATTTGCTCATTTTTTAAATATAAGAGTTTTTCTAGACTAATAGTAGTGTTTGTACTATATCACCACTGCGAAAATTAAGTATGATTCATATTTTTCTGTTTGAAGTGATTGAGATGTAGTTTTTGTATCTTTATGTTATATTTTAACAAATAATTCTTCTATAATATGCTTTCTTATTTGCTTGTGTCATCCGCTTCATTGGAAAAAAGACACTGATTCCAAAATAATTTGCTTAGCGTGAAAGATCAGAGTCAAAATAGGGTTCCAAATAATTTTATTGATGTGATATATCGATGTTTTACACATTGTAATAAGAGAAAGAAATGGAATCCATAGTTTCTTTAACTTTGGGTTCATCTAATGAAGTTTTTCGAATCGTTTTCTAAGTATTTTGGACTATAGGCATTTATTAGCACACCACAATATCTTGTAGTTTACAGTTTTACACAGCTGGCGTATATCAATTCGATATTGTTTTGTGGACTGTTTTGTCGTAATTAATAGAATTTCGTAGTCCCTTGCTAAAGGTACGATAAGTGGTGATTTGGGAGGTACTGATATCAATTTGAAACTTTAAAATTCCACGGACCATGACATTGAACCCGGAAAACAATATCGATCCAATATTTTAGATTATCCATTTTCAAGGAATTTTTAAATTTTTTTGAGCTCTCTCCAGTTAAAGAATTCGAAGGCATATATGGAATGTCTGTTTTCCCCTTTTTTTAGAGCTTCCAATACCTTCAAAAGCCAATGTGAGAGCAACTTTCATTCATCGTTTTATATAATGTTTGATCCGTGATACTAGCAAAACTTTTAAATGCAAGTATTTCAAATAAATCACGTCATATTATAATTATTTTTCTAAACTGTAAGTAGTTTACTAATGTCGCTTGATAATGTGACGAGGGGGTTATTTTGAATTTGCGATTATTACAGGGTAACTATTGAACTTAAGTTGGCGGAATGTACAAAATTTCGTACATGATTGAAATAACG
Organism: Agrilus planipennis; assembly: GCF_000699045.2. Taxonomy (NCBI): domain Eukaryota; kingdom Metazoa; phylum Arthropoda; class Insecta; order Coleoptera; family Buprestidae; genus Agrilus; species Agrilus planipennis. The sequence continues at coordinate 806,163 of NW_020439302.1, forward strand.
GTTTTTACAAAGTAATAATTACCACACAAGGGTAGGTAATATCAGATTCTAATTTTAAGTATGATATACAATACTTCGTTCTTTGTTTAATTAGTTTTGTTAAATATGAACTCGAAAAATAAACAATGAGCTATTAATTTTATTAACGACAATATCATGCTTCCAAAGGACCATGACCGTACAAATATGGCATTAGTTACTACAGAGTATGCAAGTGTGTGTTCTGTAATGACGATAAGTATTTCCTCTAACATACGTAATAATAAGCCGTGAAGCAGTGTTTTGCTAGAGCATTTGTACTAAATGTTACATTTTTACTGAATAAATTACTTTTGACTTAACCAAAATTTAAATAAGTTGCAAAATTCTCTTTGAAGGAAGTCACGTATTTGTATGCTGTAAGATAAAAATTAAAATAAAATTCAAGGGTCGATTTTTTTACTTTTTGTATATTTTCTTATTTTAATTTGATTATTTCAGAATTTGGTCAGGGAAAAGAAAATCTTCTGAAAAGAAAATGTGAAGTATATATTTTTTATTTAAATATTTTTTGTTTATATACAGAAATATTTTTTTAAATAAATCTATTTTTGTTTTCGTTTTATAATTTATTTGTAGAATGCTAAATGATAGTAGAAGTAGCTTGGTAATTTTAACAGTTCTTTAACAAATACTTTATTTTGGGATTGTATTTAACGTTGCGCTTCCTTTAATGAGTTTTTTCTGTATCCATTTACTTAATTGTAAAAAAAAGGATTATACGTTCTATTTTCAAATTAATATCACGTTTATAATTATTTTCAATATCAAAATTTAAAAAAAAAAACAGTTTTTCTAATCGATGGGGTTTAACCCCCTAATCTCTATATGAATATTATGACGTACAGAAATGCCTTTCTAGCCGAATTAGTAATTAACGTTTACTTTTTAAAATATCACTACCCTGAAAGTTTATTATTTATTAGGTAAATATTTAGTATTAAAAGCAAACTGAAAATTTCAAATACTAAAACTATTTTATTCCAAGAAAAAATATACTAATGTTGCTTCAAATAGTTTAAGTCATAAATTCACCGAAAGTAAGAATTTTTCGTTTAGTCTTGCGTATTTGGTCAGGGGTCTTGTATATTCGGTGCTGGTTTTAGTTTTGGTCTTGTTGGCTCTATCTTGTTCTTGATCTTGCTAGTATAAAGACAGTGTTTTACTAGAAGGTATTTACATGAGAAAAATTTCGAACAATTAGTATTGATTTGGGGAAAGTTTTTCTATTTTTCTTTTTTCAGTATATCAGATATTTTGTTTTAATTCCAATAAAAATAACATTCATGTCGACAACAACTCATTGATATATTTAGGTGCTAATATGTGTCGATAAATTATTTCACTGTAGAATTTTTGTAAAATTCGTGACACAACATTGGCACGTTTTTTCCTTGAAACAGCACTAAAATAAATAGGATAATTATTATACATATTATACATATGTTATACATATGTATAGGCGTAGCGTTAGCAATATCTGCTGATAGGTACCTAGTAGTTTATCGCGATTTTCCATAGTTATTCGCTATGTGCAAAAGTGACTGTGGCGCTGTCTGTGGCCAATTTTCAAACTTTTCAGTGAGAAAAATACGTTTAAGCTAAATTAAATACATTTAAAATAAAATAGTTTTGTTGGAAAAATATCATAATATTTAAACTAGTCAAGGAGGAATGGTTATACAATAATAATAATAACGAATAAAATTATTTGAACTAGGTTTTCCTAATAAATTTAATCCTCAAACAATTCTGAAAGGTAAAGCTTTGGCCGTTCTTCATGTCATGAGAATTGAAGAATTAGATGGTTGTGACTATTTTGATTAGGTGTAGTGTCATCAGGCAAACTTCAGTTACTTTATCACCTTATAAAGTAGAATTGAAGGCAAGTTAATTCTGATTAAATGTAAATGAGGTTATGATAATATAAGATTAGAAAATTATTCGTCAATCTAATTTCTAATTAGTCTAACATTCATACGAAAATTTATTCATTTTATCAATGTCTAATTTTTTATAGCTCA
>NW_020439302.1:809703-837517 GCF_000699045.2 Agrilus planipennis
TACGTACGTACGTACGTACGTACGTACGTACATACACACATCATCAAAAAAATTGGCTAGCATGCTACTAATATGTTAAAACGTGGAAATATAATGAAAATTCCGATTTCACTTTTCGACCCAATTACAATAACTTCCTAATGGGAAGTTAACTAGAACAACCCACATCCTTAACTATTTGCGAACCGTAATCTAATGTAGGTCTACCTCTACCCCTCTAACTTCCGTTTCTGCCTCCAATATGTCTCTGACTACACTTTCATGCCTGAGTAGGTGTCCTACTAACCTATCTTCCTATTTCTTATTGCCTTCCATAGAGTCCTATATTCTCCTATTCTTTCTAATTTCTAACCTTCTCTATCCACGGTATCCTCATCATTCGCCTGTAACACCACATTTCGAACACTTCTAACCTTTTCTTTTCCGCCGTGCCCACTGGCCATGTTTCGCACCCGTACAGCGCCATGCTCTAAACATACACCTTAAACAATCCTTCTCGAACTTCTAAATTAACCTTTCGCGAGCAGAGAAGCGACTTGTTTTATATCTCTACTGCTCCTTCCGTCTTGAATTATCTGACTTCCTAGATACTGAAAATCGACGACCATCATAAAATAAATATATTTTGTAAAACACCAATGAATCTCGCTACCCGCAAAAATGTCAATTAGTCACTCCTGTGGTAGAAGACGGTTTCCCGTCTATTTTAATGTGTAATGTGTTATGGTATGTTGAGGAGTTACGGATGAGATTGACAAAACGATGATAGAAAAGAAGTGAAAGATTATGTATATACAAAAAATCTGGATGAGGACAGACAGACCTGGATCCCAATCGATGTCCTTCCCGAGTAAATCAGGGACCATTCAGTTTAGAGTTGAAATTCGCATTTTACAATATGTTTTTACATCTGTGAGTGTTCCCAGTAGAACTGGTTTAGTAAACTGTGTCACATCAGAGTGAATAGACTATAGATGTTGCAAATGTTTGAATGGAGTATAAAAGGTAGTTGCTGACGATCAGTGTTTGATCTTTGTCGCAAGTCAGGAGGCATTTAATTAATATTTAATGACAAATATTAACATAGACTGTTAGATTGTTCTTTATTTCTTTTGAATTAAACATTACAATAATTAATCGGCGTAGTTTTTCTAACAGAATACGAACACCTGTTGGACGATAAATTATAAAAACCTAACATAATAAAATAAAATGGGACAATTATACTATTTCCTGTGTAACAAAACGGGAGTACACAGGGTGTTTGTGATTCTATTAGGACCTTATAAAAAAAAAGATCAAAGTAGCGCAGTGATCGATGGATAAGTGAATTTCCTATCAAATTAATTTTATAACATTATTTACGGTGAATATTTGGAAATGAACGAATCCTTGAACGTTTTTCATCCTGTTGACGCGTGTCAGTTGTATAACGTAAATGCTGTGTCTGTCACTATATGTTTGTAGTTAAAATTATCACATTTCAGCTTTAAATTACTAAAATAAATTCTCTATTACTGTCGCAATGTTAATTTATAAAGTTGATCCAATAGATGTTTGTTTATTTTTTTAAACTAAATAGAAGGACCTAATCCTTACTTTGTATAGGTAATTTTAGGCTTTTTCCCCAAAACTAGAACATCCCTATTTGCGAACAGTAATCTAATCTGGGTTTAAGTCTACTCTTCTTAACTCCTGTTTTTGCCTCTTATATGTCTCTGACCGGACCCTCATGCCTGAGAAGGTGTCCTACCAACATATCTCGCCTATTTTTTATTGACTTCCATAGAGTCCTCTGTTCTCCTATTCTTTCCAATACCTCTTCATTTCTAACCTTCTCTATCCACTGTATCCTCATCATTCGACTGTTATACCACATTTCGAACGATTCTAACCTTCTCTTTTCCGTCATGCCAACTGTCTATGTTTCGCACCCGTACAACGCGATGCTCCAAACATAATCCTTTAACAATCTTTTTCCAATTTCTAAATTAACCGTTAGCGAACATAGAAGTGAAAAACTATTCTTTTAAAAAGTTGTGTTTAATGACGCAGATGGAGTAACGAGAAACATAAATCGTGATCTGTTACTAAAACACGTTTGAAATATATGTATAGTTACACGTTAGCAATTTAGAAGAAAAACCAATTGGCAAAATTGTTCTAATAGGTGTGCTATTCTTTCTTTTAAAAATTTTGAAATAAAGGTATTAAGTTGTTGCTGTCTTCCGAAGTAGACAAGTGTTATATCTTCCTGTTAGAACGTATACAGATTTAGGAATGAATTTTATGCAAACTTTAACATTTAACAAGAAATTTGTTAATAAATGGTGTTTCAGTGGTAGATAATGGAGTATGAATTTCAAAAATAGTCACAAAACATTAAACATTTCGGTAAATTCGCCAAAGCAATTAGGTGATTTAAAGCCAATAGGTAATGCTTAATTTTCTGCGAATCAAAGTAAAAAAAGTAATTTCGCATTCGCGATAGCTTTCGATAAAATCCTTACATTTGACGAAGGTCTAGGTATATCAATGTACGCCCCCGTCCAGTTAATCGTGTAATCGAAAATATAATAATAAGTCGTTACATTTAATGAATTGAATTAGAAATAATTGCGCAATTAAATTTTACCACCGCTTTTCTGCTTAACAGCTTAATTTGTTTGTGTTAATAAAAATAGAAGTATTTGTTATGGATGTTTTTCTGATGCATTGTCCGTAACTACAATTATATATGATGAAGCATGTTTGTGACAGTGATTAATAATTCTGTAATAACAACTTTTGCTGCATTTTTTTTTTTACTGCAGACATAAGTTCTTCATGCTGATGGTTATGCATTTTGTTGCTATAGTAATTCATGTAGGTACCTAACTATTTATTTAACCTTAACTTCATGGTAAACTGTCTGATATATTGACGAACCACCTTGACTTTAAACGTTAATCCAACTACCAACTCAAGGTACTTTGAAAAATATTCGTAATAAGAGGCGAAACATTTTTGGTCTTTCGAGCCGGATACTTGTGAAATGATTTCCACAAAATAAGGGGTTAAAATCATCCATCTCCGCAACCCGTACGTTCAAATCATACCCATTTTGTTACTCAGAATGTAAGTAATGTCTGGCGGCTCTGGGGTCTTGGACTATAAGGTGTACACAAACAAAACAGGAAAACCGAAAAAAAGGGGCTGATTTTTTTTTCGCATAAGCATGATGAGCTAAAATGATATAACCAGGAAAGTTAAGAATAGTAGCCGGGAATTTTTTTTGACTTGGTGCTAGACACCCTGTAGTGTTATTAAAAGGGTCCAATGGTGCCGGTATCACGTTAATTATTCATTTTTGGATATGTGTGTTGGTTGCGTAACTATTGTATTAGATGGCAAGTCGCATGCTTTATTAGTACAGATAAAATGTATCGTTTGCAATTGTAAATAATTTCCAGCACGACATTTTGTACGTAAGTTTTTAATGATCTCTATAATCTTACTACATCAACCGCACCACAAATATAGGAAAGTTAATGTGTTTTAATCGTTTGATGGTGCAGTTACAGAAAATTTATTGGAGATGCCTAGATATTACAAACATGTTACTTAATCCTTTTTACACACCTTTTCCTAAGCAGGAAAACGAAAACATTTCGAAAAAGAGAAATTAACGTATCTACTCATATAAAATAAGGTGTAATGAGCGTAATATCACACTTTCTTTAACAGGTGTATTAAATTCAACATGTACGTAATTTTTATACCTACATGAGCATACCAGTTTGTGTTGTTTTTGTTTTAATAGCAACATTAAATTTCATAAGTTGCATACCTAGGCACGTGCATACAAATATAGAAATAGTTTTAGTCAAAGAAAATTATATAATGCGGGCTCGTAGTTACCTATACAATTTTGAAGGCAGACTTAAAAATACTATTATTCTGGAATGCTTCAATCGATAAGTATAACAACCGGTTGTTGTTGTCGTATTTATTTGTTTATTTTTTATGTTACTTGGACGCTTTTCTGTTGTTTTACATCATGATTATTACACCGCTATTGTTGGCAAAACATAGAAAGAATTTCGTTACGTCCTACAATGGTTTAATTATATTAATGTCATGTTCCAAATTAGGATTGCAAACTCGCAACGGCAGAGTCATTGCAAAAACTGCATAATAATAATATAATGATGAAGAAGTTTTACAAATATTTTATGTTAGTAATTACTTATGTACATAATNTGATTGCAATTTTAATTAATAAAAGAAGAACGTCAAGTGAAAGCTGACCATTGATTTCGATTTTTAAGTTCATAAATTACATATTTCTTCGTCATATTTATACAATTAAAATTTCTTAATAATACGGTTTAATTAATTAACTGCCTGTTTGTAAAAATTCTATATTTGTTAATCATAAAGTAATGTATACGTAACTTTAGGGCAAATTTGAAAAATCAACGTAATCAGATACTTGTATCCCATACAGGGTAATAGTTTTTTCGTGGTCTAGAAGTTCTTTTTTTATCATTGTCAATGGAAAGGTTTTAACTATTAATTAGTATAATATTTATTGCTATTTCATTGTAAATAAGTTCACGATTAGTTGATACTACTCACTGGGCTTACTGTTTCTTTTTACACGGAGAAAACAACGTAAATGACTAAATTTGCCGTAGAAATCGTAAAATTTATTAGATAACGTGTAATAAACTCAATTTTGACATGTTTCTTTAAATGTTATTTGAAGTTTCTTAATTATTACGAGTAGTATTATTACAAAGAGTAAATTTATTTCTGCTGGGATTTTATTTTTACAAATTCGGGTCCAATTGTAATTTTTATTATTTTCTTTTACGAAGCAACGGGCTAGTGGGATAAATAGTAAATATAGCTTTAACATTTAGGCAAATTTTCGTTTTTCATTTTAATTTTTATTAATTACTAGCTTTTTTCCGCGGCTTCGCTCGCAGAAATTAATATTGTTTCTCTATAAAACCTTTTAACTCCCAATTCACCTTTACAGCGTTTTAATTTTATGTAATGTCGCCATCATAGATTTCAAATACAAACGGAGCAACAACATTTCATCCTTAAGGGTTGATTTTTAAAAATTACCAAAATNTGTATATTGTTATTAAAGTCGAGGAAAATGTATTTTTTTTTTAATTTTTTGTTCACACTTTTCCTAACAATACTTTGTTTTTTCTTTAGATTTTTTTTTATTTTTTATTGTGTTAAAAGATCCCACAGTTCAAAACAAAATGCGACTTAGGAAATTAATTTTTAAACTCACCGAAAATTTTACGAATTCAATAGTCCCAAACTTTGTCAAATCCAATAAAAAGGAAACGTTGCAACCTCTTTTCATTTGATTAATAATATCAAACAGCAGATATACCAAGTTTCAAGTGAATTCAACCACAAATACAGTATGTCCCAAACAAACATTGTAACACCTTCCCCTTTTTTAAGATGTCGAGGTAGATCTTTCAGAAATTAAATGAGACCATTAAAACCAAGTTTCAAGTAAACCTGACCACAAATAATATATGTTCCATTTAAACATTGCAACTCCTCTTCAACACTCATCCATCCCAACAGAGATTGAATTTTTTAACCAGTTTCAAGTAAATCGGACCAAAAACAAACATGCAATCTTTGCAAAATCGTTTCAGCTTCCTAAAGAGGTAGAATTTTGTAAAATGTTGAAATAGGTATGTATGACACTAATTTTGTATGAAAAAGCATGAAAGCCAAGTTTCAGGTAAATCTGACTATAAATAAAACACCATACTAAACCATAGTCAACATTACGTTTAGCTGTCAGTTGCGTTTTGTTATTCCATGTCAGTACGTTTTGTTGTACCATTTTTAACAAATGAACGGCTAGACTGATGAGTTGATTTATAAATTTTTCGTTTTGCTGTCAGTTGCGTTTTGTCATTCCATGTCAGTTGCGTTTACATATACCACGTTTTTCTCGTGGAACATGATAAAAAGTATCCTATGTCCTTCTCCCGGTTGTAAACAACTTCCACACCAATTTTCAGCCAAATCGGTTCAGCCGTTCTTGAATTATAAATGGTGTAACTAAGACGACTTTCTTTTATATATATAGATAATCGGGAAAAGTCAGTCGCAGCGATAGATAATCAATTTCGAGCACAACTGTTTGCATTTAGGAGATATAAGTTAGTTGTAGATGAGTCTTCTTTATTATTTTTTAAAAAATAATTCCTGTGGAGTGTGTAAGACGTATTAAAAATGTACGAATCGCTTCAATTTTTTATATGTAACTATTGACAACTCTTGCACTTTAATCGGTATGAATTAGAAAGTACAAAAAACTGTCGCAGCATGGCGCGTTATTAATATCGTATGCCTCCGTTTCCTCGTAATTAAATTAGATAAAAAATTAAATAATCGTGATAACGCACCTCACCTGAAGGAGTGTTGTAATAAGGAATTTACACTTGCTTCTCGTTCATTGCCAATGTAGATAGGTACAGGTATAAAAATGATTTCTATTTTAGTGTTCGTAAGTATCTATTAAAAAAGTAAATTTGTTTGAATACAAGTTGATTGGACCATTTACGTCGATTCAAAGAAATAATTAATTAATTCAGGTACGCAAATTATGAAATTGATTTATGTAAGTGAACAATTGGGTATTTTTCTGCAGTGTTTTATTCATGGTAATCTGTCACTGTGAAGGATGTAAGCCTTAATTACTTAATTTTTAATTAATCAGAAACGTTCGGCTTAAAAATAAGAAATAATTAACATTCGCCTGTACTTTTATGTAGCGGATTTCTTTTCCGAATTCATGCAAGTCAATAAACAGGATACGATTTTAATTTTTTGTCCAAATGATTTTATTATTACTTAACATCAATTCCTCATTAATCAATAATAATTTCTGACGCTTCTGAGAAGTTTTTCCGAGACAAAAAATATGTCATGTTTGATTGGTAGCTCAAGCGGTAATTTGTGTTACATACGAACGTACGATATAAGAGGGTTGTACAAACGAAGCTTCTGTTATACTGAATATAAATGTTTTTATATTTAACGAGTAATAAAAATAATCAGTAATGGGAAATATTAACGCAGTGGATAATGGAAAATCTTTAATACCAATAGTTTTTTTTTTTCGAAAAGCTATGTGGCAGTAAATAAGAAGAAATCATTATAAATAATTGTTTAAGTATTTGTGATGTAACCTCTGTTAAGTGATGTTTACCTTAATTTTTTGTTCGTAGAATCTTGAGGTAAGGAAAGTACGTTGTATCGTCTGAAATACAATTAAATTGCGGTTGTCAAAAAAAAAAGATGGAATTTTCTGTATAAATATATGCATGTGTATTAGAGGATAAACTGATACATCAATTTACAGTCCAAACCCTCGAGTTTAAAAGCTTTCTTTATGTTCTTAACGTAGGGGCGAGCACTAAACAAGGATTTTTTAAAATTCAATCCTTGAAGGGGTGAAAAAGGGGTTCAATGTTTGTTTTATCAATTAAGGCCTTAATAGTAGTCAGGAAGTTTAATATTTTGCAAAAAAATTTCGGTAACAGTAGTATTATCCTCTGTAAAAAGAGTTTTCCAAATACCATCTTTACTGATCATTAATATTGAATATATGCTTTGTATTTAAAACAATGTGCTGGTAATATGTAGATAACAAAAAGAAAATCGTAGGGTCGTCAATTTGATGACTGGGCTGTACCTCCACTCTGCGCTCCTTGATATCTTACAATCTTCGCATTTCTTAAAAACTAGAACAACCTATCTACATTAGAGAATAATATAATCTAGGTTTTCCTATGCATTGCATTATTCCTTATTAGTGTCTCTAACTAATCTTTCGTGTGTCTACCTACCTAGAAGATTTAATACCGTACCTGTATTTTAAACGTTTATTTTTTTTCGTTTTATCATTTCCTTTTATTTCAATAATTATGTGAATAAAAGACTGGTAAAGACTTAAATTAGTGTAACGTGGCATATCAATTAACAAGACCAAAAGGCAGACATTAGACTTTTGCAATCAAAAACTTCAAAACTCATTGAATGGATTATTAACGTTCGGATTAGAAGTACAAGCATGTTTTTGTGACGATTTGAAATTACAACTTTTAATTACATTAAAAAAACGATAGCTTTTATTTATTATAATGACACTTATAATGCCAAGCATAGATTTATAGATTATTTTGGATAAACAACATTACTTGCACCAAAATTTTATGGATTATTAGGATTAATAAGTAAACAGGGCTCCAACTTTTTCGTAAATAGCTACAATGTTTTAATTCTTGGGATTTGTATAAATGACTCTAAAACAATGATGTATGCTTACTTTTTTGAAATATTGTAACAAAAATAAGAACAATTGCACTGTTTTTAAAAAGCGTGGGACGTTTCAGAACCACAAGAACTAAGATACTTTCTAGAGAAAAATAGGGTTGTATAGTTTAAATAACCATTCGTATTATTACGAAAAACTGAAAAAAAAAATGACCTACCCTAACGTAGATCATAACAATATATAGAGAATCATGTATTTTTAAGTAAAAATAACATACAAATAAGTAAAACGAAAAAACATTATGGTTGAATTACGTTCAATGAGGGTAGGTTAGGGTTTTGTATACATATTGTAGTGTTTCCTCAAAAATACAATTTTGTTCTGTATATTGTTATTAAAGTCGAGGAAAATGTATTTTTTTTTTAATTTTTTGTTCACACTTTTCCTAACAATACTTTGTTTTTTCTTTAGATTTTTTTTTATTTTTTATTGTGTTAAAAGATCCCACAGTTCAAAACAAAATGCGACTTAGGAAATTAATTTTTAAACTCACCGAAAATTTTACGAATTCAATAGTCCCAAACTTTGTCAAATCCAATAAGTACCCTGCACCTTGCTTTCTTCAGCTTATTAGTTTATCGTTAGCGACAATCATCGTTAACATTGTTTAATTAGAACAGGGATGCACAGTTGAGTCAATAAAAAGAAAAAAAAACGAAACCGCGACTACTGCTGCAAGTACGTAGTTCTTCACTTTGATACTCCAACGCGCCAACTAAATGAATTTCGGTTGAAACAATGGGCAATGATAAAACAATTGTTGTTAAACTATATGCACGGTTTAAACACCTTGTTATTTATGTAGATCAAGTGTCATACTGCTGCCAACTGAACACACAGCAATCACAAAAAAAAGCGCAATGGCGGTTACTATGCGGAATTAGACGCCGCGTAAGCTCTTTCGTTCGCAGCTAATGTACAAATGAACTTCTTGTAATTAACGAACGGTAATAAGAACTTGCTGCGGTATTGAAGCGTTAAATTCGAATGATGTCAACTGTGGGCTTTTCGCGATTTGAACTTGACCATCGCGTACACCGTGAACCTGGTTAAATCCCCTCTTCGCAGCGGCTCTTGGAAGTATTGCCTCCTTCTTGGAGGTGTGCGTTTTTGTATGAACGTTTGCGTTCCGATGATGATAATTAGTTAAGTTAGTAGAGCTTGTATACACATAGGTAATATTGTTATTAGATAATCGTTAAGCACTCGCTCGGAATTTGGTATTGATGACACAAACACTTTTTGCGTTAGTGCTTGGATAGTCCGGGTCAAAGTATGAATCGATGCGTATAAAACTTGAATTCAATTCAAAATATTTTATTAATAATAGTTGGTGTATTTTTCTAGCTGAAAAATAAGCCATTTTCTCCTGGTCTGTATTTTCCTAAAATCATTGGAGCACATGATGGGAGAACAAATTTCATCTTTTACCGTTTATGAAAAATATGAAAAACCTGCACAAATTTGGTTTTAAAGTTTCTTTTTTTCCTAAATTACCGTTTTTCTTCATCATCATAAGGTCGTCAGTCCTAAGACTGGCTAGACACGCACCTCCTCTCTTTCCTATCCTGAGCTCTAATCTTCACATTTCCCTAAAACTAGAACATCCCACATTTAACTTAACTATTTGCGAACAGTAATTAAAGGCCTACCTCTACCCCTCCCAACTCCCAGTTTCTGCATCTAATATGTCTCTGACTAGACTTTCATGACTTTTCGCAGCGCCTACCGTCCATGTTTCGCACCCGTACAGCGCCGTGCTCTACACACCCCTTTGATAATCCTTTTCGAATTTCTAAATTAACTGTTTGCAAGCATAGAAGTGACTCCTTTTTATTGAAGGCGACTCGACCCTGCACTATCCTCTGATTTATATCTCTACTACTCCTTCCGTCCTGACTTGACTTCCTAGATACCTATAATCAGCCACTTCTTCTAATTTTTCGTCTCCTATATTTATATTCGCTCTTTCCCTACTTTTTCTTCCCTTGCATATCAGTATTTTTGTTTTACTTTTATTTATTTTCATACAGTACTGTTCTGTCAGTACCGCTTCCATTTTATTTAAAGCTATCTCTAGGTCCTCCTTGCTAGATGCTAATACTGCTATATCATCTGCAAATCTAAGCATACTAATCTTTTGCCCTTGCACATCTATCCCTACAGTTGTACTGTCTTTAATGATGTTGATGGCGTCTTCGATGTATAGATTAAAAAGTAGCGGTGACAGTGTGCATCCCTGCCTGACTCCCTTCCTAATATTTACTTCTCTACGTTGCATCCCCAGCTCTATAACTGCCTGTTGCTCTTTATACAAACTAAGTATCACTCTTCTATCTTTGTAATTCATCCCTACATTTTTAAGTATATTTAACATCTTGTCCCATTTAACATTCTCAAAAGCTTTTTTTAAATCTTCAAATCCTATGTATGCACTCTTTCCTTTTTCTATCGTTTTCTCTATTATTGCCCGCTAGAATGCTAGAAGCTAGAAAGACAGTTTTTCTATCTAATCTAATTTACCTATATTAGATATCTGTAAATGTAACAGTTTATTTTTTTTTATTATTTAGTTTTGCTTTGTACAATAATAACGTATTATCATTTGATAAAGTTACTTGACTAATTAATTAATTACTGTTAAACTAATGAGATTTTGTTCATGATAAATTTTTTATTTAAAAAAGTTAATAGCTAGTGTCAAGACGCAATTTTTTGTGTCGTAAGTCAGATATTTCTCTTACTATTAGTCCGAGATCATAAAAATTTCGAATAAATTGGGAAATCAAAAAAGGTATATGTTCAAAACGGCTGAACCGATATAGGAACTCTTTGTTTTTTGACTGTAACAATTGTATTTATTATAAAAAATTAGAAACAGTGTCCCGCTGGTATCGAATGAAAAAAATAAGTATAAACCCCCTGTCAAGAAGAAATAAGCGAAATAGGTTGCTAGGACATCTTTGCAGGCGAGATGGATATGTAGGAAATTTTCTCAGGCATGAAAGACTAGTTAAAGACATATTAGAAGCAGAAACAGGAATTAAAAGGAGTAGAGGTAGACCTAGATTAGATTACTGTTCACAAATAGTTTAGTTATATGTAAATGAGAAAATTAGGTGGAAGTGGAGAGTGGAAGCGCAGACGATCCTATGATGATTATGATTGATGATAAATCTTTCTGTCAAGGAGATGTGTTGTATGTGCGAGCGTTTAGCATAAATATTACTGTAAAAATAGTAGAAAATAATGTTTTATTAATTTTAAAACTATCTTAAGTGCTCTTAATACTCATAAATACGCGTATTGTAAATTTTTACAGAATCTTACAGTTTCAAGTTAATAAATTTTATTGGTCACCGTATATGTTAGGACGTGAATTAGTTCGATGCTATAAATTTCTTGCTATATGTGGCAATTGTAGCATTTATTCGTGAAACCTTTACTTATGTAGAATTTCGTAGTTTGCGCTTGGAATATAAATAGACAATATTTATACATATGTATGTAAAGCGAGCTAGTTTCTCTTAAAGGAATTGATGAGGCTTGTTTTAAAAAACCGTTTGGACTTTTCCTGCGGTTGGAAAGTTGGTATTTCTGTCGATGTACATAATTAATGAAGGCTACAGATTCATTGCGGTTTCTTGGTGCGTAATCGAACATGTCCAACTATTTTAATGTAGAGGTTTATTAACCTTTCGCAGAGAAAGGTAAAGAGGGTAATTTCTCAAACTCGATCGGTTAAGACAAAGTGGGTAATATGCCCAATGTTCGCAAGTAAAACTAATTTCTTCGGCAGTACCACTTGGCAATAGTGGATGTGGATTATTGTTGTAACTAGTAAACGACAACCCACTTGGCTGGGTTTACTAGGTTTACCCGCAAGCCCACACATCACACCAAACCGGACAAATCTTGAACATTATAGGAGATTTTCAACAATCCGAAACGCATATAATCATCACAATGGTTCCAGAACATTCTTGACCCTTTCGGTCCTACCATTCTAGTTAATTGTGGCTAAGGACAATCCTAGGTAGGTAGATTCGAGAACATTCTGTCTGAGGGCTACTCTAAAAGCAATGAAAAGCATTCTAGTGTACAGTGGCCTCTACCAAAAAAGATAGAGATATCGGAGTTATAGGAGTATCCAAACATTTTTTAGAACACTGATCGAAATATAAGAAAATGCCTGAAGCCAACTATACCGTACACGTAATTACCCTCAAACATTCCTAAACTTTCTCGATTCTTCTGGTTCAGTTCACTTTAGAACATTCCAGCAGAAGACCACACTAGAAACATTCATGAACATCCCAGTACATTCTCACTCCTAAGCTTATCAAACTGGACAAATCTTCAACTTATAGGATATTCCAAACAATCTTTGGAACACTAGTCGAAATACATATAAAATGCCCTAGCTCCAGGACACACCGTTTCGGTCCTGTTCATTCTAGTAAACTTTAATGGAAGACATTCCTAGTGACATTTTAGAACAGTATAACCGAGGGCTCCAATAACTTTTTAATCAAATGGTACTACATTTAAGATTGATTGACTTCATTGACTAATCCCATATATTAAAATTTGAGCATTCCCGGTACGCCTCTGTCCTGGTTTTTCTGTAATCATTTGGGCAAATGTTGGGGCAGCAATATCTCCAGTTTTCTTTCATCTTCAGTTCATCCATCATATCATTCCCACTCCAACCACCACCTTTTTCCACGATTCCTAAAAGGAGACAGGAAAAGGCCCTTCCAGTCTCGCACTAGGGTGTTAGTAAGTAGTAGTAGCTGGTGGAGATAAAGCATGCATCATTTTATTAAAGGGTAAAATTAAATTTTCCTTATAGTTGGTGTGGCCTGCAATCTGTAGGTCATATTGTGTAGGCATTTTTTTTAGCTATTGTATTAAAGATGGTACCCTGATAGAAGACAGGTATCTGTAAGTCGGTAATGTAGCGCACGGTAGAGAAAGGCGATCGTTAGTTGCTTGTTCGTAACTTAGACCGTAAGAGTGCATTACGTGGAAGTGTAATTTTATTTTCACATGATCAGCTGAGGCAATTCGTGAGGGGCGATGGTGTAATGTTTTGTAAGGAGGACGTATAAGATAAAAGAGGACGGAACGCACTCACGTAGTACAAATTGCGTTCGGTGTTCGTTTGACTTGTTCGACCTTCGTTGTCCTTCATTCACAAAATTTGAGTAGAAAGCCCTCTGTATCAACCCAGTAAGCGAAGCTTCGTAGTTCCAGGCTTTTTGAAGTAAGTTTTTTTTCCCGAATTGCCTTATATTTGCATAAATAAGATTTTCTATGCTTTTTAAATAGATTTATAATTTTCGGTTTAAACGTTTTCATAATAAATACATTTTTAATGCAACAATTTTCATGGTTCTTATCTGCTTTTGTTTGTATAAAAGTTGATAAACGTAATAGGTACATGTGGTCTTATTTTATAAAGTATTTGGCTTATAATTTTCTTTCTATGGTTTTCTGAAAATAAATTAGAATATGCCAAAATTGATAATTCTTAATTTCTTATAAATTTAATGAATTATTAATGATAAGGTTTTTTGAAATATACTTAGGCGGGGCAATTGTAATAACTGAAAAATTAAATAATTTCATTAAAAGAATATATTTTTACATTTAAAATTACATTTTTACATGCCTATGTAGGCACATTAAATGTTTTCATTATTATCCGATTTAAAAAAAAAAAAGACGAAGTTGCTCAAAAATTTATTTAAAAATTTCTTATCTGAATAGAAATCTTTTCAAATATTTCAGAATTAGAATCGATTACAAACAAAAATAAAACAAATAATATCATACGCTGTTAATAAAATTGATTGGGATAGGTACCTATCAACATTTTTTTTACTGAGTTTATGTATGATAATACGAGAGATATTATTGGAATCCCTTTTCGTATTATTGTCAGCGTTTCTGAGAAAATTTGATTCATTCTACGTGTTTTGTTAATTATTTCGAGAAATTTTACATTTTTTTTCTTGTTGGGCGGTCTACTTCATAATTATTCTCTTCTTAAGTCAGCCTGATTACTTCTCTACCTATTATATATATAAATGTACTTATACATGCGTTTAAGAGGTCAATCATATGCTATTTGAGGTCGAATGTTGACCTTTACATTCTAAAGTGTGATCGAAATAAGTAACGTCATCAACTTTATCTTTTTTTTTATATGCGGAGGTACCATTATTTAATATTTTCAGTTCTTGGTATGTTCTTATCATTTTAAAACGGGTAAATAAACGTAAGGTTGGGCTGTAATCAATAATAAAACTATATACAGTTCTAAATAATAATAATAATAGTAATAATACTTCAATCGTTGTTACCCATTTGTTGGACTTTGCAGTACCTAGCTTATATAAACAACAAATAGTATACTGTGTGTATTCATCCAATTTTTTTCCATTTTTATAGTTCTTGTCTATGTGCCAAATATATCATTCGATTATCATTTCTGAAACGTACCTATATGTATAGAGTCAAATTGCGCCTTTCTCGAATTTATTTTTGGTAAGTCATCACCTGCAATAGGTACATAGGTAGCTTGTACTCATTTCGATTGTTTGATAGAATGGATTTTCCGTCCGTTTCTTATTCCTTATCACTGTAATATAGGTACATATCATCAAGTATTAAGGCAATGAATGAGGAAAATACTACTACAGTTAAGGATGTTTGGGAGGTACAATCGGAGAGAATTAGAAATTCGTGATTAATTAGGTTTCGCAGCATATCATGAGGTAAATAAATACTATATATACTAATTTTCCTGCGGTTGGAAAGTTGGTATTTCTGTCGATGTACATAATTAATGAAGGCTACAGATTCATTGCGGTTTCTTGGTGCGTAATCGAACATGTCCAACTATTTTAATGTAGAGGTTTATTAACCTTTCGCAGAGAAAGGTAAAGAGGGTAATTTCTCAAACTCGATCGGTTAAGACAAAGTGGGTAATATGCCCAATGTTCGCAAGTAAAACTAATTTCTTCGGCAGTACCACTTGGCAATAGTGGATGTGGATTATTGTTGTAACTAGTAAACGACAACCCACTTGGCTGGGTTTACTAGGTTTACCCGCAAGCCCACACATCACACCAAACCGGACAAATCTTGAACATTATAGGAGATTTTCAACAATCCGAAACGCATATAATCATCACAATGGTTCCAGAACATTCTTGACCCTTTCGGTCCTACCATTCTAGTTAATTGTGGCTAAGGACAATCCTAGGTAGGTAGATTCGAGAACATTCTGTCTGAGGGCTACTCTAAAAGCAATGAAAAGCATTCTAGTGTACAGTGGCCTCTACCAAAAAAGATAGAGATATCGGAGTTATAGGAGTATCCAAACATTTTTTAGAACACTGATCGAAATATAAGAAAATGCCTGAAGCCAACTATACCGTACACGTAATTACCCTCAAACATTCCTAAACTTTCTCGATTCTTCTGGTTCAGTTCACTTTAGAACATTCCAGCAGAAGACCACACTAGAAACATTCATGAACATCCCAGTACATTCTCACTCCTAAGCTTATCAAACTGGACAAATCTTCAACTTATAGGATATTCCAAACAATCTTTGGAACACTAGTCGAAATACATATAAAATGCCCTAGCTCCAGGACACACCGTTTCGGTCCTGTTCATTCTAGTAAACTTTAATGGAAGACATTCCTAGTGACATTTTAGAACAGTATAACCGAGGGCTCCAATAACTTTTTAATCAAATGGTACTACATTTAAGATTGATTGACTTCATTGACTAATCCCATATATTAAAATTTGAGCATTCCCGGTACGCCTCTGTCCTGGTTTTTCTGTAATCATTTGGGCAAATGTTGGGGCAGCAATATCTCCAGTTTTCTTTCATCTTCAGTTCATCCATCATATCATTCCCACTCCAACCACCACCTTTTTCCACGATTCCTAAAAGGAGACAGGAAAAGGCCCTTCCAGTCTCGCACTAGGGTGTTAGTAAGTAGTAGTAGCTGGTGGAGATAAAGCATGCATCATTTTATTAAAGGGTAAAATTAAATTTTCCTTATAGTTGGTGTGGCCTGCAATCTGTAGGTCATATTGTGTAGGCATTTTTTTTAGCTATTGTATTAAAGATGGNCATATGGGTTAATGTATTAAAGTATAAATAGGTACTATATTGTAGTTTAATATTATTAAATGTATATGAAGTCAGTCTGATAATTTTTTATCATGCATATTTTTCTTGTTTCAGTTCAGATTCCAAATCTCTATTGACAGGATCCACAATGACTACCTACTTCAACTATCCCGATCCCGCTCTCCAGAATGAACTCCGTCAAATCGCCAACACTATTGTAGCCCCTGGAAAAGGAATTCTGGCTGCTGATGAATCTGTTGGTACCATGGGAAAACGCTTGTCTGATATAGGTTGCGAAAATACAGAAGAAAACAGGCGCAAGTACAGGCAATTGCTGTTTACCACTGACAAGTCAATTGGTAATTACATTTCTGGAGTTATTCTGTTTCACGAAACCCTATATCAGAAGGCGGATGATGGTACACCCTTTGCCGAATTGTTGAAACAAAGGGGAATCATTCCCGGAATTAAAGTCGACACTGGAGTGGTTCCATTGTTCGGTTCTGAAAACGAATGTACCACACAAGGTAAGTTTCAATTCGTATTCTCCTTTTTTATTTTATAACGTACTGGTTTTTACTCCCAACTTCGTTAGCTAGATATCACTTCAGCCATAGTGCCAGTAAAGTCCCATCGAAATTTTTGTAACTGTCACTTGTGTGACTTAATTGCATGCAAATAATTGTACGAACTAGTCAAATGCTTAAAAGAGTCAGTTATTTCAATTTTATTTATGAATATAATACAGTGAGACTACAGGAACAAAATTTCATTATGTATCTTTTTTGTGTAATAGGTTTGGACGATCTTGGAAAAAGGTGTGCACAGTATAAAAAAGATGGATGTCACTTTGCCAAGTGGCGTTGTGTCTTGAAAATTCAAAAGAACACTCCCTCCTACCAAGCTATTTTAGAAAATGCCAACGTTTTAGCCCGTTACGCTTCCATTTGTCAATCCAATGGAATCGTTCCTATTGTGGAACCAGAGATTTTACCTGATGGTGACCATGACCTCGAACGTTGCCAAAAAGTAAGTTAATATAAGATGCCCCATTGTAGTTTCTATTGTTTTAGAAATACTAATACTACAGCATGTTGGCTGTACTAATTATTTCATCTTTATTATCATAGGGTCGCCCGAAGACTTGTTGCGCACGCACTTCCACCCTTCCTATTCTGACTCGCCTTACGTATTTCCTGAAAAGTAAAACATCCCCAATCTTGGGCTTCCTCTTCCCCTTTTTACTGTTGTTTTTCTTTCTCCAACTAGCCCATCATACATCAAACTGTGCCCTACCATTGTATCTCTCCTTTTCCTTATTGATATCCATAGCTTCTTTTATTCTATTCTTTTCAATACTTCCTAACTTTTGTTATCCGCGATATTTTAATCATCACTCTCACACTGTCCAAATCTTTCGCCAATTTAACCCAGTGTGATTACTTGTTTTATATCTCTACCACTTTTTCCATACTGAGTTTATCGACTTTGCAGATATCAAAAATGAGTGATATATAATTTTTTATCTCCAATTTTTAATATTTTAAATTATTTTAATAATATTTTTGTCAACAGGTAACTGAAACAGTACTTGCCGCAGTTTACAAAGCTCTTAATGACCACCATGTATTTTTGGAAGGTACTCTGTTAAAGCCCAACATGGTGACACCCGGTCAGAGTTCCCCGAATAAGAGCGCTCCCGCTGAAATAGGAGCAGCAACCTTTACTGCATTGTCACGCACTGTACCCCCCGCAGTCCCCGGAATTGTATTTCTTTCTGGTGGACAGAGTGAAGAAGAGGCTTCAGTTAATTTGAATGCCATTAACAAGTAAGTGTTTTTCAAAGTAAATTTGGCTAATGATTTTTTATATTGTATTACATAGAAGTTATGTGTCATATACATACACCATCTAGTATATTTACAACAAAGATATGTTTGTTTTACTTATTTGTCTTATATAGTCACTTTAAACATTTTATTTCATTTTTGAGAAATTAGGAAAATGAAACCTAAAGTTCACAATTTATTTATTTATTTACATCAGATACATTAAATATACAATTCTTAAAAATGATTATTGTCCAAAGGAGGTATCCTTCCTATAACATTTATATAATAATTATCACGTTAATTGCAGCTTTAATCCAGCAAATAAACCATGGGCCCTGTCATTCAGTTATGGTCGTGCTCTTCAAGCTTCAGTCCTCAAAGCTTGGCAAGGAAAAGACGAAAATATTGCAAATGGTCAGGCAGAACTTTTAAAACGTGCAAAGGTAAGTTAGCTGTTTTATATATTTTTTGTTACTAGCACTGGCCTGGTTAATGGAAATAAAACATTTTCTACAAAAGATCAAAATTTAGTGTTCGTTTAATTCCTGTAATTAGTTAAAGTTTAAGGTTTCCATTTAAAATACGCACATATAATTTTATTTTTCTGTAAAAATTCTCTTGGCAAAATAATAATAGTGTAAATGTAATTATTTTTTTTAAATTACAATTAACATAGAGTTGTTTTAAATGAAGCATTTCGTTCCTCTAATTTTTCATTTAATTTATAGTAAATGTATAATTAATTAATTTTTAACCATCCAGTGGAAGTAACGTATCTTTTCAACTTGTGCATTTGTAATTTTTTATATTGTTTTCTTACAACTGACACATTCAGCGTATACGGTACATTTTACACACTTTCCTTTCCTCATCCATCCAAAGTATCCATCAAAAGTGCACCCTCTTTACTGTTAATTCATACTCATCAAACGCTCAAAAGTTTTTTAAGTTTTCCGCTCTTACAAAAGAATGAATAAATTTTAATTATACAACAAGAACTACAAACAAATCATTTATACTGTTGCAAATAAACAAATCAAGCACATATTTAAAAAAAAAAATATTCTATTTTTGGTAATTAGGCCATTTCATTCAGTTATCAAATAATACACATTACACAGTGTTGGAGGCTTCGAAGATCGAAGCCGGTGCCCCCGAACACTCCCGTAATACGCGATGACACATGTACACACAATGGTACTGTGTGGTATTTTATTGGGATGTGTATGAACGCTGTGGGGTGTGTATCGTGCATGTGGTGGTTTTGTACATATGAAGTGATAGGGAGTGAGCCGAGTTGGGAATGTGCATTGGTGGATGTACATTTACTTATATATATTGGTGTGTGTGTGTACGATATCAAAGGTGTTGTATGTGAGGGGTTGGGAATGTTTATTAGGTATGTGTATGAACTGCTAAGGTTTATATAAGTGTTTGTGAATATGTATTGGGGTCTGGTGTTGTTTACTGCCTTATCATATTACCGGATATTAGGAAATTGAATTAATCAATTAAGCTAACAGGGATGATTTTTTAAAGGCAAATAGCGAGGCTTCTCTTGGCAAATATGTGGCCGGAACTGTTGAAGGAAAAGCTGGAGACCAGGGGCTCTTCGTTAAAAATCATGCCTACTAAAAACCAACAACACACGATTCAAAAAAAATGCGAGCAAGCAGAAATTATATTGTAATTACTATTTATTATGGATATATGCTGTAAGTGTAAAAATATATTAAGATTGAATCGAAGAATAATGTTTTATTGATAGCTTACTGTAATCATCATCCCATATATTGTACTGAAAAAGCTGATTATTAGAATTAGAATATATAGGTAATGTGAATCTAAGGATGTGCAATAAATTTGTTATAGTACTCTGTGGATAAATAAAGGTCTTACACTTTACAGTTGGTGTTATAAAATCAATTACCTTAAAGTGTGGTGAACCATCACTCAAAAGCTTACACATAACGAATATTTAATGTGATGTGTTTAAAGATTATATTTAAATTGTATCCACAAAAATCTATCAAAACAATTGTCAAAAGCAAAACCCTATTTCTTTCTCCCGCCAATAATTTTATTTTATTAATTTTTATTTTTTTCAAAAATACAACGCATTATACCCAATACATAAGTAATTACGCAAATAAAAGGATTACATCTAATTATCACAGAACACAAGCAGTTATTCATATTTCAACAGTCTTGTAATGTATGTAAATCGAATATAATAGTTCATTGCTATGTTCCAAAGCATCAGTGAATGTAACTTGACAGGTAGAAATTACTGGGGTGCACTTTCAACTCCAAGTTAAAAACGTCGTTTTTAAGTTTGAATAAATTAATTTCTCCCTTATTAAACGAGCTGAAAGTTCCAAAATGAACTAAAGTTGTTCCAAGGCGTCAGTGAATATAACTTAACTGTTAGAAATTACCGGGGTGCACTTTCAACCCCCAATTTAAGAACGTCGTTTTTAAATTTAAATAAATTAATTTCTCCCTTACTAAACGAGCTGAAAGTTCCAAAATAACCTAAAGTTGTTTGAAGGCGTCAGTGAATATAACATAACTGTTAGAAATTACCGGGGTGCACTTTCAACCCCCAATTTAAGAACGTCGTTTTTAAATTTAAATAAATTAATTTCTCCCTTATTAAACGAGCTGAAAGTTCCAAAATAACCTAAAGTTGTTCAAAGGCGTCGGTGAATATAACTTAACTGTTAGAAATTACCGGAGTGCACTTTCAACCCCCAATTTAAGAACGTCGTTTTTAAGTTTGAATAAATTAATTTCTCCCTTATTAAACGAGCTGAAAGTTCCAAAATTAACTAAAGTTGTTCCAAGGTGTCAATGAATATAACTTAACTGTTAGAAATTACCGGGGTGCACTTTTGACCCCCAATTTGAAAACGTCCTTTTTAAGTTTGAATAAATTAATTTCTCCCTTATTAAACCAGCTGAAAGTTCCAAAATGAACTAAAGTATTTCCAAGCCATCAGTAAATAGAACTTAACTGTTAGAAATTACCGGAGTGCACTTTCAACCCTCAATTTANTAATTTCTCCCTTATTAAACCAGCTGAAAGTTCCAAAATGAACTAAAGTATTTCCAAGCCATCAGTAAATAGAACTTAACTGTTAGAAATTACCGTAGTGCACTTTCAACCTTCAATTTAAAGACGTCGCTTTTAATTTGATAAATTAATTGCTCCCTTATAAAAGATGCTGAATGAAAATTAATTAACGTTGTTGGGATTCATGAGTGAATAGAACGGTACTGTAAAAAATTACGAGGGTGCATATCAACCTTCAGTTTAAGGATGTCGTTTTTATTTTTTGATAAACTAATTTCTTACTTACGAATTGAATTAAAGGTACTAAAATGTAATTAAGTAATGCTGGGTGGACAGACTAACATTATTTGTCTAAAACATACAGTAAATAATGTTTTAAAGCCTCTTTTTAAAAAAGGGGGTTTTTAATATTTGAATTAAGACAGTTACTGTTGAACTGACATTAAAAATCCTTCGCAGTATTTTGGGCTGCCTATATGGAGTGCGAAAAATTATTATTTAAAAGTGGAATTTTATGTTAAGATTATCATCCTAAAGATAGATACGTTACAGTATGAGTCGAAATTTGCAAGCAATGAAATATTTAGATTTTAAATAAATAATCTATTGAAATGTATTTGATTCAGAAGGAGTCTATGAAAATAATTATTATTTCATAACACTAAATGCTGTTGATGGTAAATAATGTTTTTTAACTGTGTTTTGGATATTAATTTGTCTCATCCGAGTGTTTTTATGATGTGTACTGTACATTAGAACTTTTTATACGGTTGATTATAATTTTGTACTTAAAAATGCGGACAAAAAACTTTGTTTGCTTTTTCTTGATAATTTGTGGCGTTTATTTATTATTTTTCATATAATTTTTCCGTGAATAAGAAAGATGAAAGTATAAAAATGTAATAAACCAATAATAGTCAAAGAAATCTTCTTAATCAAAAATAATTAATGTACCAACCCCCTTTTTCTTAATTTGTATTTAGGTAGTATAATATTAAGAATAAATCAATGAATTTTTAGTGTTCTGTCTAAATATTGAGAAAATTTTTTACTTTCCTGAGTATCTAAATTCCACAACTTATTTTGCCTTTTTGAAAAGCATTGTTTGTATTTTACTCAGTTAGCTTAATACGAAACTTTGCGAAGTTTTGCGATTGTTTCCTAAAGGAATGAAAATGCCAACAATCAATTTAATATAGGAGTACAATTTTTGAACATATCTTTATATTTATTCTACTCTATGGTAATATATTATCTATTGTTTTTCTATTTATCATGTCTGTGCCTATTTCACAGTAAGGCTACCTTTACAATCGACATATACTAATGGACATGCCTTAGCGGTCAGAATTGTGGTACAACAAAAGAAAGAGATGGAACGAAGTTTCGGACAATATCCATTTCTCTCACGATAGTGCGTAAGCGTGTCATGAAAGAGATAGCACTAGTCCGAAACCATACGCCATCTCCCTCACTCTTTTCCAGCCAAGAAATTATTACAACGATATACGGCTAAGGCATGTCCATTATTATATGTCTATGCTTACAACTATCATCGACGCGATTAATAAATTTATAATGACGTCGATGACGTACTTCCTTCTTGTTCACTCTTCATTGTCTACTGCTGCTTGTGCGCTGCACTTTCACTTTGCAGCATTTACGGTTAGACATTTTGTGTGCATTTTTGATAAAAGATTTAAATGTAATATTACATACAAAATTTATATCATTATACGCCCTGGAATTACAGCTTTATCTGTGGTATGTATTTTAATTATCGGGTATGGGATTATTTTTACGACTCGCATTAATTAAGTTTATTAATACGTACGGAGTTAACTCGGCCATATTTGATAATCTAGAACAGGCCTAGAATGTGGTTTATGTAAATCGATCGGTTTTATGAAAAATAATAGCAATCAGTTCGTTCATTATAAATAAATTGATTTTATAAAATAATTCAGTTTCTACAAAATTATTATTTNAAAATTAACTGCAAATATTTCAGTGAGGAAAATTTTGGATACTTTTATTTAGTTTATGTTAAAAAAAGGCAATTTGATATTTATTATTTGGGAATTTTAAGAATTACTAAAAATTTTGTGTTTGGCTGCGACCCTGGTTAATGACTCACCGTTTAAGCGTACGAGGTATCAGGAGATGGTGGGAGGTGGTGAACTCTCATCGATTCCCTTTTCCATGAAAACGTCCCTGTAGGTGCTGCCTTTTGCATCCAGGGGAGAAAATCTGAAATTAAAGAAACTGTCAAAATTTCATATAGATGGCGAATACAATTGCAAACTAAAAACAGAAAACAATGATTTTCAAAATTCAAAAATTTTTCACTATGTAGGCTTTTTTTATTGCACATGCGTAACAAAATCTCGATGAAGGATATATAAGAATATATATTCTTAAAAAGCAAAAAAAAAGTGATAAAAATTGGTAAATGCTCTTCATTTCTGAATTTAAAAATGCCCCCGAAGAGGCCGACACCACTTCTGTTAAAACATAGAGAAATTAAAGAAAAGCACTCTCGTTTATTGTTTATAACGATAAACAGAATGCCTGGAGGATTTCAGGGACAATCCAAAATACATTTATTATCTCGAGTTGTTTCGGAGTTGTTCTTTTTTTTTAATTTTTTCAACTAATTTTTATTTGACGAGAAACTAAACAATTGTGTTAAACTTTTCAATCATTTCATGATATTTATCTAAAAAAAGAATTGACGCGTTTACCGTTATTTATAACACAACAAAAACAATTTTATGAAGCGGAAAGTTAAGTAAGTAGAGAAAAAGTCAAAGCAGCGAAATGTTACTTGGGAGTTCGGATAAGTTTCGGGAAGTTCTCGAGATCCTTTATATTTTAGCGTTTATTTCCTCAGTTATTCTTTGTAGGTAGGTATATCATAAAAAGACTATTTTTAAGAATCCCTTTTGATGAGGTTGAAATTTAATGCTACCTACAGAATAAACACGCATTGTTAGGTCCTTGTCTAATCACCATCGACCATCTGCTGCCGAAATTTACACAACGCTTTACTATCCAAATCGTCAATAAAAATCGCGCCAATGTAAGAGAAAATAACCGTTACAGGATGAAGGTGACCATAGGATAAAAATAATAATGACGACGATGGTGATGATGATGATGCCGTTTAGGAACAGAACCGGTCGGGAATATGTACACGTACAAACTCTAACGATGCCAACGGTGAGGGAATTTAACCCCTAAGACGACTCTGGTTAGAGAAATCGCGTCCTTTTTTCTCACACTGGTCATACCGGTATGCAAATTAAGGGTCAGTATTTTTATAAACGTGACCCTTTTTGTCTACATTCGAAGCGGTCCTTTAAGGTTGGTCAAACCGGTTATAAGGGGCATTTTTATTTTTAAGGGTCATCTTTGTGTCTTAAAGGGGTGAGAGTCGTATGTGCGACGATGAGATAATACTAATCCCAATGCTATCATCACAAAGGCATATAAAGAGGAAGAAATTCGTGGGATATTAGAAAGAAAGGCGTATATACATGCACATGAGAAAACTAATCAATGATTAAGTATGTTACAGTGCAATGCTGATAGTAAATATACCATAGTATGTCTTTATATACAACAATCATAGCTTTTTGGTCATTAGACAATACAAACCGGCCAATACCGCCGCAACCGGTATGTCCCTGCATTTTAAGTCTGTAATATCTTCGAAAATATTCATTTAAATTACATGCTGTAAAGGGCCATATTGATCTGTCTTTAAATTGGATAAGGATTAATGCTGTATTGCTTAAAATCGCTTCGTAAATAAGCCATTATTTCTTGTAAAAAGTAAAGGATAAAAAATGGTTATTGTGGATTATCCCTAAGAGATAGACATATACCATCGGGGACTTTTTTGTAGACTTTTTTAAGGTGTACAATACTGTAGTATATAATTTTGATCTATCTCGTAAGGTTCAGCCAGCGTTTGTAATGTAAGCGCAAAATAATGTGTTTATTTACGACACCACATTAGAAACCTCTAAGATTATCAGTGTTTCTCTACTATATTATGCATGTATTATACATATAAACCTTCCTCTTGAACTACTCTATCTATTAGAAAAAAACGCATTAAAATCCGTTGCGTAGTTTTAAAGATCTAAGCATACATAGGGACAGACAGCGGGGGAAATGCGTTGCATGATTTCGTTACATAGCAACTCGCATGAAACGATTTTACCCTACCGTGCGTAAAGAAGTTTCACTTCAAAAAATATCTACTAAAAACGTGTTCTTGCGTCCTACTCAATAGTAGGTAAATACTAAATACGAAGTGAATATAAAGGTTAAAGTAATTAATTAATTTTTCTAATAACTATAATTACTACGCATAAACTTGCATTTATTAAAAAAAAATTCTAGACCCTTTAATTTCAAATACTGTTACAAAGGGACTGGACGTCCGCATTTAAAGTAACTTTCTAAAATACGCCCGTTAATTATAAAATAGCTTCCGGAAATGGTTTTCGTACAAAAACAGTCTGGGGAGAGTGTGGCGGATCATATTTTTCTTTGCAAGTGACCTGAAACCGCGGAAACTAATTAAAAAGTATCNACGTGCTATTCTATTAATCTGTTACAGTGTATTAACAGTTTTCTATTGTTCACAGTGTAAGTTGGCGTTGTGCATCTGTGGTATTCACTTTAACATTTATCTATTGTGCGTAGCATCTATAGTACTTCATTTAACAGTTATCTATTGTTCGCATCAATTGACGTTATGCATCTATGATTATTTCACATATGTCAAATATGATCTGTCATGTAAAATTGAGGCTTGTCATCCTATTATAATTGGACTGTTTTACTTACTTTTTGGTCTGTTTTTAGGTGTTCTTAATCCCTTTTTTAATTGATAGTGTAATTAATAAAGTTTTTTGTCCATTTCTGCAGATTATCTAAGAAAAGAGAGACTTAAAGTCAGCTTGGTCATACTGAAACAAGCATTGTCTAGATGGGCTTCATCTTTCCTGGACTATATTCTTGTTTTGCTACTTTGTCCTCACCTTGAACCATTATGCAGTCAATTTTCAACCGACGAGTGAGAGCAACTGGAGGTTTCTTTGAGTTCTTTTGAAACAACAAATTTTCTGCTATGGTATTCCTCCTGGATTTGGTTTGCTTTTCAGACATGCAAATTTTGGAATATTACAGTCTACACTTAATTAAGGTGAGACTACTTGATATAATTAATTTTAATTGCTCTTTATTAATCTGTTACCACCGTACTTCTAGCTGTGAATGTAAACTATAAGTACATTTTAATATGAGAGTAAATGTGGGAAAAGGAGTTTTCATTAAAAGTGGTAATTGATTACTTTTTCTTGTTCGTTTTTGTAGATTGTCCATGAAAAGGAATTCAGTTAATTTTCGATGCTAATGGAGCAACTGATGCTTTTGATGTAAGGGAGAGAACTGGAAATTAATTTGGAAACCACCCAAGCAACAGATTGTCTGCAGTGGTACTCTCCTAGATTTGGCTTGCGCATTCCACATTCGACCGCTACTTCACTTAAGGTGATAAAGCATGACGTGCTATTCTATTAATCTGTTACGGTATATTAACAGTTTTCTATTGTTCACAGTATAAGTTGGCGTTGTGCATCTGTGGTATTC
The DNA here is from genome assembly GCF_000699045.2 of Agrilus planipennis. NCBI lineage: Eukaryota > Metazoa > Arthropoda > Insecta > Coleoptera > Buprestidae > Agrilus > Agrilus planipennis. The sequence goes on from NW_020439302.1 coordinate 836,817, forward strand.
ATTTTAACATTTATCTATTGTGCGGAGCATCTATAGTATTTCATTTAACAGTTATCTATTATTCGCATCATGAATTGACGTTATGCATCTATGATTATTTCACATATGTCAAATACGATCTGTCATGTAAAATGGATGCTTGTCATCCTTTTATAATTCGACTGTTTTACTTACTTTTTGGTCTGTTTTTAGGTGTTCTTAATCCCTTCCTTAATTAATAGTGTAATTAATAAAGTTTTTTGTCCATTTCTGCAGATTATCTAAGAAAAGAGAGACTTAAAGTCAGCTTGGTCATACTGAAACAAGCATTGTCTAGATGGGCTTCATCTTTCCTGGACTATATTCTTGTTTTGCTACTTTGTCCTCACCTTGAACCATTATGCAGTCAATTTTCAACCGACGAGTGAGAGCAACTGGAGGTTTCTTTGAGTTCTTTTGAAACAACAAATTTTCTGCTATGGTATTCCTCCTGGATTTGGTTTGCTTTTCAGACATGCAAATTTTGGAATATTACAGTGTACACTTAATTAAGGTGAGACTATTTTATATAAATAATTTTAATTGCTCTTTATTAATCTGTTACCACCGTATCTGTTTCAGATCGACGTTGGAGAAGACAAAGATGACCCCATAGTTGAAATAGTTCTTTATCTTGCATGCTCTATCTAGTAGAATTCATTAAGTTGATTTTATTCAAATTA
>NW_020439302.1:837635-839400 GCF_000699045.2 Agrilus planipennis
GGTGTTATAGGCGGATGATGAGGATATCGTGGGTAGAAAAGGTTAGAAATGAAGAGGTATTGGAAAGAATAGGAGAACAGAGGACTCTATGGAAGTCAATAAAAAATAGGCGAGATAGGTTGGTAGGACACCTTCTTAGGCATGAAAGTCTAGTCAGAGACATATTAGAGGCAGAAACAGGAGTTAGGAGGGGTAGAGGTAGACCTAGATTAGATTACTGTTCGCAAATAGTTAAGGATGTGGAGTGTTCTAGTTTTAGGGAAATGCGAAGATTAGCTCAGGATAGGAAAGAGTGGAGGTACGTGTCCAACCAGTCTTAGGACTGACGACCTTATGATGATGATGACAAACACCTAAATAGTAGAACTATAAGTAAAAAACAAAATTTTTTCAGTCTGAAGATGGTTAAATAAACACATAGTTGTGTAATTATTTGACCGCCACCCTGGAAAAACCTACGTAATTTAATAGTAACGGTCAGGAATCTAACTTAAATTAAAGATTTACTAATTAGTTAAGTATGATAACAATGTTTCTTTTATTTCAAACAAAAAACTGTTTTCATCAATCACTTTAAGGTATATTCATTTCCATTTGGGGATGTTTGTTATGTAATAAAAAATGACTATGTTATTAATTAAAAGTCCGACATCAGAATCTTAGAAAAATACTTTTTTTAGAGATATTTTTCACGTTTTTCTAGTTAAATACTTTTGTTTTGATGTCTAGACTATGATACAAAGTATAATATTCCACATTCAACGCTTGATTCCTCTAGGAATCGGACAGGATATAAACACTTCCGCTCTTGTAATAAGAACAGATGCATTTTAGTCAAACACTCGATCATTACTTATCCAGATGACCTCCGTTATACGTTACAACAATGGACCGTATCACCGATATCATTAGCATACCAGCCTGACCAGTTTTCTTAATATTTTATTGTTAACCCTTTTGTATAAGCAGTTAAATAGGTTCCCTTCCTAAGCACACCGGTCACCGCCGAAAAGGGTGAGTACTAGTTGTAGTAGCCAGGGTGACCTGGTCTTCGTTCGAATGACCCAACCCCCCCAAAGGGTCATATATTGACAAGAGTCCAGAATTCGCTGCAATTAGGCAGGCGTTGCCATATATTGTGTACATACACAGTACGTACACCTTTACGGATAGACCTCTATGTCTTTCGGATAATTTGGCCGACGCGACACCAGTACTTATTACATTCCCGGAAAAAAGATACGTACACTTTTCCGGCTACAGGAAATGAAGCGGCAGTGTAAAAGCGTCTGTATTCGTCGTAGATTTTTGATATTAAGTTGCGAGTTGAGTGCTTTCATCAGTTGTTAAAATTGAGGAATGGTTTTGATGACATCTTGTAAATTTTACGTACTTGGGTAAGTAGAGTTCTAAGTTAGTGTAATACTTTTAATGTAATCGCAGTATATTCACATATTTTTCTTTACGGGGTAGTTAATGATCTAAACCTTTTCTATGCGATGATACCACTGAAACGTTATATATATACAGTGTAAACTCTATATAACGACACTTAAGGGACTGAACATTTTTCGGCGTTATAAAGAGTGGTCGTTAAATGGAGAGAAATAAAAGATATTATTTTACTATTCTATAATAATATGCATTTACCAATATAGTACACATTTTGCACACGAACATTATTATTCATACATTGCGTATAGCCTGTTATCTTCGTCTGATGTTTTTTGCTGCTCCAATATTTTAATTGTATTTTGTTACGTAT
>NW_020439302.1:840093-842980 GCF_000699045.2 Agrilus planipennis
TAAAGTTTATTATAAATAAGAATTATTACGGGATGTATTACTTAGTACTATTAGGACATTTTAATTGTTTAATACATGATTCTATTAGCAAATCAAACCACATTTTCATAACTTGTAACTAATAACAAGCATTTTTCAATTAATTTTTTCTCTTTTTTACCATTTCTGAAGTCGGCCTACATTTTCTTTTACTTTTTTTTACCCATTTTACGTTTTATGGTTTTTATATAGATATATTTTTTTAATGTCCGTATTTGGATTCAATTCGTTCGAATAAATAAAACAGAAAAGTAAAAAGAGAGGTTTTGTTAGGCTGTTAGGCCCGATGTCCGTGTTGCCATTTTAAAAACGCTAGCAAAAGGAATCAATAAAGGCATCCCACCCCCCTTGGGTTCGATGGAGAGGGAGAGAAAGAAACAGACGGAAGATCGGGGGTGGAAAAATAAATTCTTCACAGTCGTCCTGCTTTTGCTGTACAGAGTATAAAACTACACAATCGGACAATCGGAGCGGTAGCGAATCTTCCGTCTCGCTTCTCGCAATGGCAGGGGAAAAATTTTGGTCTTTTTCTAACTCGCGCGACCGTTTCCCGTTCTCTTCAGTGAAAGACGCCGTCGTAAAAGTAGGGTGAAAGAATGAAAGAGGGGCATTAATGGGGGCGTAGGGGGTGGCGGGTGGCAGCACGGCACGGATCCAAAAGAGGCGAATTTACATCGAAAGAGTTGATTGCTTTCCCTTGCAACGGCGGCCATCTTACTTCTTTCTTTCTTTAATTTCCGACGCATTTTTTTGAACGCTTTATTGCACGTCCTTTATCTACTAATTTTTATTTATTAAAATAAAAAAAAAATACTCGGGAATTATGAAATCATTAAAATAATGACTAAGTACAACGTAATCAATAATTAGAGATCATGAGACCTGAACGGTGTTATTACTATTAATTATTTTTGAGTGGAGAACAAGTTAACAACAATTATCCGAATTTTAAAAATTTTCTAATTTGTGTGGTTTTTTAAATATTAAAACAGTTAATTAAAATTTTTAACGACAACTAACCTATTAAATATGTTATTCTTTTAGAAATTTTTAATATTATGGAAATTGTTTATTAACTTTAACGCGTCAAAGAAAATTTTAACTCACAGAAAGAAAAAGAACTGTGAACAAGGAATTACTACCTACATTAATCTTATCAGTGATTTACGTAGTAATTTTCCTATCGAATGCAATTCCTTATTCTTCTAATCATACATCAAATGCTTTTTTTTGACGTGTAACTAATAATTGATTGAATGTAATCAACGGGGTGCTGAGATTGAAGGCAGAAGAAGACTTTAAAAAGTTGGACAAAATTGTACCAAAGTATCACGAACCTACTTACAAGTGGCTTAAAGCCATTTAACAAAGTACTTAAAAAAAGAATGAATAAAGTTAAAAATTTACCAATTGACGCCTACCTACATTGATATGCGGAAGGGAAAGTCCTTTTGAACCTTTTTTGTTGTTTACATTCAATTAATTATGGATTGATTTATTTTGTTAATAATATAATTAAAAAACTAAACACAAATATCAATATATCACAATTGATAACTGTGAGTCCAATATGCAGCTAGCTTTGATACAAATATATTTTATAGAAAAGATTTTGTAAGCGTTTAAGATAAAATTACAAATTTTTTACAAGGTAAACGCAAAATAAATGTAAAACGTTTGAATCCAATCCAAATATTTTCACAAAACCTTTTAGACAAAAATAATATCACAAGTGAAAATATGTATTGAAAAATTGACTCTGCTGTATCCGCCTGATCATATATATATGGCTAGGTCATAACAGCTTTAAACGCGTTAGAGACACTATTTGATATGTGCTGTTTCATGTAAGGCATCATTATCGTAGCTGCTAAATATAAATTAAAATATTCGACCAGGTCCATCATTAAAGAGGAGAGATATGATGCCCAAAGATGACAAAAAGCGAAAAAGATCTTTGGGATGCTACTGATCTAAACAATATGGTGAATTTATGAACGAAACATAAACACAGACGAATTCGACTAAGCTAATAATATTAACTTACTGTATTAAGAATGTCTTTTGGGTTCGATTCCCGGCGAGAGCAACAAAATTTTTTTTTCTTATTAATTTGAAGTAATCTGTAGTGGAATGAAATTAAGTTGATTTAATATTAATCTTTGATAATTATTTTTTATTTACAAATGCATATTTTTGCGCGCGTGTGTGTGTAAAACATCAGTTGGAAAATTAAAAATCGGTTGCGCCCTTTCCCCCCAAACATATTAATTCGTTACGGACCTGTAATCGTACAATATACTGCAATAGTCTCAAAGAAGTTCACATTAAATTAGCCGTTAGTCTTCAGCACATATCCGATTGTTAATAATTAAAAGAACTAAATTTGAATAATAATATAACAGAACGCGACAGGATAGACGAATGACCTGCAGGCTTTCTAGATCCCTAAATGACCACCGGCTGCTACTTTGTTCCAATATCGCCATAGACCACATTATTATTTCATAATCAAAAAGATCGCTGCATGATATCGAGCTGACCGTGTTACCTTTCATTAGTCACTAAAAATGGGTACATAATAGACATATTACGTAGTGAGTGCAATCACCAATTATACGTTACTCTTAATATAATCAACGTTTATTGTTTCTTATTATTATATTCAACCCTCTTAAAGAAAAATGGAAATTAATATGAAATAGGTGTAGGTACATTTTATGAAAAAGTGGATGAATTTTTGGTTATTGGAGTTTTCTTTTTTATTTTAAAAGTAGATGAATTAAACGGTATTTGATGTGAAGGTACAAAAATAAAAAGCAATTTCTATTGTCTTTTTTAGTATTAA
>NW_020439302.1:843193-851380 GCF_000699045.2 Agrilus planipennis
GATAACTTACTAGGTAATTGGCCAACATTCTTAAAGCTAAAAACTACGAAATTTACTGTTAGATTTTATGTTATATGTTTTTAAAAATCGAAGTAGATTTTCTCGAAAATGACGCATAATTAAAAACCCCCAAGTGATAAAAGTTAAAACATTTCAAATTAGTGACTAAATTTATGTCGAAAAATTAAACTGAATGTCTTTACTTGCTTCGACATTCCTCTACCTTTATTTGCGTACTTTCAGTGACTCTAATAGGCAATTAATTAAATTAACCAATAAATAACGAATGTAAGTTTATTGGTTTTATCTATTAAAGTCTAGTTTCTTATAAAATTACCCTCGTTTTGAGGGAAATTCGTTGTACACGCGAAAAAGAAAACGAGAGTGCAATATCGATTAAATTCCATGCTGCTGGATTCAAACTTCAAATAAACTGAAAGTGTTTGCTCTTGGGGCATCAGTTATTCATTAAGTCAGATGGGCATTAATGTGTATAGTTTTGACATTTTTAAAATTATTTATACCACATCCTTCATAAAAAATCTGAGTAACAAATATTATGCTTGTTAATAAAGTTTTGGGATCAAGGTAAATGTTGGAAAGTACAAAACGATAAAGACAACCTAAAATGAGAGTGACTGTTAGGTAAATAATCCCAGAGAAAGTTGCACATTTTGGGTTAGTTGTAGGAGTTTATCGCTTACTTAACATCCAATTTCTTGTTATAATACAAAAAGTCGTTAATGGTTTTAACAACATTTATCTATAAACTGTACAACAATGCAGTGTAACTTAACAATTACGAAGAAACCCCTCTACAGTGCACAATTATTTGAATTTTGTTTCATACTTGTTTGTTGGTTTTTAAAAAGAACGAAAACTTTCTTCTGACGAAAGAAAATGTTCGATTCTGAAAAGTTTATACTGCAATATTGAAAGTTCAATTTCATTTCCTCTTACAGGATTTATAGAGCGCAAATTTAACACACAAAACCATATACGATTGGCGAAATACCAATTACAGTGTAAACTCTATATAACGACACTTAAGGTACTGAACATTTTTCGGCGTTATAAAGAGTGGTCGTGAAATGGAGAGAAATATATTATTTTACTATTCTATAATAATATGCATTTACCAATATAGTACACACTTTGCACACGAACATTATTATTCATACATTGCGTATAGCCTAATAACTATAATTACTACGCATAAACTTGCATTTATTAAAAAAAAATTCTAGACCCTTTAATTTCAAATACTGTTACAAAGGGACTGGACGTCCGCATTTAAAGTAACTTTCTAAAATACGCCCGTTAATTATAAAATAGCTTCCGGAAATGGTTTTCGTACAAAAACAGTCTGGGGAGAGTGTGGCGGATCATATTTTTCTTTGCAAGTGACCTGAAACCGCGGAAACTAATTAAAAAGTATCATTAACGGGGAAGTTTTTAGCGTTTCTTCCCTGAACAAACTTAAAGTTGTTACTTCGGTCCATAGAAATAACAAATAACTCATTTTTCTTCCTTAATTTACTTATCTAGTCCGGACATTCAACAGTACAAAATTATTTATATTGAGAACTAGGTATATATATACATATATNTTTACCCGTCCCCCCTCGACCCTATATGGTCTACAATAGTTTAATCAATTATCAATCAGTCCTTAAATTTTCTAAATAAGTACGGATTCAATGGCGTCGAACCGATTATTCGCCCTCTTTTGTAACTCAATTTTTACCCCTTCACGCGAACTTTTCCCTCTCGTCTCGTTTTTTCGCTTAGCAAGCCGTCAGGCTCGAAGGACCAACGCAACCGCCGCCGCCTGCACCGCGTCCATCCCCCCGATATCATCGTCGTCTTTTGCTCTCTCGACGGTGCCGGCGACGAGCGAGCCACCCCCTCATTTCTTGTTTTTTATATCGTCGAGGGGATCTGTCAGTTACAGAGATGAAAAACGAGCGCGATATTTCGGGAATCGCACAAGCGCCTGCATCACGGCAACGCGGTCCCTTCTTCTTCTACTTCTACTTTCCGTCGTACTTTAAGAAAATTAGCCGAGATTTTTCAGATCGTTCCTTAAGGAGTTAAGTTCACCGGTTTCGCGACCGTTCCCTCTTATTTCTTTAAAACTTAAACGCCTCTATTAAGGGGGTGAGTTTTGAATAATGATCCTTCGCGACCCGAACTTATTACCACTTAGAAAGTACTACTTTCATGTCCCTTCAGACAATGTGAATATTGTTAAGATCCAATTAAGGTGATCGTTAGACAGGCAGCTGAGCTTTTCGATAATTTTGGATGATATTTAATTTAAACCCAGTATTTGATACAAAAGACAAATAAAATAACTCAGGAACGCACTGGTATTAGGTACTTAATCTAAAAAAGCATTCGATAAAAATCAGTAAAAGAATCTAATTGACAGATGCTAAACTTCCTCAATAAACAAAAAAAAATGGGTACCACTTCATTGATTTGTTGATAAATTGCAGTAGGTATGATGTATTTCCAGTGACAGACCTAAAGGGGGAAAATGGGCGAAGATTCCTCCACTAAGACCTTTAAGTTTTGGCGTTCTATCTAACAAACATTGATAAAACTTACTGAGAATTTATAAATTCTGTGAAATTTACATCTGATTGATGTTTTGGAGGGAATTTCTTTCTGAGAAGAATTTTCTTTTAATACGTACAGGAAGGTATTTAAATGAAATGGAAGTGGTATTGACAAAGATTGTTAAAGGTGAATCTATGATGTGTGGCGCTGTACGGGTGCGATACATGGACGGTTAGCCCGGCGGAAAGGTAAAGATTAGAAGGAAATAGGCGAGAGAGATTGGTGGGACCCCTTCCCAGGCACGAAGGGCTAGTCAGATTAAATTACTGTACACAAATAGGTAATGATGTGGGATGTTCTAGTATTAGGGAAATGCGAAGATTAGCTTAGGATAAGAAAGAGTGGAAGTGCGTGTTCAACCAGACTTAAGACTGACGACCTCATGATGATGAGGTATACTTTTTCAATGATTCACTTTTTCTCTGATAATATAAAATGAGATAATTCATTAGATACTACCAACATTTTTGCGATTCATTGTTGACTCTACCCAAACGTTTGATACAAAATGTATTAAATATACTTTAAAATTTTGCTGAATCATATTAAACATCAACAATTTGCTGACGTATCAAACGTTTCGTAACCCTAGCTCTTAAAAATCAATTTCAAAATTGCGAATCCTATCAAACCAAAAGGCTCGGCTGTCAGAAAATAAAAATTCCACACAAACAACCGAAATACAAATTGCACTTAGTGGTGCATTATTCCGCTTTGAATAGACATCCATTAGTCTCAAAGAGGAGCGCCGCGGCGCCCGGCGTCGACGGAGCCATCGATGTGGTGGTCGTAGTAGTATTTTAGATGGTATTACGAAGACGCAAATGGAGAAACAACAAAAGAACGACAGAATTGGACTACGCGTGCGACGCGCCAAAAAACGACATAAAACGAGGTCGAAGAATAAAATGAAAATGGCTAATTTAAATTCACCCCTTTCCGCAGCTACGTGAGATTCGACTTGGCACGTAAAGAAAGAAAAGCATTAAAACGAAAAGAAAAACATGAATAAGGCGTCGTTAGTTGTGGTCATCATCACTTTGTTCAAATAGAAACTTAAAATGCTTAGAAAATACGTAATCCTAAAATGTAGCATCGTGCTACAGATGGCGTTTAGTGCGCCATTTGTAGTATTTTCTAAAACGGGCTGTTAAGACAGCAGGTAAAAGTTGGTCTGTGTTCTGTCGGAGCTGTCTGCGACGCGCTGATGAGATCCAAAAAGATCGAAATCGCGATCCGTGTCTGGCAGTTTCGTCAGAATACAGACCACTTCGAATTATTTTATTAAAATGCCTAGTTTATCTTCCTTTTTATCTTCTTTTTGAAGTGAAACTTCTTTACGCACGGTAGAGTAAGTTCGTTTCATGCGAGTTGCAATGCAACGAAATCATGCAACGCATTTCCCCCGCTGTCTGTCCCTACGTATGCTTAGATCATTAAAACCACGCAAGGGATTTTAATGCGTTTTGTTTTAATAGATAGAGTAATTCAAGAAGAAGGTTTGTATGGATAATACATGCATAATATAATAGAGAAATACTGATAATTCTAGATGTTTGTAATGTGATGTCGTAAATAAACACATTTTTTGCGCTTACATTGCAAACGCTGGCTGAACCCTACGAGATAGATCAAAATAATGTAGTACAGTATTGTACATCTTAAAAATGTCTACAAAAAAGTCCCGGATGGTATATGTCTATCTCTTAGGGATAACCCACAATAACCATTTTTTATCCTTTATTTTTATGAGAAATAATGACTTATTTATAAGCCGATTTTAAGCAATACAGCATTAATCCTTATCCAATTATGTACTTTTAAATAAATTGTGCGAAGCTGGGGCGGGTCGCTATTTTCAAATAAATATTAAAGTAATAAATGCAATTTAATTAAAGCAAATTGATAAACGCTTTCGTCCGATATCGGTGATGATTTCGTGCTAGAAAAACGTTAGAAAAAACTCTGTTCTAAACTAACTGATCTGCCAAAATCTTTTGAATAAAGCATAATGATACCCCTCAAGAGTCGTAAATTGCATTTATTGGATATTTCAGCTGTTTATTATTTATATGAAAACATGTAGGTACGAATTTACTTTTAGTACACGTTGTATTTTTCAAAAGATATATACTGTTTTGGATGATTACATATGTATAACAGACAACAAAATATCCTAGTGTTCGGATCTCAATTTAACACTAGTATAGAGATAGAGATCCAAAATTGGATTTCACGAAAAACCTTTCCTTTTAACGGAAAAATATACAGTCCATTCGAAATATTGGTGAAAATTTTTGAAATCGGATTGGATCAGTGGAAAGACCAAGAGATTGAATTTTCCGGCTTTTCCTAGATCTAAACGATAACATTTTATTTTTGATTTAATGAAAACAGATTGCTCGGCAGTATGAATTGCTTTCTCGAACAAAAAATAAAAATACTTTGTGGTGAAATCTAATATCCCAGTCTTGCACATTCAATAACGACATAGTATATGTATATAGATCTCTGCAGTTTTATTACAAAGTAAGAGAAATACTAGGGGTGCATATGATGCCTGGAAAATGAATTTTTGATGAAAATTAGGGACACCCTGATAATCACATCGGACGGAGTTTACATACCTCTAGATTTACGATCGACAACTGGACTGGCGGACTGCGGTCCAGGTCCGGACCGCGGGAAGTCAAAAAATTGGACCGCCAAAAATTTTTTGAAAGCAAATTATACAAACAAATTATTCAAAAAGTATTTTTCTGTGGATAACACAGTATGTTTGAGCTTTAAACGTCATTCTTATTAATTTTTGGAAGAAGCAATTGGTTTTTTCTGGACCTCGATAAAAATTTTCAAAAACATATCCGGACCCCACCCAAAATTACTCGCCGACCCCTGCTCTAGAAGGTCCAAGGACCAACCCAGATTTTCAAACATTTTGACACAATGTTACCTACCTATCCATAAATAATAATAAGTATCTATGTACATAAGTCTTTATGGACAATTTTATTGTGTCAACAAAATTTCAAATGGCTTTTTGACGTGACAACGTCTTATAATTCGATGGAGCCGGCTGCACGCACGAAAAAACATGACTCATGCGGCGTTACCTCGCTCTGAGGCGTTCCATTTAAGGCTTGAAGTGCAAGCGAGAGCGCGGAACGAGCGACAAAGAGGCACAATCGGCCTCCGCGTTCGGCAGCGTTCGACATCTGTCTCTCTCCTACTTGAGTGAGCGATGCGTCCGCGTGGACAGCTGCTATACAATAATACATTTCCATTTACCTCCTTCTCTATATCCATACAAAATATCTATCAAACAAATAAAATTAAAATTTTCTTTTGAAAAATGAAACCATTCCATCAGTATTTTCTTATGACGTTGTCACGTTCAACTATTGTCAGTAAACCGACTTTACAGACAACCGATTTTTTTTGCGAATCCTTAATCATTTTAGAAAATCTTTTGCAGGTTTTATCGAAAGAAAAGGTAGACGAAGAACGAAGTAGATCCGTTCGTCAAACTCCTCTCTCACTGCCCTTTTTGCGTACGTTAATCCTCGTCCCCTTGAGAAGAAGAACGAAACGCAACGGTGATAAGGCACCTATATCTGGAAGTGTACGGCGCGCCACGTCGTTTGAAAAAGATACATCAGGATCAAGTGATGGAAAGGATTGTCGATGGAAAGGGGCTGTTGGAGGACGAATGTAAGTTGTAGCAAGCAGCAGATCGGGAAGAAGATGAAGAATAATGAAAAATTTATGCAGGGATGAAATAAGCCCGATTAGATAACTTCCTTAATTGGAATTCGCAAAGGGCGCTTTCCTCGAACCGACCCTTTCCGAGAGATTTTATTTTCTGTTGTCTATCGCTGACGCCGACGGTTGTTACGAACAAGAGTGACAATGAGTGTTATTATTACGCAACGAACTGCCATAAGCTTGTACGCGAATTACATTTTTTTTAGACATCTCTTAGACTTACTACAATATTTAAAATATAAACTTACATTACTGAAACTTAAGACTGATTTTCCTGCAGGTATTTATCGAATTTTCAAAATATTTTAACATTTTTCGAAATAAAATTCTACAAAAGCCTTAATTGTAATTTACATACTTACTCGATTTTTGAAGTGAAACTTCTTTACGCACGGTAGGGTAAGTTCGTTTCATGCGAGCTGCTGTGTAACGAAATCATGCAACGCATTTCCCCCGCTGTCTGTCCCTATTTATGCTTGGATCTTTAAAACTACGTAACGGATTTTAATGCGGATTTTTTTAATAGATAGAGTAATTCAAGAGGAAGGTTTATATGTGTAATACATGTATAATATATTAGAAAAACACTGATAATTTTAGAGGTTTGTAATGTGGTGTTTGACGAAGAACGAAGTAGATCCGTTCGTCAAACTCCTCTCTCACTGCCCTTTTTGCGTACGTTAATCCTCGTCCCCTCGAGAAGAAGAACGAAACGCAACGGTGATAAGGCACCTATATCTGGAAGTGTACGGCGCGCCACGTCGTTTGAAAAAGATACATCAGGATCAAGTGATGGAAAGGATTGTCGATGGAAAGGGGCTGTTGGAGGACGAATGTAAGTTGTAGCAAGCAGCAGATCGGGAAGAAGATGAAGAATAATGAAAAATTTATGCAGGGATGAAATAAGCCCGATTAGATAACTTCCTTAATTGGAATTCGCAAAGGGCGCTTTCCTCGAACCGACCCTTTCCGAGAGATTTTATTTTCTGTTGTCTATCGCTGACGCCGACGGTTGTTAAGAACAAGAGTGACAATGAGTGTTATTATTACGCAACGAACTGCCATAAGCTTGTACGCGAATTACAATTTTTTTAGACATCTCTTACACTTACTACAATATTTAAAATATAAACTTACATTACTGAAACTTAAGACTGATTTTCCTGCAGGTATTTATCGAATTTTCAAAATATTTTAACATTTTTCGAAATAAAATTCTACAAAAGCCTTAATTGTAATTTACATACTTACTCGATTTTTGAAGTGAAACTTCTTTACGCACGGTAGGGTAAGTTCGTTTCATGCGAGCTGCTGTGTAACGAAATCATGCAACGCATTTCCCCCGCTGTCTGTCCCTATTTATGCTTGGATCTTTAAAACTACGTAACGGATTTTAATGCGGATTTTTTTAATAGATAGAGTAATTCAAGAGGAAGGTTTATATGTGTAATACATGCATAATATAGTAGAGAAACACTGATAATTTTAGAGGTTTGTAATGTGATGTCGTAAATAAACACATTTTTTGAGCTTACATTGAAAACGCTGGCTGAACTCTACGAGATGGATCAAAATAATATGCTACAGTATTGTACACCTTAAAAAGGTCTACAAAAAAGTCCAGGATGGTATATGTCTATCTCTTAGAGATAACCCACAATAACCATTTTTTATCCTTTACTTTTTACGAGAAATAATGGCTTATCTACGAAGCGATTTTAAGCAATACAGCATTAATCCTTATCCAATTAAGTACTTTTAAATACATTGTGCATTTAATATAGATCAATATGGCCC
>NW_020439302.1:852452-864358 GCF_000699045.2 Agrilus planipennis
CGTGCTGTCAAACCTACACTAGCAAGGAGATCGGGCTGAAACTATAGCTACAAGCTATCCAAGGATGGTACTATAGAATGTCACCTCAAGGTAGGCCTAGTGGCGTCATCTCTTGGTTAGGCCGGAAACTTATCAATCCACCCTCGTAATACCATTAAACCAATTCCTTAACCCCTATCCCAGTATGTTTGTGTGTTTGAAGAAGTTTCAATTCAGTAGCGCGTTGCATAACTACACGTTGTATTTTTTAAATAAAAAGCAATTTATATCTATCTCATTTTGGTAAACAATTATTGAAATAAGGAAAGATACCAAAATAAGTCTGTGCATAGGTACTACTTATTATTCCCTACGGAGACTTGGTTAATTTTAATCGTTTGCTTCCCCTTTTGTATTTTCGATTGAAGCCAACTGGCAACAGTTTCCAAGTGGTTCATTAGCCCTAAAGCATCAATTTGCATAAAAATCGTGCAATTATTGATCTAACTCTCTTCCGCAATACGAACATTTTTACGCAAAACGAAGTCCACAACTTTTAACAGCTGCATGCTCCCGAATGCTATCAAATAACACCAACCTTTCAAAAACTTATCAATTTAATGTTAAACTGAAATTCCAAAGTTACATATTACTTGAACTGTTCGCTACTTTATTTGTAGCATCTTCAGCAACTACAAAATAAAAGTGAAAGACGTATACACTTGACTAAGTTTAAATTCGAAATAAAAATTAAATTTCTAATTAATAAATTAATAGTAGGTACAAAAATTGTAGAATAAAGCATATTTTAAAATACACCTACTCGAATCCTAGACAAAGACAACAATTTATTGGTTAAAATGAACTTAATGTTGGTAACGAAATCCTGTAAACAAATTTATCTAAACTAATTCAATAGACTTCAAGGTCACATACATCTGACCTAGAAATAAAGATCTGAACTTTCAAGAAGTTTAATCTGCTAACATTACCATGAAGTTGACACTACAGAGACTACACACGGTTGGACGCTTGACGACATCATAAGCTTTACTGTTAGAATTAATTCTTAGTTTCTTTGTTTTATAAGAGTGCAAGTTAAGCTAATAAATGTATAGTTTATTTTCTGTTAAAAGAGGAATGAATTTCACCGTTTATTTTAAAGATTACTAGATTACTAGAAATACGTGCCAAAGATGATCGAAACTAATTTTTCAATCCCTCAGGAACAATATTTTTTTCTGGATTAAAGGACCTTATGTCCTTTTCTGTATCCCTGACAATATGTGTACAAAATTTCATGACGATCGATATTAGTTAAGATTAAACCACACTATCTTGCTTAACCTGAACAATTTTATCGAATTATCAAACAATATGAAGTTTTGAATATGGTTGAACGAAGTTTATCGTCATAATTTAATTAATTTTATTTCGAATGGCACTGATGATAATAAACACTTATTGTTTCAAGTCCAAAATTTTTGTAATGTTTCTCTATTAGTTTGTTAATTAAGAATATAGTTTAAATTGTAAATTTAAAATATGTTGAAAAGATAAAATTATTATATTTCTTTTAAATTCATGTAGTCGCTGGAAGTCGTAATTAAACTTAGCGAAATGTTCAACGAAAAATCGATCATTATTATTGATTATCTATTAAATTTTGTCCATATCCCTATGATTTCACTGAGAAATTACCACGTGAAGGACACGAGCTGAAATAGGCTCATGCCTAAAGAAAATTATAAAAAAAAATAGACACAATTTAAAAGTTCGATGATGTTGACCGCTAGTAACAAAAGTTTAGGAAAACTTTTTCGAGAGAGTTAGTTATAGTTTACGAAAAAGCTTCTGATAATTGATAAGTAATAAAGACCAGCCGAGTCTGTAAAAAACAACCCTTACGGAGGACAGAGAAGAGGATGAGGGTGGCAGAGCGAGACGGCGGACGGCGGGCGTCGGGCGAGGGAAAATAATCGAAAAACGTCAAGACGTCTCTGCGACTTCCATTAAATTTAAAACGTTAATCGAAGCACGCCCTGAATAAAAATTCCCCTCGCGAATGGACGAGCGGATGGCCCGCGCGCGCGGGGGTTCGCGAGGGACCGGGGCCGGGGGCGCGGATTGAGGGGGCGAACGGAGCGAGAACCAAAAAGGTGGCGTCGGCGAGAGGTAGCCGCGGGGTTAAGGAAGGACGGCAAAAAAGTAATGAGATCCTTGTTTTTATCGATCATCCCCTTCTTCGTCTCCCACTTGTTCTTCTTCTTCTTCTTCTTCTGCAAATCAAGGGAGAATATTAAAAAGCCTTTTCTTATTTCGCTCGGCGCTCTCCCTTCGTCTCGCTGACCCCCGCGCTTCCTTCATTCATTGCCACACAGGGTGTCAAATATTAAATAGCCAACCGAGAACGTTTTTGATTTTTTTTTGTTCCGACTAAAAGGAAAGGTTGTAATTCCGAGAGAAGAAATTTTGAAACTATCGACGTTTTGAAATCACTTTTTTACATTTAATACAGGATAATTTTGAACATTCATGTGAAATTAATTTTCAACCCTCTAGAGAATATCTCAAATTAATGAAAAAAAAAAAAAAATTGTTGGTGCTGTCACGCGCTCGCCGAGAATTGCACCCGGGTCTCTGGTTTTACTCATTAATTTGAGGTATCTAATCTGGTAGGGAGGGTAAAAAATTAATTTCACATATATGAAGGTCTAGTCAGAGACATACTAGAGGCAGAAACGGGAGTTAGAAGGGGTAGAGGTAGACCTAGATTAGATTACTGTTCGCAAATAGTTAAGGATGTGGGTTGTTATAGTTTTAGGGAAATGCGAAGATTAGCTCAGGACAGGAATGAGTGGAGGTGCGTATCCAACCAGTCTCAGGTGACGACCTTATGATGATAATGATGATGATGATGATATGTATGTTTAAAAATAAATAATTGAAAATTAATTTCACATGTATGTACGTTTAAAAATAAATTATTATTGCGTTTTTTCCAATAAAAGATGATTAAAATTTTTTTTATAGAAGCATTTGATGTAAACTGAATTGCATACAGAGGTCGAAGACATAACGTATTATTTTTAAGGTTTGGTTCTAGCTTTGGAGAAGCCTAATGCATGTGTAGAAGCTGCTTCAGAAGTCCGAAATCTAGATGTATTTCAATCTCCACCCTTTTCTTATTAGGTCAGTCAAATTAGATGAGATTTGATGCTAAAAATTTCACAAATGATAAAGGGAAAGGTGCAGGAGTTAAACCGTCGAGTGCGTCAAAAACTGATAAGCAGATAAATTTTTGTTTCTTGGCCATAGAATGAAATCGGTACATTTTAGATAAAAACTTCAATGCAATACTAGTTGTAGATAGGTAATGAAAATACATACAAAATAAGCTACGTAAAATTAAAATAGGTTTTCTTTATAATGACTTTAAAACTCGACCTTTCATAATTGCAGGCTATGTCTAATAAATCAAATAAAAAATCATAAAATTTTATTACTGTTCTATTTTAGTAATAAAAAAATGTGCTAAGTTTTCAAATCTAAAAGTAGTATAATTGTTTTCGAGTAACTGAATTTATTTATAAGCAATTGCAAAATTTTACAAAGTATCCTGACTCCTGCAAAATCGTCACTCTTGATGCCGTTTTAAACCTCACTTATGTTTATTTGCCTTTTTTAATTGTTTGAAACACCTACACTTTACATTTACATTTAACATTTTTTTCCAAAATGCATCGATTTCATTCTATAAACAAAAAATAATAAACAATCTCTCCTTTTCCTAGATATTGATGCACCAGATGGTTTTAGGTTTTCTACTTCTTTCGCTACCATTAGTGTTGCCCAAATTCAGTCTTGGTCTTGCAGTCTTGGTCTTGTTCTTGCGTTTTTGCAAGACCAAGACCAAGAACAAGACCGCGTATTTTTAGCAAGACCAAGACCAAGACTGACCGTGCAAGACTTGAGCAAGAACAAGACATAGCCTGCAAGACTCTTGCGTCTTGCAGCTAGGACTTAGCGCTATTTCACTGAGTAGTTAGGTGTAACAGTTCGGTGTATAGGTAGGTACGCTTAGGAATTCTATGAGACGCAAAAAACTGTATCAAAGAATATGAAAAACTGGACCTATGCGCATTACGACTAATACCATAAACATAGCGAATAAAAAAATTATTAAAATCAAACTGAGTGCATGCATAGTTATGTTTTAACCATCGGCACTTTGATAATGCGGCATCAAAGGTTTTGTACTTACTTCTCAAAGAAATTTGCCGCTTTTCGGAAGTACATGGTTATGATACACGCGCCGGCGGCTTCTTTTGAAATCTAAAACAATCGTTGCCGCCACGCCGAAATCATAACATTTGACACTATTTGATTGCCGCCATAGGGTGTAGGTATACTCATGCAAAATAATTTCGAATTTTTTTACACGCTTTATATTATTGTTTGATTTGCGGCGGCATCCTTATCATAGAGCCGGCACGTGGCGAGGCGGCGCGGTAGAAAGCAAGGATCATAAATGTTTATTAAGAAACAGTTACTTCCATGGAAAACGACATATAGGTCAGTTGATTTTTCGAATTTCTTATCAAATCTTCAGTTATTTATTAATCTGCTTGATCTTTACTATGGCTATATTCATTCAAGCTCACAATGTTCCAATTCTAATACGTTTTTCTAGGATTTAAAGTAAACTTTAATAAATAGTAATAGACTAATAGGTAATTGCAAGACTTGCAAGACTCTTGCTGCAAGACCAAGACCAAGACCAAGACTGGGAGCGCAAGACCAAGACCAAGACCAAGACCAGGTGTATTGGCGCAAGACCAAGACCAAGACTGGCTAAGTCTCGTCTTGTTCTTGCGTTTGGGCAACACTAGCTACCATATCCACTTAAAAAATTACATACTGCAATTGTAAAATTTTCAAAACGGATTAACTATTTGTGTACAGTAATCTAATTCAATAGATCTATTTCTAATCCTTTTTACTCCTAATCTTGCTTCAAAAAGTTTTGTTTATTTATCTTTTATTATTTTTAAAAAAATGTTTAATATCAGTTGAGTGAAATCTATAAAAGATTTTCCTAAACTCAATAACTTAATTTAGGCCGTATTTTGTAAGAGGAAATCTTCCTGAAGCACTCTGTATAGAGCATGCGAATTTGATGGCAATTTAAAAAAAACTTTAGATTAAACTTCGTTTTAATTTAAAACGGCGAACCAGAAGGAACTAAGGTCGTCTAATAAAAGGTGGCATCGTCGACGGACGGCGTCGGGACGCTCTTTTGCGCATTTCTTTCGTGCTCGACCTCATCTCTTCCACCTACCCCCTCGACTACCACGGCCGATCCACAATACGGTTCCTTTGAAAACGGTACCTACCTTTTTATATTTTTAGTTTAACTTTGAAGGGCTTCTAATATTAGAGGAAAAGTTGTAGGAGACCCAAAACTTATGAAAAGACGAAAATAGAATTTTTTCTCTCTCTCTTTTTGTGTCTTATAATTTTAAGGAAGAGGAAAACTGAACAATTAACGTATGAACGAATAGATAATCAATAAAAAAATCGGTTGTCTGTAAAGTCGGTTTACTGACGATAGTTGAACGTGACAACGTCATAAGAAAATACTGATGGAATGGTTTCATTTTTTCAAAAGAAAATTTTAATTTTATTTGTTTGATAGATATTCTGTATGGATATAGAGAAGGAGGTAAATGAAAATGTATTACTTTAGAGCAGCTGTCCACGCGGACGCATCGCTCTCAAGTAGGAGAGAGACAGATATCGAACGCTGCGGAACGCGGAGGCCGATTGTGCCTCTTTGTCGCTCGTTCCGCGCTCGCGCTTGTACTTCAAGCCTTAAATGGAACGCCTCAGAGTGAGGTAACGCCGCATGAGTCATGTTTTTTCGTGCGTGCAGCCGGCTCCATCGAATTATAAGACGTTGTGACGTCAAAAATGTAAAATAATATATAATTGAAAAACTCACCGGCAAATTTCTTCTCATTTCTGGCGCCTGGATCGACGACATCTTCACGCATAACGAGTGGAAAATTTTTCTATACTTCTACCAATTCTGAAACAATAATAAAATCTTTTCAATAACATTCGGTCTGCCTCGTCCTGTTATCGCCTGACCAGAACCCCGATGTTACGTACACAATATGAGGATTTATATGCAAATAGAAATATTAATATATTTATTGAAATGAGAAACACGCTTACAGGAATTTCTACTTAAAATTACAATTGCTATCAGGTATCATAAGGTTCGTTTTTATATATATATTTTTATTGCGTTAACTAGCAGATGGATTTTGAACATTATCCGGTATTTCTTGTCAACGTAGCTATAACGGCTTTTGATAATCCGGACGAGTATTAAAAGGTAAAATAAGCAACTAAATGAAAACTTATTAAATTAAATAATTTATAGATACATTAAAAATTCTCAGACAGTTTTTATATTAAAGCACTGGTTTTAAAGCTTTTTCCGAATATGTTTTAACCCCCCACCCCTAAAATCAGTACAATATCATAATTAAAAATTTTACAATTATAGACCATCAGCAATTACCCTACAGATTTTGATTGCGTTGACTTAGAAATTTTACTTTTTCACAGATGCAAGGGATTGCAAACCTGACTATTCGACATTAATTTCAACTTGATATCTTCACGCATTCCTGATAAAAACGGTCTTGACAAACAGACAGATGGACAACAAAAGGATCTTATATGGGTTCCTTTGTTCCTTTTGAGCTACGCAACCCTAAAAGACAATACCAATACGTCTGATAGCTTGGCTCACGGGTGCGTGACCAAGAAAGCCAAAAGAGTATGGAGTGGACGCCCAAAAGAGGCTGTTACGGACGAAAACATTAAAAAAATCCACAAAATGATTTTGAATGACCGTAAATTGAAATTGAATTAAATAGCAGACACTCTGCAGATATCAACGGAACGTATACATCACATCATTCACGAATATTTGGGTATGAGAAAGCTCTGTGCAAAGTGGGTGCCGCGCGAGCTCACTTTTGACCAAAAACAACGACGAGTTGATGATTCAGAGCAGTGTTTGAAGATGATCACGCGTAATAAACCCGAGTTTTTGCGTCGATATGTGACAATGGATGAAACATGGCTCCATCATTTCACTCCGAAGTCCAATCGACAGTCATCGGAGTGGACTGCACACGATGAACCCGCTCCAAAGCGTGCAAAAACGCAACAGTCGGCTGGCAAGGTTATGGCGTCTGTATTTTGGGATGCGCGTGGAATAATTTTCATTGACTACCTTGAAAAAGGAAGGACCATCAACAGCGACTATTACATAGCGTTATTGGACCGTTTGAAGGACGAAATCGCCGAGAAACGACCGCATTTGCAGAAAAAGAAAGTCCTGCTTCACCAAGACAATGCACCGTCTCACAAGTCAGTGAAAACGATGGCAAAAATTCATGAATTGGGCTTCGAATTGCTTCCGCATCCACCGTATTCTCCAGATCTGGCCCCCAGCGACTACTTCCTGTTCTCAGATCTCAAAAGAATGCTCGTTGGGAAAAAATTTTCGTCGAATGAAGAGGTGATCGCCGAAACTGAGGCCTATTTTGAAGCAAAGGACAAATCGTACTACAAAAATGGTATCGAAAAGTTGGAGGATCGCTATAATCAGTGTATCACCCTTGAAGGGAATTATGTTGAATAAAAAAAACGAATTTTGCAAAAAAAATGTGTTTTACTATTTTAGGCCGGGGACTTTTCAATTGACCTGTTATGTGTCAACCGTTCCGATTAAACTAAATTTTCGATATTCATCCATTATTTAATTAATCCAGTGTTTTCCAAAAATGAATATAATCGATTTATGATGGATTAAATTTCGATTAATCTTAGGTATTAATTGGAAATAATCTGGGCAATTCTTTTCGCCGATCTTTTCGTGCAACTCCTTGCGCCTTCTCGTCTGCGGCCTCATCAGAAAACGCAATTTATCTTTTAACTTTTCAAATTAAAGACGCTATCAGTCTCCACATTTAAGAGATAAAGTGCAGCCTCTTTTTAGACGCCAGCGCCCGTCCGTGCGCGACCGGGCCAACAAAGAACGAAAAACCGACTAGCGCCGCGTCCCAGAGAAGGACGGGAACGGCCGGGACACACAGGCACACCGTCGTCGCCGACATCGTCGTGTGCATTCACGAAGAAACAATTTTGAAAAACGACTTTCTTTGTGCTTCCGCCATTAGCGACTAATTGCAACGTTTTAAAATCGCAGCTCTTCAACTAGAGAAAAGATAGGGAAAGAGAAAGAGGGCGAAAGAAGGCCATCATTGCCGGCTTCGCGTCATCATCGTTCTTGATGATAGCGTTCGCCAATCTTTTGAACACCGACTCTCAATGAGCTTGCTATTTATTACATGTGCCTACACAGCCTAAGCCTTATCGTTATTATTATTAGATATTATTGTTATCGGACATTTTCGCCCCGTTTTAAAGTATACGAGAGACGATACGACGTAGTAATAATTCAAAAGGGGAACAAAACGAGGAAGAAGAAATGTGCAAAGTAAGCGAAATGTATAGGTATTAAGATTTAAAGTTTATTGGAATTCGTACGACTCCCTTCATTAATAGAAGAGGTGGAAAATGAGAACGAGAACTAGCGGGGTAAAAGTTATTTGTGGCTGTGACGCTTTTCGTATTCGATTAATAATTTCTATGCCGAAAATGCAATGTGCAGTAGATTCGTCTTTTAGGCTTTGCGTAACAAAATAGTGAAAATAATCTTTTGCAAATCGTCTACGAATTTTGATATTTTATCTTATCTTAACATTGATTTTTGATTGACCTTATAATCTCTCACCATTAAAGACAGGGCAATTTTAGGGCGAGATATACAGAGACAAAAGATTAGTATGTTTAGATTTGCAGATCATGTAGTAATATATTAACATCTTAGAGGAAGAGTGGATACAAAGATAGGAGACGAAAAATTAGAAGAAGTCACTGATTTTCGGCGGTAAGGAAGTCAATAAGAAATAGGCGAGATAGGTTAGTACAACACACACAAGGACTAGCTAGAGACATATTATAAGCAGAAACATAAGTTAAAAGAAGTAGAAGTAGATTTAGATTAGGTTACTCTGTTCACAAACAGATAAAGATATGGGATGATCTAGAAGATTAACTAAGGACAGGAAAGAATGGAGGTAGGTACGTGTCCAGACTGATGATCCTATAATAGTGATGATGTTATAATAAAGCAGATATACAATTTTAATAAAGCGAAACAGAAATATTGAAAATAATATTTTGGTTTGCGAAGAATTTCCCTGACTATCCAAATGGAATTCTTTTGTTTACGTAGAGGTTCCCTGATAAGTGAAGTCTGTATTTTTATCTCAGGCATGTTATCCCTTTTTGTAGATACATAAGAGGTATCAATACAAATAAAGAAAGGAAATTGTTCAGGAAAGGTGAGACTACAGCTTAATGCTCATAGTTTCCGTCAATTTCAACCGTGTATCATCCTATACTTTTGCGAATTTCAGGTGATAAAAGTATCATGATTCATACACTCATCAGTTCATAATCAAAACCGAAATAATTTCAAGCACAAACCTGCTTAATATCCGAAAGGGTACTTCCGGTATATAGCTTTTGAGTTCCCCTACCTATATTTAGATATATAATTGAATAATAATCAAAAGTAAAACAATTAAAACTACTCAATTTTTGAAAATAGTGAAGTATTCTTGGCTTCATTCCAGTTGCTTCAGGTACTATAAGTCTTAGTTTCAGAGAGTCCGGGAGGTGTGACGGGAGAGTTTTTGCCCTCTAAACCAGAAAACCCTCTCCCTGCTCACATATCTTAATAACTTTGTAAGCGTCTATTTAAGAGTTATACTTAGTTTGTATAAAGAGCAACAGGCTGTTATAGAGCGGGGGATGCAACGTAGAGAAGTAAATATTAGGAAGGGAGTCAGACAGGGATGCACACTGTCACCGCTACTTTTTAATCTATACATCGAAGACGCGATCAACATTATTAAAGACAGTACAACTGTAGGGATAGATGTGCAAGGGCAAAAGATTAGTGGGTAGAAATAGTGTCCGACCGAAAGTTCGGTTTCGGTTTCGGTTTCGGTCGAATTTCGGCAAAAAAACGAGTTTCGGTTTCGGCCGAAACTGAGACCGTTGCCGAAATTCGGTTTCGGTTTCGGTTTCGGTCGGACACTAGTTAGAAATGAAGAGGTATTGGAAAGAATAGGAGAACAGAGGACTCTATGGAAGTCAATATGAAGGTCTAGTCAGCGACATATTGGAGGCAGAAACAGGAGTTAGGAGGGGTAGAGGTAGACCTAGATTAGATTACTGTTCGCAAATAGTTAAGGATGTGGGCTGTTATAGTTTTAGGGAAATGCGAAGTTTAGCTCAGGATAGGAAAGAGTGGAGGTACGTGTCCAACCAGTCTTAGGACTGACGACCGTCTGACTGATGAAGCGTCTATTTAGGTTAACAATTGCTAACGTATTTTGTCTATTGTCCCTTGATTTGTTTGTTTTCATTATCAGTTTTTCTTTTATTCTTAATTGCCCCTGTATGTATGTCAACAGAATTCTTCCCATACCTAATACGACCGCGCATGTATTATATTATATTTATTTCCTAGTAAAAGGCAAGAGTAGATGCGGCAGTGCATCACGTCAAGGACGGTCTGTTATCTCTCGGTTAATTTACAGTTTTCCACGAAACTTTTCCGGTTAATTTCTGACTCTGCTTTTATTTATTTCGTTTCAGGACGGCAGACAGACGAAAGTAACGCGAAAGAAGACGAAGAAAATGAGCAGCCACCTCTACTACTCTAGAACAATTGTACCGACCATATCGCCTACCACCATCCGATAAAACGGAAGAAGTAACCGAAAAATAAATGGCTTGAACGGCGAGCGCCGGCAAATAGCGTTGCCTTATCTTATCTTTATTTCTCCCTCAGTGACGGTTTCTTTCGCTGCGTCCAGACGGAGTTCATTTATTTCTTTAGTTCTTCTTCGTGCTGCGAAGCGAGCTCGTCCATCCGTCTGTCCGACCGTTTGTTGCTACTTACCCCCTCTTTCCCGACTGAACCAAATTTACATTTAGACGCCTTTGGATTTAAGTCCGCAAAAGAGAGCTCGTGGAACAAGACATAACAGCGGCCTAACTTTTGTTACCGATAATGAGTTTTAAATTGTACGAAATCGGTTTTAAGACGGATTTATTATAAAAAAAAAAATTGCTTTTGTGGCGAAAAAAACTTTTATTGTTTTTTTTATTGTTTTTTTGTACATATATTTTTCCTAATTTTATTTCTGCAATGTAGAGTACGACTTCTTATCTTTTGCATGCCTTTGTTTCCTTTCTGTTTCTATTCTATTGTCCCTAATCACCTTTACCTAGAAATCTAACTGCAACCGTTTCTGCATGCACCTTGTACTAATAGCTGGCTTTTCCCTTAATTACCTTACCTAAAATTCTATACTGTTCAACTTCGTCAATTCTTCGTATTTCTGTTAGCTCGTGTCTTCAACCCCTATTGCCAGTCTTTGTCTATCTTGAGTATTCTATCTCTTTTTACTAACATTTTCCAACTATAAATACTCCTAACATCCCTATCAGAAATTAATTCATCTGTGTCTCTACATTCAACCGTCTCGTTAGTAAGTCTCTTTTCCTGTTATAAATTGTTATTATTGTCTTTGCTATTGTTATTGTTATTGCTATTGTTATTATTATTGTTGTTGTTATTTCTTTGTGTGTTTTGGGCTGTTGTGTTTTATTTTTACCATCTGTTTGTTTTGTTGTTTAATTTGTTGTTGGCATAAAATTTTGGTTAATTGTTTAAATAGTGTTTTTCTTTAATTATTTTT
>NW_020439302.1:865552-871608 GCF_000699045.2 Agrilus planipennis
ACATCTCAGAAACGGTTCATGCATTTTAATTAAATGTTTGGTGGTAATTATTTTTTATTGTTTTGTATCGAATGGATACCTGTGAACTTTTATAAGTTATCACTTCATACATTAAATTTTTCTATGTAAAAACTACATCAAAGATAATATTCCTTTCATAGTTTTCATTAAAACTTTTCGACTTTGTATTCGAAAACGTAAATTAAAAACAAGTCGAGATAAAGTCGGCGCGGAAGAGGAAGAAGAAGAAAAATAAGAAGAGGCACCTAGTAAATGAATAACAAAAGAAGAAGTCAGCATCCCTCGGAGTCATCGGCAACACACTAACTATCAAGGGCGTCTCAGCGTCATCGTCGTCATCAGCTACTACTACAGTGGAGAAAACGTAGAAGAAAATTAAATATGAACGCAATCATGTCCAC
This sequence comes from Agrilus planipennis, assembly GCF_000699045.2. NCBI lineage: Eukaryota > Metazoa > Arthropoda > Insecta > Coleoptera > Buprestidae > Agrilus > Agrilus planipennis. Next base: position 865,975 of record NW_020439302.1, read on the forward strand.
TCGCTTTAATTTAAGTTTTTAATGAAGCCCTTTTATATTTCTCTGAGGCTAAAATTCTCTTAAAAACTTTTAATAGAAACCGGCGCGGGCGTTCGGTGCGGCGTCGGCATCGGTTCCGCGACGACGACGACGACGGCGACGCGGCCGACGCCAGGGACGTCCAACAGTCCGTCCGTTCTTTCGTTCGTTTTCGCTTTTTCAACGAGATGAATTTTAAGTTTGTGTATAATTGGAACTCGTTATTCCTTTTGAAGCAGAAGGGATGCCAACCAGAACGAGGGGTGCTCTTTTCTACCCCCTCCTAACACTTGTTAAAAGACAAAGAACGCAAAATGGGAAAATGAAATAAAACCGAAAAAGGACGATCGATGTCGTTAAAAAAAGTACTTTTTCTCTTTTAGAATTTAAATATATAGAGATATTTTGACAAACAATTCAACATTTTGTTGCTACATTTTATTATTGCTAATCTCCTAGATGATTACAATCATTTGTTAGAAAATTTAATATGAAGTGTTCAATGTATAAAAATGAATTTGGGGAAAAGTTGGAAAAATTAAAAGTCGACGATAAAAGGAAAGAGATATGGAGAGAAAAAAATCTGAAAATAGGTATGAGATACAGATATGACCAGGAAAGTGATAAGGCTATAAGGTATGGAGAGTAAAACACTGAATAAGTGCAGCGAGATGATAGGTGTAAAGGGAGAGGGAGTAGGGTATTTTTAAAAAAAATCTTGAAAAAAAAGAAGGGAAAGAAAGATAGTGAAAGGATATAACAGGAAAGAATAGTAGGATAGGGGATTTAATCATAAAAAGTAGAAAGGAAATGTTTTGAGTTTTTGTTTTTTGATTAAGTTTATAAGTTAAAGAATGTTTGTTGTTTGTATAATACTTTTGTCACAAATTATAAGAATGTAAATATAGTTTAGTTAAGGATGTTTGGGAGATACAATCGGAGACGAGAGTACATAAAATTAGAAATTCGTGATTAATTAGATTTTGCAGCATATCCTGAGGTAAATAAATACTATCTATACTAAAAAAAAGTATACGGTTTGAGAGAAAATTTGGAATTTGACCAAAAACTTTAAATAAAATAAGAAATAGCGAATAATGTGGAAAATTTTTAACTGACTTTTGGCAGTGAATATGCCATGATTTCAACTAAATATTTAGTTTCATTCTTTATTAATAATGAGCGTAAAACTTTTTAATATGTTTAAATAATAATTAAAACTTTAAAATTGCATTTATTTCAGACAATTATAAATATTATCATTATATTATCAAGTAAAAACGAGATTTTCAGCTAATTTTTCATTTTTTNAAAAATTTTAAATTGTGGGTACTAATTAAGGAACCTGTTGATTGCGTGTGAAGTTTTTTGAATAAGAGTTAGGAGCATAATTATTGTTTTCTACATGTGATGATTCAAAATTTTGTGATTTAGTGATCTTAGACTTAATTGAAATTGAAGTTATGAAAGGATCACCATCCTTAAATTTTATCACATTTTTCATATTAACATCTGTAGCGTTATAGATTGAAAATTTTGGTAATTGGTTAACAGTGTGTATTTAAACAAAACAAAAAATGTAAAAATATAAACTCAGAAACGTAGAAATTAAAATAAGAAGAAATTTGTTTAGACACGCAAGTGAACACGCGGATGTCTATTTAACTACTGACTTAAAACTTTGAAAAAACATTAAAAGTACATTCGCACCCCTTCGCTGTTTATTCACCTAGCAAGCCGCCAAAGGATACCGCCTATTCCTATATATACCTATTCACGTATCGGCTTCACACACACGCGCGCGATCAGAAGGAGCCGCTAAATACAGGGTGGCGCACGTTACAAACTTTATTTTTATTTGAAAACAAACGAATAAGGAATTTACCAATCACACAACCCCAACCTTTTAAATATTTAAATTTCAAATATTTTGTCATTTAAAAAGTGCTTATATTATGCTTATTCAAATATTTGAATAGTCAAATAATTCGAATATAATTTTGAAATTCACTATAAACTTGAAAAATAGTAATAAACTATACTAACTACTTGTTCTATTACATACTTAATTTTTCAAATAAAAAGTAGATCTAAATATTATTACTAGTTCATGCATTTTAATTAAATGTTTGGTGGTAATTATTTTTTATTGTTTTGTATCGAATGGATACCTGTGAACTTTTATAAGTTATCACTTCATACATTAAATTTTTCTATGTAAAAACTACATCAAAGATAATATTCCTTTCATAGTTTTCATTAAAACTTTTCGACTTTGTATTCGAAAACGTAAATTAAAAACAAGTCGAGATAAAGTCGTCGCGGAAGAGAAAGAAGAAAAGGCACCTAGTAAATGAATAACAAAAGAAGAAGTCAGCATCCCTCGGAGTCATCGGCAACACACTAACTATCAAGGGCGTCTCAGCGTCATCGTCGTCATCAGCTACTACTACAGTGGAGAAAACGTAGAAGAAAATTAAATATGAACGCAATCATGTCCACTCGCTTTAATTTAAGTTTTTAATGAAGCCCTTTTATATTTCTCTGAGGCTAAAATTCTCTTAAAAACTTTTAATAGAAACCGGCGCGGGCGTTCGGTGCGGCGTCGGCATCGGTTCCGCGACGACGACGACGACGACGACGACGGCGACGCGGCCGACGCCAGGGACGTCCAACAGTCCGTCCGTTCTTTCGTTCGTTTTCGCTTTTTCAACGAGATGAATTTTAAGTTTGTGTATAATTGGAACTCGTTATTCCTTTTGAAGCAGAAGGGATGCCAACCAGAGCGAGGGGTGCTCTTTTCTACCCCCTCCTAACACTTGTTAAAAGACAAAGAACGCAAAATGGGAAAATGAAATAAAACCGAAAAAGGACGATCGATGTCGTTAAAAAAAGTACTTTTTCTCTTTTAGAATTTAAATATATAGAGATATTTTGACAAACAATTCAACATTTTGTTGCTACATTTTATTATTGCTAATCTCCTAGATGATTACAATCATTTGTTAGAAAATTTAATATGAAGTGTTCAATGTATAAAAATGAATTTAGGGAAAAGTTGGAAAAATTAAAAGTCGACGATAAAAGGAAAGAGATATGGAGAGAAAAAAATCTGAAAATAGGTATGAGATACAGATATGACCAGGAAAGTGATAAGGCTATAAGGTATGGAGAGTAAAACACTGAATAAGTGCAGCGAGATGATAGGTGTAAAGGGAGAGGGAGTAGGGTATTTTTAAAAAAAATCTTGAAAAAAAAGAAGGGAAAGAAAGATAGTGAAAGGATATAACAGGAAAGAATAGTAGGATAGGGGATTTAATCATAAAAAGTAGAAAGGAAATGTTTTGAGTTTTTGTTTTTTGATTAAGTTTATAAGTTAAAGAATGTTTGTTGTTTGTATAATACTTTTGTCACAAATTATAAGAATGTAAATATAGTTTAGTTAAGGATGTTTGGGAGATACAATCGGAGACGAGAGTACATAAAATTAGAAATTCGTGATTAATTAGATTTTGCAGCATATCCTGAGGTAAATAAATACTATCTATACTAAAAAAAAGTATACGGTTTGAGAGAAAATTTGGAATTTGACCAAAAACTTTAAATAAAATAAGAAATAGCGAATAATGTGGAAAATTTTTAACTGACTTTTGGCAGTGAATATGCCATGATTTCAACTAAATATTTAGTTTCATTCTTTATTAATAATGAGCGTAAAACTTTTTAATATGTTTAAATAATAATTAAAACTTTAAAATTGCATTTATTTCAGACAATTATAAATATTATCATTATATTATCAAGTAAAAACGAGATTTTCAGCTAATTTTTCATTTTTTCCTCGATAACCATTTAGTGAATTTGAATAACCTTACGCTAAAGTGATTCTCCAGAGTTCAAGTTACTTATTATAAAAGTTTGAAATTTCTGGTAGCTTTTTTTCTGTTAATAAAAATAAATTTAATCTGTTCGGTTAACGAATCTCCATAAAATGACGTGTAAAATTACAATTTTTTAAAATTTCAATAACTTTTTAACGGTTTAGTGAATCGATTTGTAATTTTTACAGGAGTTTTAGAACTGAACGAGTAACGTTCTTCCAAATTTTTATTTGTCTCGTAGCATTTTGACATACCTCCCGAACATCCTTAATACTAAGAAAAATTATTTTTGTTTATTTTTTGTTGTTTGTTATGTCAATAAAAGTAGGTAGAAATTTGTTGTTTATGTTTTTAATGTATGTGAAGATAAGAGAGGTAAAGATTCGAATTTTCCTATGTTCAATTTTTAACTAACCACTACAACATATGTATACAGTTAATGATACCTACTATTGAAATGAATCTAACTAATACTGTAAATACAAGTATGAGTTTGTTTGTTATGATTTCACGCCTTAACTACTCAAACGATCGTCATTAAATATTGTACACATTTTGTTAGGGGCACGGAAAAGGACACAAGGTACCTTTTATCCAGAAAAAATACTGTTCTGTCCTGGAAAATTATTATTTTATGTGATCATTAAACCAAGCAAAACCTACGATAAAAATAAACCAGTCGAATTGAATTTTCAGCGGAATCAAACTTTTTGTAATGACAATTGCTTTATCCAAATTGCGGAAAATGTTTTCCAGTCGTTTATTTTCCATCATGTAAGCGAGACCCAGAGAAAGCACTCGTTGTCTCTTCATTATTTCTGCTTTTTGAGACGTGAACGAAACAAATTCGGCGCTTCTGTGGCAATGTGCTTCACGGTAGATTGTAAATTGTTTTTCCTTTCTAAAAGTAAGGCTTTCAGATATCTATCTACCAACATAAGGTAACTAAATTACCTGGGTGACGTTTTTAACAAAGAATATCAAAGAAACGGGGAGAATTGTTTTTGAATAAATGCAAAACAGCGTAGGTTTGTAGTACTTTATATCTGAATGTTGATAATCTTCGTCCTATTCTTATTAAAGGACTAATTCATCTATAGGTAAGGCAAAAAGTTCACACAACATAGAAATTTTCTTATAATGCCTTTCGTTGATTACGTGTAATACTTAATAATAATAATATCCCTATATATTATCCTACTACAATTTTGAGGGGGTAGCGGGTAGGGTCCCTAAGTGGACTATCCCTTGTGGGCCCCATGAGGTTACCCCCTAGGGCAAGGAAGGGGCATAAAACGCCTTGCTGCATTTGGGCATCATCAGGAATGCCGCATGTGGCCGCGCAGGGAAAAATTATTGCTATCCCATTAAACATTTTTGGAAAAATGAAAAAATACAAAATTGAATGAGAAATATATTCACTTTTACATATGTAGCAACGGCATAACACATGGATAGGTACATACCCCTAGACAAAAATTTTCAGTCTCTCTCCAGTCTCTCAGAGCCTTTCAGAATCTCTCAGAACGTCTCTCACAGTCCTTCACAGTCTCTCAGTTATTGCCTAGGTGTTTTTATGGATCTCTCACAGTCTCTGTATGAGAGACTCGAACGATAAAATTGTTAATTCAGAAATTCGAGTCTCTCACACAGAGACTGAATGAATAAATCTGAAAAATTGAGAGACTCGAGTCTCTCGTAGAAAGACTGGGATCTCTGAAATATGTTGAACTTA
>NW_020439302.1:872062-910072 GCF_000699045.2 Agrilus planipennis
GACCTAATGTTGATATATATATATATTACTTATTTGTAAAATTTGTTTGCTCTTAAGTAAGATTGTGTTATTGGGCTCTTTTGTAGTCGATCATACTTTAAATTGCAATCGTTTTACTGTCGTTCGACTTATAACAACAATATCAGGAAGCACACTTGTTGGTGCGTTTAATTGTAACTTTACACAAGGTTATGTTAGGTTTTCGCCTTAAAATTCATATGAAAAACCCATAAGGCAATCCTCATTTTAGTATCATCACTTTTTTTTTTGGTGAGATTTTCATGAGGAATCTACCGGGAAATCTTTATATCGGCATAACCCTCATTAGCCACAAGAGACCAGCACGCCACATGGGGAATGCCCCTAGTAAATTCTAGTCGGGTATAAGTTCGATTATATCAACTTGCCACTAGCGTATACAAAAGTTTTAGTTCTTATTTTATTTCGAAGTAATAAATCTTTCGTTACGACACCACAGTCGATTGTCTGATGTTTATCACCATTCGTTAGATATTTTATGATTTTGAATTTACGTTTCCATTATTACAGTTACACTGACGGACAGATAGATGAACGGACGGGGCAGGATGGTTCGTTTTTCGTTAAAGGAATCGATACGGGGCAAATTACAAAATTCCTTGGAACAAGAGAAGAAAGTAATAATAAGTAGGTAGCTAGTCTAGATGGAAGAGATGCCTGTCGGTTTTAATAATAAACAAGAATCATTTTTGACGTTCGAATGAAGTAAAGAGTAAAACACGTTACTGCTGCTAACGCTGCGACGCCTAGCGCCGTTTCGGAATCCTCTTCTTGGCCAATATCATTTTATTGATGGCGACCTTCACGTTCCCCTTGTTCCTCCCGAATTCCTGGAAATTTTTCTCGTACAAAAACAAAATTGCTCGTAACATCTATCAAAAGTATTACTCATTACAGAGAGCAAGACAATTTTAATTAACAGAATCGCTTTAAATTAATCTTCGCAAACAACTGACAACAAAAGATACCACCTGAATTGTTAAGAAGATGAATAGATAGACAAGGCCCCCTTTTAGCCCCCGGCAGAACTAAAAATCCTGATCGTCATTCTTCGACTAATAGATTTATTGGAAGGAACTAGGAAAAGACAACACGAACGCAGTGATTTTTGGCTGTTAATCAATAGGTAATTAAAAATGACCTACATTTGGGAAAAGAAGAAACGTTTTAATGAACTTCTTTATTTCGCCTTTTTTATCGGGTGCTATTGGGATCCGTCAAATGGGAGAAGCCTAAAAACATGGCGCCGATTAGGGAAAATTTATCGTAGTTCCTTTAGTGTACCGTGCAATTTCCAAGTTTTTAAACTACGATAAAATGATAAGTATTGACAGAATATGCGATTGGGCTGACACAAAGCCTCGGAAAGGAAATTTCATTGAAGATGAGCGTGTTTTTAATGCCAATCACATTATAAAATTCGGAAATAACAAATCCGGAAGCTAGCCTTCAAATTCCGTCAAGTTTACTGCCTACTTTTTACAAACTTCGGATTTAAAAAGTGATTCACGTTATATAATTGGTGAGGTGATTCTGGGTGATTTAAGCAATATCATATCAATGACTTGCACGTGCAAAGCCGATTTAAGAGAACGTTGCAAACACATTATTGCAACTTTGTTGTATTGCAGCAGGTAGGTTCTTAACCTCAAAATACTTATATCGTATCATTAGAATTGTGTTAAATCAATTACACAGGAATAAATAATTTCTCACTTTATAATTTTAGTATGATTCTAGTTTTAAATATTAAGGTTATGGCTGATGGTAAATACTTGCTGAAATATAATCATGTGCATTAAAATGACGTGAACAAATTTTTATTCCGGAATTCACTTCTTTGATACCTACTGCTTTCATCCAAGCTTCTATTAGTTTACTTTTTTCTCTAATTTTCCGAATATATTTTTTACATATATAAAACGGTTAGTTTTTATTGGAAAGTAGTTAATGTAGGTGAAGAGTGAAGATCTATGTCTGAAGTGCTATTGCAGCTTTTCACTGAACATATTAACTTTTTATTTGATTTAACTTTAGAAGAAAACTTCGTCGACTCCATCATCAAAAAAATTTTTACTTTTTTAACGTGTTTTATTATTTTAATAAACAATTTTACAATTTGCGTGCACAGTTCCTATGTAAATTTTTCCCTCATTCGAGTTATAAATTTTGCCACCAGATGGTGTATGCCCATTTGACGGATCCCAATACGCGATTACTTTCGCAAAAAAATTCCCGCAATACCGACCCAAAGAAAGAGACGACCGAACTCGCCCTCGCGTCAGATGAAGGTAAAAACGTGCCCGTCTCTTTTCATACGGCGGAACAATGTTAAAAGCCCCTCTTCGTCGCGTTGCCAACGACGCCGCCGTCGATCCGGCAGTGTTAAAGTTTTACGACGACCGAAGAAAACAAAAGAAAGTGACACTTGGACAAAAGGTAGTTAAGGCTCTGTTTTGTTTGGTCGCGAACAAAAGACGACCGGCGCTTTCAAAGAAATAAATGAATGCCGGGATAAGGACGGCGAAGAGAAAACGAAGGCGGCGGGACGCCGACGACGACGCCGCTGACGCCGGCGACGACGTTAAAAAGATATTACAAAAACACTATTTACATTCCCTCTCTTTTGTCTTTTAAGAGCGCGAAGCTGACGAACTACGGGCGGAATATTTTATTGATAGATAGAGGTACTCATTGGTCTGGAAGAATAAGACAGAATTTATTACGTCTTCTCGTGTTCTACGCTAAGAACTGAGCCGTAAATATACCTGATGGTGACTACTGTAACAAGTAAGTAATTCTTGCTAATAACGAATTCAATTTCCCTACATTGTATAAATAAACAATTTACAGAAACCTTTTTTAAGTGAGACTAAACATATGAGCAAATAAAAGGGTAACAGATAACTTTACATGTATATGTAGAGGGAAAATAGTGAACAAGAAACAAAAAGGGATAGCATAATTCTTTGATTCTTTCCCTATTTTATCTTCGAGCAGTAGCGTTTAATAGAATTGCTCTCCCTGTTGGGGTGTCTTAATGACTTCGAAGACGGGAATTGGGAACTTTCGTTAAAAATGGTGTATTAACTACGAAAGAATATGAGAAAAAATGTAGACCTGTATTGGCTCCAACAAACACTACATCTCGAGATGTAAAAGTGAGAATAAATAATGTATCATCATCATCATCATCATAAGGCCGTCAGTCCTAAGACTGGATGGATACGCACCTCTACTCCTATCCTGAGCTAATCTTCGCATTTCCCTAAAACTACGAACAGTAATCTAATCTAGGTCTATCTCTACTTCTTTTAACTCCTGTTTCTGCTTCTAAAATGTCTCTAATTAGATCTTCATTCTACCAACCTATCTCGCCTATTTTTTATTGACTTCCTTAGAGTCCTCTGTTCTCCTATTCTTTCTAATACCTCTTCATTTATAACCTTCTCTATCCACTGTATCCTCATCATTCGCCTGTAACACCACATTTCGAACGGTAATAATAAATAATAAAGTGCTATCATGCTAATGACCTAATGTTGTAATGTAAGTTGTTTGTAATGAAAATCAATGCAAGTGAGATAGCGAACGTTAGGATATTCTTGAATTTTAGATAACGATTTAAACGTCTAATAAAAGAATGAAACCAATAACTAAATGCTCTGGATAGATGTTAAATTTTGACGTGTTATTAGGCGTGTTTAACTATTAATATTAGACCATAGATAATAATGTAAAAATTAATTTAAATTCCGCGGATATTTATATTGTAACGAAAAGCAATAAAATTGATTTACATGTATGTTGATTAGAAATGTTATATTAGGTTAGTGATAAGATGGTTAATTTCAGGCACAATAATGCTTCTTCCTGTGATCGATATATTTGAAGAGCTATACAGCAAGGACATAATGCAATGCACCAGGGATGAGTGTCATGCGTCAAGGGATTAGTTTAGGTAACTACTAACTGCTTCGCGCCATCACCATCAACGTCACCCGTCCGTTCCAATTTGAACGGGTCCAACGAGTACTTTAAATACTTTTACTTTATATTCCAGTAAAGTTTTCAATTACAAACCCTTAACAATGATTTCCGTTGATTAGGGCTTGTTAGGTCTTTGTCAAGTTTCGATATTAATTATACTTATCATATTGTACTTTTGACAGAGATGTTGCATTTTATATGACATAGATGCAGTCTTATTGTACAGAACCTTTTCCAAATTTCTCGTAATTTTCACGAATATTTTTTCATTAATCAGAAACCAAGTTTCCAAGTAAATTGAATCCTTTTTATTAAGTACTAGGTACGTATTTTGCAGCATTTCTGAGAAGGAATTTTAATAAAAAGGCGCATTCTTAATAGGCAGTCCAGCAACCTGCTGAAAGGGCTCTACGAAGTTATTTATATTTACGGAGATCAAAGTATCCATGGAAGAGAAATATTTCTTTGAAAAACAGTGCAATCAATAATGCCAACCGTCCAGGTAAAAACGTTTTATGTAAAAAATAGGCAACCTTTTTTATTATACGTTAAAATGGATTTAGATAATGGATTTAATAAAATAATAGCTTATAGATAGATATTTAATTTAAAAAAAAGTGTGTCAAGCTTTGAATCACACTAAATGAATAAATTCCCTGACTACGCTAAAACACAAAAAATTAAATATTCTAGTGACTTCAAANCTATGCGCCATCACCATCAACGTCACCCGTCCGTTCAAATTTGAACGGGTCCAACGAGTACTTTAAATACTTTTACTTTATATTCCAGTAAAGTTTTCAATTACAAACCCTTAACAATGATTTCCGTTGATTAGGGCTTGTTAGGTCTTTGTCAAGTTTCGATATTAATTATACTTATCATATTGTACTTTTGACAGAGATGTTGCATTTTATATGACATAGATGCAGTCTTATTGTACAGAACCTTTTCCAAATTTCTCGTAATTTTCACGAATATTTTTTCATTAATCAGAAACCAAGTTTCCAAGTAAATTGAATCCTTTTTATTAAGTACTAGGTACGTATTTTGCAGCATTTCTGAGAAGGAATTTTAATAAAAAGGCGCATTCTTAATAGGCAGTCCAGCAACCTGCTGAAAGGGCTCTACGAAGTTATTTATATTTACGGAGATCAAAGTATCCATGGAAGAGAAATATTTCTTTGAAAAACAGTGCAATCAATAATGCCAACCGTCCAGGTAAAAACGTTTTATGTAAAAAATAGGCAACCTTTTTTATTATACGTTAAAATGGATTTAGATAATGGATTTAATAAAATAATAGCTTATAGATAGATATTTAATTTAAAAAAAAGTGTGTCAAGCTTTGAATCACACTAAATTAATAAATTCCCTGACTACGCTAAAACACAAAAAATTAAATATTCTAGTGACTTCAAAGAAGTCACAGTAGAAAAATCGTTGAATATTTTATTTTCCTTCAAAAAAGTAACGACATGGTTTTGAAACTTCAGAAATTGGACGCTTTTTAGAGTCTTAAGAACCTAAAGGTATGAGTTTTGTAGCGTTTCCCCAAAAATTATGCAACATCAACTTATTGGCTGATTATCGCCATCTGCTGTTATTTACTGCTAACTGTAGTATTTCATTTGTTTGCTACAGCTTTGAGGATGAATCCACTTGCAATTAAACGGTAACGAATACGTGATAGTTAATGATTGATTCTTGATGATGATTCTTATCTACCTGCATATTTTTTTTGAAAAAGGTCTGTTTTTTGCCTTTCTGACAGGCACTAATTTCAATTAATTATTTATAGGTATGTATTTCATGGTAAATTAAAATTAATATGGTCGTAACAATTGACGTATGTACGTATTTGGCTACAGAGCATGACGCCGTTATAGATAAAACCTTCTCATTTTCTTTTATTTTCTCTCGGAGCAAATGGACGACTCCAATCGGTGGAGCGCCGGCCAAAAAACGTATTACGACGCAAAAAGAAGGAAAAACTTTAATGGCAAGGCCGTCGTCTTTATTGCTGCCGTTTTACCGAAACGATCCATAATTCTTTGTCTTTCTTCTCCGTTGGCTCGTCGCTCGCCTTTTATTCAAGCCGTTCACACAATTTATGAGTGTGCAAGTATACCATCTTCGAAAATACGAAAAACAATTTTACAAGAGTTTGAAACTCGAACATTGGTTTTATAAGAATCATCACCATAAGATCGTCAGTCCTAAGACTGGTTGGACACGCACCTCCAGTCTTTCCTCCTGAGGTATTCGCATTTCCTTAAAACTAGAACATCCACATCCTTAACTATTCGTGAAAAATAATTAAATCTAGGTCTACCTCTACTCCTCTTAACTCCTGTTTCTGCTTTTAATATGTCTAACCTATTAGGTTTTTGCAAGTTTAGATACTTATTATATTTATTCCATTGCACTTTGGACAGAGATGTTGCATCTAATACGACATTCACCCCTCATTAATAGCTGTTTTTTTCCCTCAATTACCTGTAATTTATGTGTAGGCAGTTCATATCAGTCAGTATTTATTCATATTTACTAACAATCCTGTCCTATTGAAGACTTTATTTTACGTTGTAATCGCAATAAAATTACTTTGTATTTTTTATTTACCAAAAATTGTAATAACTATAAGTACTGAATGTATGAGAAGTTTTTTTTCATGATCAATATTTAGTCATTAAATTTAAAAATCAACAAATTTGCAACACTAAAAACTTTTTCAACTTTTTTTATTTTTTTTTATGAAAACCCCCTGTTTCGCCTCTGCAGCCGCAATCCGCACTTACACCTTTAACAATCCTTTTCGAAATTAAACGTTTGCGAGCATAAAAGGATAATGAATCGTTTTAATTAAATGATGAAGATTGGAAAAACATTCGAAAATTACTTTTATGAATACAGAAACATGCCAAATTTCAAAAAAAAAAAATTAAATTCGAAATTTTAGATTACATTTTTTCACTAAAATGTTATCTTCAAAATTATTCGAATAATAAACTTTTGGATAAATATTTCACACCTTGTACAATATTTTTCCATTTTCGCAAAAAGCTCTTTATGATTTTATTCATGAGCAGATACTAAAGTTATCAATTTTTACTTAATATACTAATTAAAATCTTTGTTACTGGCCACTATAATTAATATTTAAATTATTTACTGTTTAATGAGTATTGGTTGCAAGCGGCTTCTAAAGGGCAGAAGCAGTACTAGGCAATATAAGGACATTCGATCCTTCAACCCTTCAACAGCATAGGGGTAGACAACTGTCACATGAAAATTGTAAGCCGGTAACGCAGGACTCTAAAGAAGGTCCTTTTCAGCAGGTTCGCTTCAAAGCTAATTTCTTTTTTGAAACGTAAAAAAAATGAACACTTAAATAAATATTTTATATCTACAATAAACTTCTGTGAATACAAAATAATCAATTAAAGTGTAGTTAAGATTGATTAATAAATTTATATTTTAAAAAAAGGTTTTGATTGATAGGTATATGTTCATAGAACACATATTAAGCAAAAGTCTGTAAGTATCGTAGGTGTACTTCTTTTTTTAAATGTTTTCAATATTCGATCCTTTGACTGAACTTACTTAATAAACAAAGATTACAGCCTAAAGCAAGTAATTCATAATTAGGAAACATACTAATAGGATAATAATTACTTGTCATCAAATTGTGATTGCAATTATTGTTTAACAAAAACAACATGTTTGGATACTTGGTACCTAGTACGTTGTCTATCTTATCTAAAGATTTTTAATAAAACATCTCTCATATCATCATCATCATCATCATCCTACATAATAGGATCGTTAACCTAATGATTTGTTGAACACACATCTCCACTCTATCCTATCGTGATCAGAGCTTCACATTTTCTTAAAACAAGAATTTCCGTTTTCCCTAACTATTTGTGAACAATAACATAATGCCCTCTCTCTCCAGTCTCTCACAGTCTCTCACAGTCTCTGCATGAGAGACTCGAACGATAAAATTCTTAATTCAGAGATTCGAGTCTCTCACAGAGAAACTGAATGAATAAAACCGAAAAATTGAGAGACTGGACTCTCTCGTAGAAAGACTCGGATCTCTGAAATATGTTGAACTTAAAAAATTTTAACCATGTCTATCGAGACACCACTTATTGAGAGATTCGAGTCTCTCGTTCAGAGATTCGCGTCTCCCGTTAAGAGATTCGCGTCTCCCGTTCAGAGATTCGAGTCTCTCGTTCAGAGACTGGATACGAAATGAGGATCTCTCTATGAGTGACTCGAGTCTCTCGTTCAGAGACGCTAAACGGTTTTTTTGACAGTCTCTCGACAGTCTCTCTCAGCGACACCAGAGAGACTCGATGAGAGACGGAGACTCGAGTCTCGCTTTCAGAGACTGAACATTTTTATCTCGGGTGCCATGCTTCTAACTAGCCCTTCATGTTTGAGAAGGTGTCCCATCAATTCTATTCTTTGTTTCCTTCCATTGCTTCTAATACATCCTCATCCCTAACCTTCTTATCTATTAATTGCTCCTAACTTTTCCGTCATGTCCACCATTCACGTTTCATACCTTTATATACCTGCAAAGCCGTGCTCCAAATATAGGTATATACTAATAGTATTTATAAAATTCCAAAAAATCTGAGTCAGTTCTCAAAGAACGACTGGATCTCCTCCTGGGTGTTAGGATATTTAAAGAGAACCTCACGAAAAAAGTGGAAACATTGCATGTGTCAGGTTTTACTTAAATTTGTCAAATTCCACTTACATAAAATTTAAAAATATGAAATTACGGTAATGTTCAACTAAAAATATGAGTATTACTGTGGCCGCGCATACCTGGCCGCCATATCATGTTTAAATATTTCTGTATATATTTCTATTTTTATTATTCTTGTTTGTAAATATCTTTTCAAATTTTCTATTCAAATTGTGTTGTATTGTTCTGTTATTCTCATTATGTAAATATCTGTCTTAATATTTCTATTTCAAATCTTTTGTGTATGTACCTATCTATTGTGTTCTCTGCAAATAACTTTATTACTTGGATTTTTCTATAATCCCTTTTAACATTTCAACTTCACGTACTAACTGCATGATGTCAATAACTATTGTCCCTTCTTAATTGCTTTTTAATGATAGGTTTCTTCAGCGGTTTAGGGTTAACATTCTATCTGTCTATTTCTTAGTATTTTGTATATTCACATTTCCAGATTTTATTCTCTTCTAATTGGTTCCCTACTTTCATCCAAATGCTTCTAACTCCGCCCTAATAGTTTTCCTAACATTTTCATTTCCAAAACATTAACACTTCCTAATTCGGTTTTCTACAGCTCAATTCAATTCATCTGCTAAGTCTTCTAGTTTTATTCTCAGTTCTTTTCACTTCTAATTTGATTGTTCTAGTTATGTAAATATATTGTTAAGTTGTTAGTCCCGTTTGATTTCATTTGTTTCATTTGTTTCATTGTGTTATTTGACCTTACGTCCCTAAATTACAATTTCAAGCATGTGAGTATCTAGTCCTTTCGTAAGGTTCTCCTCAAATCTCTACTCAAGTTTATAGTACCTATAATCACCCAGGAGAATCAAGTTGCTTCTTGAAAACCAACTCAAACTTTTTGGAAATTGGAAAAATATTGTTAAGGGTGTATGTTCGGCAAAATTGCAAGCACAAGAAATAAGAGAACAAAGGGCGCTGTGGAAGTCAGTAAGGAAAAGGATAGGGACACACCTCCTGAAATATGAAGGAGTAGTTAAGAACAGAAACATGATAGGACAATAGGTAGACCTGCAGATTATATTTAGAGTATCTACTCTCTATATTGTTAAGTGCCTACTTTCAAAAATAGGGATAAGTCCTTAGCTCAGTTTGGATCTGACGTGAGTGAGAATTTAACTTTAGGGTTATCACTGAATGATTATACATGTCTGAGGAATACCATAAAATTAGATTATAAAATATTGCAGAATTGGTTAAATAAACATTTCATCGATATTGTCCAACTCTCAATAATAGGAATTTAATAATTAATTATGGATTCCCATTTGTTACTAAGCAAAGAAAAAAAACTAAGATGCAGACAAATCTAAGACACCTGAGATCGTAAAATCAATGTTCGTCGACGTAATCCACGTTCCTCCCTGTGCTCCCCGTTCTACCCCGCAACAGAACGAAGAAAATCGTTTCGGCGCTCCGACCTCTTTTCAAAACCACCAGCATCCGCCGCCCGTCCACCCCCGCAACGCCGATCGCACTCTTACACCCTTCCTTCCGCACCCCTTCGAGCACGTTCTCTTCAACATTAAGACGCCCGTCGCCGTCTTTTCCGGGGAAAACACAGCGACGCGCAAAGTATTAGGCCCGCCTTTTGGTAACCAAGGTAACGCGGAGTCAACCAATGAGACATAAGTATTACGCGGTGTCTTACATCCGTCCCACGGCCAACTTTTCGTTATTATTATTATTCAGCAGGCAACATTGCTACCCCTACGAGTACATGTGCGTCCAAGGAAATCCCCTTAGTTCGTAGCGTGGTTAAGGGCGATTTTCGCTCGAGATAAGGACCAGGGCTGGGGCTGGGGTTGGGGTAGGTAGTTTTTAAAGGGTCGAAAGAGAAAAGAGACGAGAGGGGCAACTAAGGAGTGGTTTAGAGAGTGTTTGCCGAAAATGGCCCCCGAGGGGTGCCCTCGTCGTACCTATAGCTAGCACAAGGTGTATCTTTCACGAATATTTCGAGGAGATTAAATTTCTAACGGGCGCACATTTTGATTAAATTAATCGCAGAGGTTCGCCATTATCTACACAGGGTGAGCGAGATCGAAGAGGGTGCGGGAGGCCCGAGTTATAGAGGAGATTGTGCCGCCGTTATGGGACCAAGCACCGGCCAAAACGAAAACCGATTTTGGAAACAATGTTGCTGTTCCTTCGCTAGTTGGCTCGTCTTGCGGTCTCACGACTTTTCCAATAAACCGACGATGCCAGCATGAAACTGCTAGTCGCCGTCGTTTTACACAACATCCCAGATTTGCTCTTTACGTTCACGTTTAACCCTTGTGCTTTGTTTATAATATACTAGTGACCCGCCCCAGCTTCGCACGGGTGCAATGCTGATACTAAATATATTTTTGTTTTGTTTAGATTATTATCGAAAAGGGGAAATCTTCAAAAGATACCCTCTGAACATACTAAATATACTACAGAATGTCTTTATATACAACATTCACAGTTTTTTTTTGTCATTAGACAATGCAAACCGACCTCCCGGCCGGTACCGCCGCAACCGCTATGTTCCTGCATTTTAAATCTGTAATATCTTCGAAAATATTCATTTAAATTAGATGCTGTAAAGGGCCATATTGATCTATATTAAATGCACAATGTATTTAAAAGTACTTAATTGGATAAGAATTAATGCTGTATTGCCTACAATCGCTTCGTAAATAAGTCATTATTTCTCATAAAAAGTAAAGGATAAAAATGGTTATTGTGGGTTATCCCTAAGAGATAAACATATACCATCGTGGACTTTTTTGTAGTACATTATTTTGATCTATCTCGTAGGGTTCAGCTAGTGTTTGCAATGTAAGCGCAAAGAATGTGTTTATTTACGACATCACATTAGAAACCTCTAAAATTATCAGTGTTTCCCTACTATATTATGCATGTATTATACATATAAACCTTCCTCTTGAATCACTATCTTTTAGAAAAAAACCGCATCAAAATCCGTTGCGTAGTTTTAAAGATTTAAGCATACATACGGACAGACAGTGGGAAAGCGACTTTGTTTTATACTATGTAGTAATGAGATCTAAGTACTACACTTAAAGTAGAGTTTATTTTACTTTATCGCTGAACTTCACAGAATTATTCTGTAATTGGCAAT
Organism: Agrilus planipennis; assembly: GCF_000699045.2. NCBI lineage: Eukaryota > Metazoa > Arthropoda > Insecta > Coleoptera > Buprestidae > Agrilus > Agrilus planipennis. The sequence goes on from NW_020439302.1 coordinate 883,990, forward strand.
GGGACTGTCACCGAGACTTTAACGGTTAAAAATTCAAACGTAGAGTAATATTATATAAATGTAATAAAGTTAATTTTTACGAATGAAATTTTACGATAAAAATCTTTACTTTAGAGTAAGTATTACTTATAATACATTTATCAAAAACCTATAGCAAATAAAAGTAAAATAAAATTAACTCAAAGAATCTGCACTTTAAGAAAGGATTGAGCAAAGTTTTATGAAATAAAAATGTGCTTCCAAACTGCAGTTGAGGCTTTGTAAACAAATACTTTACGAAAGCACTTTCAAACGATTTCTATGGTATTTCTTTGATTTTGAAATGTAATTGTGGAGCATCAACAGTTAAATAATTTTAAGTACAAAAAACACTGGGCTGGAAGCTTAAGAGCCTTTTTGATGAGGTGTTTGTCTAGTTCTGATTATAAGTACCAGAAGAATGTGTAATGTACTTAATAACGACAGCAATCTACATTTAATGGTTAATAACAAAACTTTTGAACCTTCGTAATAAATAATGCAGACAATATACATGCAGGGTGTAATATAAATAAGAGGATTGAAAATGTAAACATTACCGTTTACCGAACGTCTAAGATAAACACAGACAATATAGAACTAAAGTGAATCACACTTGATCTATTCTAACTAATAAAGAATGAGTGTACAGCGTTGTGGATCGAAACTGAATTTAGTTGTACTTTCAACTACGTTTGTCTCGAAAACAGTGAACTTTTGACATACAAACATTTAGTTAATTTTCATGTTTCTCTACCATCTCCTGAAAGCTAGGCACTTATTTTTTTTACACGTTGTATAAAAACTTCTTTTAACTTTACTAAATGTTCCTACTCCTAAAAGTGAATTTACCATTTTATATTATCTACCCCTACGTTCACACTATTTAAATTATGTTATAATTTATATTTACGCACATGTTTTCTTACACAAATGGAGAATTTTATAATTTTTGGACATGTTATCATTTTAATATGTAAACCATCCATCTTCAAAATGAAAACAATCCAAGTGGCAAAAGTTAACGTTAATGTTGAGTGCAATTATATATCTATGGGATTTCCTTATATTGATCAATATCAAAATTCTGTTCATATTTCACTTTTCGTGTATAAGAAATGTGCATTTTTTTTTTTCGAAAGTTAACTACCCAAAATTTTCTTTATTGAGTTTTCGATTCGGACACAGTTAATAGTTAGTAGATAGCCATTAGGGGCACCGCATCGTATCGCATCGCATCGCTTGTCCGCGCCGCGCCGCTTCAACCCCCGACGTTGCTCAGCTTTTCCGCCTCGTTCGCGGAAGTCCGAAACTAATTTAATTATAAAGTTCCAGAGTCTAATGGGTTGTTGCACGAACTTGCCGGAAAGAAAAACTTGGTTCGCTGCGAGCGAGAAGGCGAACGGGCGAGACGTACAGGAGCAAATTTCGCCCGCCCATCATCAGTCCAAACTAACACATACTTGTACACTTTACGACACATACATACATACATATACATACATATACATACATATACATATATATATATAGGNTTGGTTTAATCAAAAGATACTTAAGGATTTAAGGAAGATAGATAGGAAAAGTAGATACAACACGGATAGAGAAATTAAGAAAGATAAAAATAGAACAAGAATATATATATACGAGAACAGAGGCTGCGAAGACTTCAAGAATTAATGGACGATGTATTGTACATAGATGGACGGAATGAGGCAACTAAGTCGACCCCGCATTCCTAAAGAGAAAACTTTGCAAATGGGCAAGGAGGTATCAGAAAACCACTTTTATTGCATCAAGTAACAAGTTATGATATACCTACTGCAATTGTTTTGTATATTTTTCAAAAATACATACAACTTGTTTCCAAATGATTTTTCTACGCTGAGATCAAATCCAGCGTACCTACATGTTCTAATAGATGCTCTAGAGTTTAGAAATCATACAGCTTCTAGCCGACTAGAATTTTGAGGGGGTGCAGATAGGGTCCCTAAGTGGATAGCCACTTCATATGAAAAACCCATAAAGCAATCCTCAATTTAGTATCACTACTTTTTTGGTGGAATTTTGATGAGGAGTTTACGGGAAAATCCCTATATCGGCATGCCCATTAGCCACATGAGGTCCGCACACTACATGGGGGTATGCATTTATAAATTCTAGTGTGGTATTAACAATAGAATTCAGGGACCTATTAGCCACTCTGTGTAACCAGGACCAGCTTAAAAAATTACGAACTAACTGAAAGCCGAATTTTCCAACATCTATATCTACATATCTCGTTAAGTATTACTGTTTTCAATATAACTTAAAAATTATAATGTAAAACACAAGTATACATACACCTACGCTTAATTTCACATAATAACTCAAACCTACTATTTCTTCCCCTGGTGCGTATGCAGTTTTTAATGGTCCTCGGTTATGTCCATCGAAAGATAAATCGCAAAAGCTCGCGATTTGAAGATTTAGACAAAGTAATAGACGTTTTTGCATCATTAACTAAAAATTCTGCACAATTTCGAATTAAACAAAACGTTTTGGGTTAGGTATGGGAAGTGAAAGTGGGATTTAAGTTTTATAAGTATCAGGTTAATATTTAACGTGGACCAGCACATGAAGCAGAGCTTTCATCGGACGAGTCTTGGTGCGCCCAAGCAAGATCAAAACGAAAACTGTTTCGGTCTTGGTACTGGTTTTCGTTTTACTTATTTGGTCTTGCTGAAATACTTTTAGTCTTAGTCTTGTTAGCAGAGTCTCGATCTAGGTCTTGCTCATTTATGTAATTTGATACTTTTCTTAATAATAATTCTTTTAAGCATAAATCGTTCTATTTAGTGACACAGTAATTGTCTCAAATGCTAAAATTTTCTGTTCTACATGCCAGCTTGTCAAGACTTTTAAAAAAAATACTGTCGATAGTTATGAGGGTTATTAAAACTCGAGGACTTACCCTTGCCTTTCGTTGCATTTTAGCAATACCAATACCAAAACTGTAACACCAACACCAATTTTATTCATTACTAACTTAGATTCACTCGTAGCCACGCAACTTTTAATCATTATCTTCATTTGAGCGTTAACTACACATTTTGTTGAAAAAAATAATATTGTACTTAAAATTTCTTTGTCAAATAACTATGTTTCAAATCTGAGATATTTTCTGTGCACTACACGATAAATACGTATTTCAATTATAATTTGCAAAATTTTCAACAGCATCACCTTCACTAACGTAAAAAACTTAATATTCATCCACTACTTAAAGATATGTACTTCTCATTTGGAAAATTTAAAAAGGTAGAGCTTGTTGTTCATTATTACTTGAACTGGGAAAATGCACAAGCGGAATGAAGGTACATGAAATAATATAAAGATTGAGACTAATATTGGTAGTACAATTCCGACCTTTAAAAATCAGGTTTTGTATATGCATAGATTTCTCAGTCCCTTTTTAACAGTAAAACTGGTATCTTTTTAGAAGACCTGCTTTTATTAGGTACTTGTATACTTTGCATAGATACCCATATGATAACTTGTTTCAAGGGAATGTGAACATTTGAATTTTCACAGGCGATCTTGTTTTAAAGAAGGGAAAATTTGTACAAAATATTCAGATATACAAGGATCAATTAAGTGATAGACTATATTAATATCTGCACCTAATAATAAATACCACAGTTTAATAATCAATAACCAATAATAAATAAATATTCCCATTTGAAGTTCATCGAATAACAGTTACATGGTTTTACAACCCTTCAGTTCATACTATTAATAAAACAAACTTACCATATTATGTTGACGATAATTCCACCATCTTCGGCTATTTACTATGAACACGTACCAACTGCTTCATTACAAATGGGTAAATCGCTTGGTATCTGTAAACAAGGAAATAAATATTTTTAGAAGAATAAAAGGCAATTTTGAACTATTACGTTAGGTAAATAAAAAGCAATTTTATTAATAAATCAGTAATTGTCTTTAGGAAATCCCAAACATCGGCGGAGGAAACGTTGATGAATTGATCATGCAACTGTTTTTTTGCTAGATGAATTAGTTTACGATTGATATTCTTCTTGACATCTAAATAAATACCTAACTGAGAGTATGGAAATTGAAATATCATAGCCCAGATTCATCAAAATCGTATTTTGGTTTAATCAAAAGATACTTAAGGATTTAAGGAAGATAGATAGGAAAAGTAGATACAACACGGATAGAGAAATTAAGAAAGATAAAAATAGAACAAGAGCAATTAAATATATTGAGAGGAATGCCTAGGAATGTAGGGGAAACGATCAGGATAAAATGCAATGAGTTAAAAGTAAAATAGAAGGATCAGGATATGCAGAAGGACTAAAGTATCTGGATGTTGTATAGAATTTGCGAAAGAGTGGACGAAACTCTCTACTTGGAGAATGTATTGAGAACAAAGGAATTAATTCATTCCTAGATGGATGATTGGTGGGTGACAATGGTAATGGGATAGACTCGCGTGGCATGGAGATTTGAAACCGAAATCTCTGAAAGTTGTGAAAGGGTGAATCAAAGGAATGAATGAATCTGGATGGATGGTGGATGGCAGTGGTAATGGGATTGATTAATGTGGCATGGAGATTTGATACCGAAATATCTAAAAGTTGTAGGATTTGTGAAAGGGTGAATGAAACTTTGTTTTGGAGGGATGTATTAAGAACAAAGAAATGGATGAATGTGTGAATGGTGGGTGGCAGTGGAAATGAGATGGACTCGTGAGACATGGAGACTTACTACCGAAATATCTAAAAATAGTAGGATTTGTGAAAGGGTGGATGAAACTCAGTTTTGGGGAGATGTATTGAGAACAAAGAAATGGATGAATATGGATGGATGGATGGCGGGTTGTAGTCGAAATGGGACAGAAACGTTGAAAGAAATTTCAAAAAAGTAGGGGGTAGGTAAATTAACAGGATACAAAATGGGAAAGTAAGGCATGTGTAACGAACTTTATAATAGAATTTATCAAGAAAAGAAAGTGTTTTAATTAGTTTATTAATTTAAATTTAGAATATTGTTCTGTTGTTACTCAATAATCTATTTTGTAGGAGTACTATAAGATAGAAGTATATCCACTTTCTTATTCTTGTAAACAGTCTGTATAATATACATATACGTGAAGTTTTGTGGCAAAATAACCAATGGTTGAATAAAAGCTTACTAAGTATACTAATATATTGACGCATATCGAGACCAAGAAGTAAAAAATTTAGCTTAGGGCTTAAATTTATATTATCAAGACGACAATGAGTAAAATAAACCATTTATTATAGGTAGGTAGAAAAATGGTTTTAAAAATTACTGAGGATATTCACTTGCTCGAGCCTTTCACTACAACAAATGTAACAATAACAATCCCGTTTCGTATACAATACCTTATCTAGACCGGACAGTGGTCAATCTGACCTATTTACGTGTGAAGACGACCGACGCTACAAAGGGTCTCATCAGGAACCTGATTTTTATTCAGGTGTTTCGCCGCGGAATAGTTTTCAGCGTGTGAAATACAACTTTTGTATATCCATTACGCGAAATTGCCAGTCAAAAGTGTCCGGTGTTTCTCGAGTTTACTGTCTGTCCACCTTTTGTATTCAAAAATCTCGACATTCCTGTTGAACCCTTCGAGAAATGTGTAGGTATTAGGTGCATGAATATTGTAGTGGACACTGGTCAGTAGGGTGATAGACAAACTAGTTTCGTCAGAACGAAAAGAACTCACCCCGTGAGAAAACAATTACAAACGAAATTGTCATTCAACAATTACAATAAATAATTTATGTACATTTAGACCTACATCAAAATGGAAATACTCGTAAATATTTGTAGTACGTACTGTGTTACATTTGTCTCATGTATTAATGTTTCTATCATCCCTAAATCAAGGATGTTCTCATTTTATCGAAATTTTTAATTAAAAATCACCAATCTTTTGACGTTTTGGGTATGCTCAAATGTCAATATTCGATCATACAAATAAAGATAGAACGTTGTAAGTGACCGTGAGGCTAAATCCCTGCCGACGGAATCTCACTAGGATATGGTACGGAGAAAGTAACCCCATCACTGCGCAACATCGACAATCATATGGGTATAAAAAATAAATAATACCAAAATTAACACGACATATCGAGTTGAAAATGAAATTTCTGTCTTTCCTAAAATCAATAAATAAAAATTATCTGTAGCATCTTTTTAATTGGAGTACTTAAATATAATGTAATTTTTTTTTATAACTTTCTGCAAAAATCCTTTTTCCTAATAAATATCTAAAATTCTTATTCATAGTGAATTAAAGAAGCAATTTTTTTATTGTGTTATTATTACACTATATAGTCATCTACAATACATTGAATTCAAATTGCTTCTGGGGAAGATTAAACATGTCTTTTAACTAATTGTAAGCGTATCGTTTTTCTTTAATTATATTATTTTAGAATTTTATTTTTAACCATATAATGAGGTGCCCTTTCTATAGAAAATATAGGGCGTCGGTTTTGACTAGTTAAAATAGTATTAAGGTAAGTTAAATTGCACTTTGTTCTACATCCAATCACTGAAGGTTACTGTCGTAGACAGTCTTTAGCTTGTCATTGATAATAAGAAATAAGGATTGCAATTTTGGTACGTGCGGGTGCATATGGATGGTGAAAACCTCTTCTTAACACACTAGATTTCTCATAAGAAGACTAAAAATATTTTAACAGTAGCGGCGGGTGAAATATGTGCGAAAATGACAGAATGTTCTAGAAAATTGCGGAAGTTTCGAGAAGCCTGGAATTTTACAGAGTATTCTAGACTGTTTTTTAAAAACAAAAATTTTGGAATGTTCCAGAATGTTCTCGAAAGTTTTACTGCTTTCTATAGCACAATGTTTCCAATTTCTTTCGAAGTCTCCTATTAAATATGATGATATATCCTTACCCGGGCACCGTCGGGCATTACGGTCCGACTAGAATTTATAAGGGACATGCCCCATCTAGCGTACGGACCTCATGTGGCTAATGTCCATAGAGGGATTTCCCCGTAGATTTCTCATGAAAATCCCACAAAAAAAGTGGTGATACCGAAACGAGGATTACCTTATGGGTTTTTCGTATGGGTTTTTAAGGGGCAAACCTAACACATATAAACTTAAAATTAAATCTACTTTATGGGGGCTCGATAACTTTTTAATAGGGTAGCAATAATTTTTCTCTGCGGGGGGCACATGCAGCATTCCTGATGATCCGCGAATGTGGCAAGGCGTTATATGCCCCTTCCGTATCCTATGGGGCAACCTCATGGGGCCCATACGGGGTAGAGGGTTACCTACATAGGAACCCTACCTGCACCCCCTCTAGTCGGGGGAAGGTTAATTTTATAATAATCATAGAAACTCAAGTGCCTAGACGTCTAATATCGTAAAGTTTTAACAATAGGTAGGTACTTCAATCGCCTTAGGTTATAAAAGACTTAGACATGCATACATATGTACCTCATACATGTTGCAATCCAATCTCTGTCATCGTTTACGAGACGCAACAGCGACGTCGTCGTCGTATAGCGTCGCATCGGATCGCTGCTTCGCATATATAATATCGTTATAAAGTAATACAACAACCTAACGGTTAATATACGCGAAACAATGAAGTGAGCGACGTGGGGGCGGAGGGAGATGCGACGCGATGCGAAGCGATTCGCGCCGGTACGCTCGCTTGGCGTACGGTCGCGAATGGCTTACCGGCCCGTGATCGCCTCGCGCTCGCTCAAGTGTTAACTCAATATCCGAGCCGTTCGCTGCTGTCTTAAGTTTTCTAAGTAATTTGCATGGAAGCCATTTTGAAAACGACCTCCGCCGGGACGCCGATGCCTCTTCGTCGCATCGCGCTAGAAGATAATGTTACACATTGTATTCACATACATTTTAGAACAGGCGACAAAGAAATACGTATAATATGTTACGTTATCTTTGTCACGACCTGTCTCAGTCTACAACTGCACCTATCGGTTAACAATTATCAAAAATGAATGATCGAATGGAGAAGGAAGAATCCTTCTTTTGGGGTCAGATAAGTTCCCCATTGAAAAAATTAGGTACCCAATCATTTTCAATGTATTTTTCTAGTTCTGGCAATTCTGAAACAGATTCGAACTTGGCAACAAAGATCGAAAATATTAGCGCAGGAAATTTTATGTTATCTCTTAATAATTAACCTTGACGAAAATTTAGAAAGGCACTCAAAACTATATAGGGTTGTTCGGAAAGTCATTTCGTTTTTTTTTTTTTGTGGAAATGAAAGACAGTTTTCGTATAATAAACAAATACTTTATTAAATTATATATTAACCGTTCTGGTCCAACACCTTTTGCCATCTTTCTGGTAGTAGCATAATTCCACGCTCATAAAATTTTTGGTCTTTGCTGGCAAAAAACTGATCGAGGAGTTTTTTGACCTCCTCATTTGAGGTGAAGGTTTTACCGTCTAAAAAATTTTGGAATGACCGCAACAAATAATAATCCAATGATGCCAGGTCTGGAGAATATGGTGGGTGTAGCATTGTATCCCATTCAAGCTGTAAAAGCTTTTGGCGAGTGACCAAACTTGTGTGAGGTCTCGCGTTGTCTTGGTGAAACACTACACCTTTCCTGTTGATTAGTTCTGACCTTTTCTGTTGAAGTGCATCATTCAGTTTGTCCAGCTGATGACAGTAGACTTCCGAATTAATCGTTGTGTTATCCGCCAAAAGCTCAAAAAAAAACGATTCCTTTAAAATCCCACCAAACAGACAGCATCACCTTTTTTTGGTGAATATCGGCTTTGGAAATGGTTTGAGCCGGTTCATCTTTTTTGCTCCATGACCTCTTGCGTTTGACGTTGTTGTATACAACCCATTTTTCGTCCCCAGTGATGATGCGCTTCAAAAACGGATCATTTTCGTGACGTTTGAGAAGCGAATCGCAGACGTCAATGCGGCGACACAGATTTCTCTCTGTGAGAACATGGGGAACCCATACATCGAGCTTCGAGGATAATCCCAGGCCTTTCAAGTGGTCATAAACTGTTGAATTTGATAAATTTAACCTCAATCCGATCTCACATGTTGTTATTCGCCGGTTCACATCAACTAATGCCTTTATCGCGTCTTTATCAGCTTCAACCGGCCTTCCCGAACGTGGTGCATCTTCGACATCAAAATTGCCGGATCGAAATTTAGCGAACCAGTTCTGGCACTGGCCTACTGTCAACACACCTTCTCCATACACATCAGTCAATTTCTTTCTGGCTTGAACAGCATTTTTACCCTTTCTGTAGTAAAACAGTAAGATATGTCGAAACTGCTGCTTATCGCTCTCCATATTTAAAAGGGCACGAACCAAAAACTACTGCGTAGACTTAATTGGAATTTTTCACACACAAGCCTTGCTATATGAGCTCTCAAAGCATATAAAAATTATACGGCTTAAATGTGAAGTTGGGTGCAAAAGAATACAATTAAATCCTCTGTCGGGAAAAAACGAAATGACTTTCCGAACAACCCTATATATAGGTATTAACACAACTTTTTGTTCTTCCTCCTTTCATGTTTAGAATCTGATACATGTATTTGTACGTATAATTAGTAAAGTATATATAATGGCAAGAATTCTAGGTATGAAGAAGGGGTGTGTTGGTGGAAAACAGGGAGAAGATTCTAACAGGCCTATCTCCTTCCCGAAGGAAATTACCAAACTTTGAAGTAAGCTCCCTGACATTTCTAATAAGAGAAATAGATACGGTATATCTGTGAGTAAAGTTGGACGGTTGTATTTTCGCCAGAATAGTATATTAATAATAAAAGCACGCAATGAAAAGAAAATCACATTTTAAGTCCTTCTGTATAAGTAGAAAACAGAGACTGTGGTTATCTATATAAAGGAATACTTAAATAAACCACATGTTTTGCCCATCTTTAATAATGTATATGTACGTAAATATCAAAGTAAAAGTCTCGCGAATTTCTAAAATGAATTCATAAACTTTTGAAGGTATTTTCTTATTACAATCCAAGAGAATAAAATTGTCTTTACTCTGAGACAGTTAAAAGTGAAATTAATTTATAGAATAATTATGAGGGAAAAATACTATGTGTTCAAAATTAAGTATATAAGCAAATAAAAAACCCTACCAAACATTAAGCAATCTTCTACATACTATTAAGCAGTTAATAATCGTACAAAATTGAAATTCAAATGAATTTGTAGTTAAAAATTTATTAATCATTTCTTGAATAAGTTCGGCCAATTAGGGAAATAATTAAGTTGCAAATCATCTACCTATTTTTAGTGTATGTTTAATTGCTTTTAACCAACAATAAATGTAAGACAAATAGGTTTTATACACAAAAGTGACGGGATATTTATTAGTTAATATATTGTGCTAAAACAGGCGCGATATACATTGGACAAACCGGTCGAGATCTGTATCAAGGAATCGAAGAACATCAATAATTATGCAGATCTTTAATGGTACAATAAAAGCTTTTTGAAATTTCTAGACAAAAATTTTCAGTCTCTCTCCAGTCTCTCAGTCTTTCAGCGTCTCTGAGAGCGTCTCGCACAGTCTCTCAGTTATTATCTAGGTGTTTTTATGGATCTCACAGTCTCTGTATGAGAGACTCGAACTATAAAATTGTTAATTCAGAGATTCGAGTCTCTCGTTCAGAGACTGGATACGAAATGAGGATCTCTCTATGAGCGACTCTAGTCTCTCGTTCAGAGATTCGAGTCTCTCGTTCAGAGACTGGATACGAAATGAGGATCTCTCTATGAGCGACTCGAGTCTCTCGTTCAGAGGCGCTAAACAGTTTTTTTGACAATCTCTCTCAGTGACACCAGAGAGACTCGATGAGAGAAGGAGACTCGAGTCTCGCTTTCAGAGACTCCGAGAGACTGAATATTTTTATCTCGGGATACAGAAGCAAATTTGGTGATTGTAATGGAAATAATAAAAATAAGAAAAGACTTACTCTACAACAATTTTAAATTAGCCACTAAAAACGTCCAGGATTCTTTAAAATTGTTGCGGTGAATTTGGGGGTAATTTTTTTCTTATTTTTATTAGGAATTGTTTGATATCGTAGCTATTGATTCTTTACTTGTTTATTTTAAAATACGTTCATGAAAGAATTTCATTTCAGTTTGGTTTTTGAAATCGGTCGAATTTACTATTGAAATTAACACCTCACCGTCTACTTTGTCTCCTCATCGACCTTACCGTGCTTCCCATCACGGCATATAAGATTCGAGAACGCCATATAATTAATTATGCTGCCAACGAGGCCTCCTTGGCTGAATTATACATGAATCGTTCGCTTGTTTGCTCGATGCTTTCCTTGCCATTGACTCCTCCTCCTCCTCCTCCTCATCTAAAACTCTACTTCCACACACAGCGCCTTCCTTACCTCATCCTAAAGCCACCACGTCTTCCGGGCAAACGAACGAGGGAACAACTTTCGTGCAGATGTATGTATGTATGCGTTATGTATAATAAGGCGAACGACTACGACGACATCGAAGATGGGGAGAGCGGTTGGGGGTGGCGACGACGGTGGTATGATGGTCGAAGAGTAAGAACGTCGCGTGCTCTAGATTAAACGAGACGGGGGCGAGGAGGAGAAGAAGGCGTAGGAGGACGAGGTTGAGGCGCTTTGATCTTGAGAAATTGGGAAATTTTCGGTTGGCAGGAACAATGAAAATCTGCGTCTGACAGCCCCGTTCGCTTCGCCTACGACGACGCCGCGGTGGTGTAAGCAAACTCGAAAGACTTGGTGGTTGAAAATTAATTTAAACGAGACTAATAATGAAAGGGACGATGATGGCGATAACCATCAGCCACTAAGAAGAGTGAGGTAAGAGGGAAAATATGTACTTTACTCATAACAATAATACGATGAGAGTAAGAAATCCATATTCAAAGAGACGATATATAAGTGGTGGTTTTAAGAATTTCCGAAAACTTCAAAAGCAAACAGTACCTAGTACACACAGCTTCTACTTAAAAATTATCAATACCAGGGACATTATTTCCTGAACTATTGGTATGTAAGGGAAGAAAAATTAGGAAAAGAGAGAATATAAAGGTAGGAGACGAAAGATTAGAAGAAGTGTCTGATTTTAGGTAACTAGAAAATCAGATAAGTCAGGACGGAAGGAGTACTAGGGATATAAAGCAGAGGGTAGCGCAGGGACGAGTCGCCTTCAATAAAAAGTTACTTCTATGCTCGCGAACGAGAAGGTTAGAAATTAAGAGGTATTAAAAAGAATAGGAGAACAGTGGATTCCATCGAAATCTATAAAAAATAGGAAAGATATATTGGTAGGACACTTTTTCGGGCATGAAGATCTAGTCAGAGACATATTAAAGGCAGAAACAGGAGTTAATAGGAGTGGAGGTAGACCTAGATTAGCTTAATGTTCACAAATAGTTAAGGATGTTCTAGTTTAAGGGAAATGCTTAGATTAGCTCAGGATAGGCAGCAGTGGAGGTGCATATCCAACCAGTAGGACAGTCCTAAGGGACTGACGACCTTATGTTGATGATCTATAGAATACTTTCTTACTTTTTTTGATGGATTCTTTTCGCAGAGAAAGGGGAATATGGTACTTTTAGCAGATTTTTGGGCATAGATCTAATAATGTTATCAAATTCACCGTTATTATGAACATATAGTCGTCAGTCCTATTACTGGTTGGATACGCACCTCCACTCTTTACTATCCTGAGCTAATCATCGCATTTTTTCCTAAAAATAGAACATTCCTAATTATTTGTGAACAGTAATCTAATCTAAGTTCATATCTACCCTTCTTAACTTCTCTTTCTGCTTTCAATATGTCTCCAACAAGCCCTTCATACCTCAGAACGTGTCCTACCAACCTTTATCGCCTGTTTCTTATTGACCTCTATAGCACCCTTTGCTCTCCTACTCTTTTTAAAACCTCCTCATTTTTAACATTCTTTATTCACAGCATCGTCATTATTCGCCTGTAACACCACAGTCTGAACCTTTCTAGCCTTTTCTTTTCCGCCGCGTCCACCATCCACCTTTTGCACCCGCATCTAAAGAGTCATGCTAAAGACATATACAATCTTCTTCATATATCTAAATTAACCGTTCGCGAGCATACAAGTGACTTTTCTTTTGTTAAAGGTGATTCGGCTATATTCTTTTTATATCTAGCTCTTCCTTCTATCCTGAGTGATCTGATTTCCTATAGATACCGAAAACCAGACACTTCTTCTAATTTTTGTTTTTGCTCTTTCCTTACTTTTTCTTTCCTTTGCATACCAAGATTTTTGTTTTACCTACTTATATTTATTTTTAAACAATAGATACCTGTTTTGTCACTATTTTTTCCATTTTCCACCCTATCTCTAACTGCTCCCTTTATTCCTAAAGTTGTTCTGTCTTCTATTCGATATACATATTAAAACAATTACTTATAATCAGTTATCTGTCCCTTGGGCCCAAAATAGTCAATGATAATACTCATGAATTTAGGTATAATACCTTTTTAATATTTTTTCTAATTTAATTTTTTTATTTAAGAATCTGCAAACCAAGACAAAGAACTTGTAACCCTCCCTCTCACTTCTCTCGGTCGTCTCTAAAGGGTTGGATAAGAAACACGTCCACGTTACCGAGTTTGCGTGAAACCCCTTTTGCGAGGTCAACAGACAGTATTAATTTTAACGGTTTAACGCGGCCCGTTATATTTACAGCTAACCTTAGGTGAATCTTGCCTAATTTATTGATGGCTACCCCTTTTAATAGCGCTATTTTGTCATCCAAATTGCCAAAGTTTACTGGACCAAAGCGACTCGAAAGTCCGGGGCGTCGAATGGTCCGGACGAACTACACACTCCCTTAGGTATATATATGCAATCTTGAAGGCGGAAAGTAAAATTATTATGTACTTACACCAAAATCTATGCAGAATTTTCTCATAAAGGAACTTAATTAAGAACAGGAAAACAAAGCGGACGTGACTAGAATGCTATTTACTCAAACCGCTTTTAACGACACTTTAACCCTGATTTTATGGAAGCAAAAGAGCTTTTATGTACATATTTATCAACACAACACATTTGAGTAAGGTTAAAAACAAAACCATTAAATTACAGGAGCATTTTTTGTTAGACTGTTTAATCGTCAAAATTCCTTTTTCGAGGAATGGCTAGAGATATCGAGTTAAAATTTACAGCTAATATACTTCGTTTACTTTCTGTAGCGATGTGACCTTCAGTTTGACCGGCGCAAAGTAGAAAAGAACAGCACTAGGCCAGAAAAGAAAGAAGACAACTCTCGGCCAAACTCTTAACCGGTGAGGAGCGTATAATCCGTACAGTACTGCACGGAAAAATTGACCATTTTATCCACTACAATTGCATTGCTCAAATGTGCTGTTATTGGTACCATTTACTACTGAAAATATCAACGAGATGTTTATTTATATTTGAAGACATATTAAAGGCTTTAACGCTTGTTTTCGACTCGCACTACTATTCATGATTGAACAAAACTTTTGGCAGGTACTGTATGAAAAAGTATGTTTAATGAACAAGAGTCGAGAGTATAATGAGCTTTTTTCTCCCTACCTACGATTTTGCCAGCGCGCATCCAAGACATTGGAAGGGGCACATCGCTAGAGAAAGTAAATGAAGTGTTGGAAGTCAACAAATTTAAAATGGTTCGCACAATAACGCAGAAATATTTTAATTTTCTGCACAAGTGACAGGGCTCCTCCACGTATTGCGGGATACGCGTCAAGAAAGTGGTCCGTCAACACGACATTCTCCTCCTCAATTCTAAATAACGTTTTAAAATTTTATTGTCGTGGTGAACGTCTTAGTTTGTAGTATTTTCTTGTGCGTAAATGCACCATATCAGCCCCAACAAGCACAACACTGGGACTACACAACTAAAGATTACTTATACAAGTCATTTTAGATAGATTTTGACGCAAAAAAGTCCTACAAATACATAAATTTTTACGTTACAAGCTGTGTGATGCCTGGGCAGCGACTGAAAAGTTGAAAAGTTGTTGTGAACCTAGATTCCTATTTTAGAAGCAAGTCCTTTAGTTTTTGAGCAGATGCTTCTCTTTGGAAATAGAAATATTGTAAAACCTTTTACATTAAAGCAGAAACGTTCGAAGCAAAACCTTTTTCTTCGCTTTTTTTTTATGCATATACAGTAGAACCTTGATAACTTAAACCTCGATAACGTAATAACCTCTACAAATTCAAAAAATTAGGTGTTCCCTTCCCCTCGGAGTCCAAAACCTCTATTACTTAAAATAAAACCTTTCTATAGCTTAAACGTATAATTTGGGCATCGCACCTCAGTAAGCAGTGAAAAGTGGTTTGAATCGGGAGAAAGTCAAAAATGATTAATTTATACTTAATTATTCTATGTAAAATTATTAGTTGATAAACTTAATTTGGAGACTTCCTTCATATATGGTATGGAACAGAATGATTTCAAATAGGTACCGATGACCCCACAAAAATCCATAGAGCAAGTTTCTCAATACTCTATTATAACACAACTCGCACGTGTCGATATCTTTTATTATTAAAATATAACAATATAAAATAAAATCCACTCCTGAATGTTTCGACATAATTTATTTATTGAACTTCACAATTGTTTTGACAATGTATTATGTCATCTTTTTCAAGAGAGCATATACTGGATTCCAGTATGTTAATTGAAAAGGACATAATTCTGTCCAAACAATTGTAGAATTTAATAACTAAATTCTCATTTTGAAACTACAATCAAAAGTTAATTTTTTATGTTATTTAATAATGTTTCACAAAAATGCGACCATCAATTCAACCAGTATTATAGGCATTAAAGTATAGTTATGCTGTTGTAATGTATTAATAATCAAAATTATGTTTCTATTTAACGATGCTGCCTATGTATAAATGTTACATACGGGAAATTTGTATAAGCAGAATTCGTTTATTCAAAACTTGTTGCTACGTATTATTCTGTTAATATTGTGATAAAGTAACTACAACAAAAGGAGTCATATTTATTTAGTTTTAAAAAATATTTATATCTTTCCCGAAGTTGGCGCTTAAATCTTCGTAGGTACTTATAGCATTTATTGGAAAGTGATTAATTGAAAGATTTCTCCCTTAAACTTTCCAATACAATAAATTCTGTGTTTCTATAGTTTAAAAACGTTCAAAAATATTTTTACCAAAATAAGGAAATCACTTAGTCGTCGATTATCTATATCCAATTATTTGATAAAAAAAAACCAACACGAATATATTACCTTCTGTGAAACTTAACTCATCTTGAAGGCACTCGCCCAGAACTCTTCTTATTTTTCCTTTATTGTCGACTTTCATACTAGCCAACTAAGATATAACGGATACGCGAATCTGTGTTAAATAAACAATAGCGACAACGTTGCCGGAAACAAACTGCGAAATTAAAATTGGGGTTGGTCCAAAGAACCAAAAGAATAGAAAGCAGACGGTTTTTATTTACACATGCGCCATGCCAATAAAGTGCCACGTTGCATCGTCTCGCTTGCGTTTATTTTGTCGCGCCATAGTGAGACCCTTTTTACTTTTTTCCGACGTAGACGAGACGCCGACGTCCGGATCTATACTTATCGGCCTTGCGAAAGGGATGTTCGGTTTCATTCATTCACTCGTTCGTTTGTGCGATGGTTGAACGAGAAACATACAAACGGGGGAGTCATGTACACGCACTTATTTCATAATGTACCCTCTAGCATCCATCATTGCTTTCTGACCCTTTGCAATCAGTTTAATGCAAAAGGGGGAAGAATTTAGCAATAGAATAGGTGCCATGTAGGTATATACTGATGAAATTATAGAGCATAGGCACAAAATGATGAAAAATAGATTTTTGAAGTCAAACTTCTTTACGCACGGTAGGGTAAGTTCGTTTCATGCGAAAGTTGCTATGTAACGAAATCGTGCAACGCATTTCCCCCGCTGTCTGTCCCTACGTATGCTTAGATCTAGATACGCAACGGATTTTAATGCATTTTTTTTAATAGATAGAGTAATTCAAGAGGAAGGTTTATATATATAATACATGCATAATATAGTAGAGAAACACTGATAATTTTAGAGGTTTCTAATGTGATGTCGTAAATAAACACATTTTTTGCGCTTACATTGCAAACGCTGGCTGAACCCTACGAGATAGATCAAAATAATGTACTACAGTATTGTACACCTTAAAAAGGTCTACAAAAAAGTCCGCGATGGTATATGTCTATCTCTTAGGGATAACCCACAATAACCATTTTTTATCCTTTACTTTTTACGAGAAATAATGGCTTATTTACGAAACGATTTTAAGCAATACAGCATTAATCCTTATCCAATTAAGTACTTTTAAATGCATTGTGCATTTAATATAGATCAATATGGCCCTTACAGCATGTAATTTAAATGAATATTTTTGAGGATATTACAGACTTAAAATGCAGGAACATAGCGGTTGCGGCGATACCGGTCAATGACAAAAAAACTGTGATTGTTGTATATAAAGACATTTTAAAGTACATTTTTACTATCAGCATTGCACCCGTGCGAAGCATACTTTACAAATAATACCATTAAACCAATTCCTTAACCAGTATCCCGGTATGTTTGAACAATTTTACATCAGTAGCGTGTTGTATAATTACACGTTGTATTTTTTTTTTAAACAAAGATTCGTGATGCCTAACACTGGCCGATATGTTTTATTGATATTGATAAGCTAAATTGGTTTAATTTTCAATCTTCAAAAGTACTAGATATCGAGACCCATATTAAGACCATTGTTGTTCCAAAAATATTAATTGCTTCGATATATGTTACTGCAATGAATCATTGTAAAGTCTGAAGAAGCAAGGCTGCAAGTTACTCATCATGCAAGTCCAAGATAACGAGACAAACAACAACAATTGGAATATATTAAGACCGAACAGGATGAATGACACCTCGAGATTTGTTCTTGTTTTTTACCAGAAAACTTTTACGAGTTAAAAAATGTCCGTGAGGGTTAATTATTGTACAATCAACATATCATTAATTTGTCCAATAAGCGCGTCATACAATTTACTCAATCAGAAATGTCAAAACTGTTCTAAATAAAAGTTAATATCAAACACAGAAAGGATATTATTGTATGTACATATTTCATAAAGGAGTCCTGATGCAGCTAAACATGAACTACAAAATCCAGGCTAGAAAATATCATCAGCAATATTTTTTTGGTAAAATGCGAGTGTAATATATGTATTTCAGTCGGATTATAATACAATATGATCCTGAACTATTCAACTAATCCCAAAGCTGGGGTTAGGACCCGAAAACTTAAAGAGGCATTGGCATTTCTGGCAAGTCTTCAACAACATCCGCATTACATACTCGACACATCGCATTTCCAAGAGTTTTCCCGCTGTTGCTGCTGAAACATCTCACAAGCCACAATCCTCTTCACATTCAACAAGACGGGAATACGTCATCAGAGCCATTCCTTCTTGCCAACCCATCGCGATTCCTTCCAGTGTAACGTCTTCGGCTCTTTTGCTCCACTTTTCCACCCCCTTTCCCGCTTTCCCCGGCTCAAACATTTTCGTCTTCGCTGTGCAAACGCGCTGCGCAAACAGCGTTCTACGCCAATCTCCGTCTCTCTCTTTTCCTGCGTCTCTACGTCTAGTATTAGTTAGTTAGCGAGTAAAAGCAGCGAGAGAGATTTTCTTTGTCTCCAAGCGAAGCAGAGATTCGCCCATTTTATATTATATTGATTTAAGATGGCGGCGGCGGCGTTGCGAGCGATTCGCGACCGCCGTCTTGGAGGAGAAACGTCGCCGTCGCTCTCTCGCTCGCTCGCTCGCGCACGAGAAGGAACCGCTACTCTCTCCGCAACGGGGATGGCACAGGACGGGGACTCGCGTTAATTATTCAACTAGGACAAAGTTTTAGAATATATTAAAGCTCTAATCTGGAAACGCAGCGCTGAATTTCCACGCTAAGTTAGATTAATACCTTGGAGAATTTACAATTTAGGTGCCTCTCGCCATTATTTATGCCTGAAAGCTCCTTCAGATGCAATTTCGGGTTGCTCCGGCAAGTAGGATTAACGGAAAGACGTAGCCGCGACGCCGTCCCGTTTTAAGGCGAGAGCACGAGCGCGGGACGATATAGACGTGAGGCGGGAGTAAGGTGCCTTATGGCAGCAGCAGCAGCAGCAGGCGCGTAATGAGTTTCCTTCATCTAGATACCTTTGATCTGCACGTAACGGATGGGCTTTTGTTTCAAATGCTCGACGACTACTTACGATTAGTTGCCTACTGGATAAGGCCGATGTTCGAAGGAGAAGACGCACATGAACGCAAATTAATCTCGAAATTATGTACCTATTAAAAGGAATCTATAGGGTTGTTCGGAAAGCCATTTCGTTTTTATTTGTGGAAATGAAAGACAGTTTTCGTATAATAAACAAATACTTTATTAAATTATATATTGACCGTTCTGGTCCAACACCTTTTGCCATCTTTCTCACGCTCATAAAATTTTTGGTCTTTGCTGGCAAAAAACTGATCGAGGAGTTTTTTGACCTCCTCATTTGAGGTGAAGGTTTTACCGTCTAAAAAATTTTGGAATGACCGCAACAAATAATAATCCAATGATGCCAGGTCTGGAGAATATGGTGGGTGTAGCATTGTATCCCATTCAAGCTGTAAAAGCTTTTGGCGAGTGACCAAACTTGTGTGAGGTCTCGCGTTGTCTTGGTGAAACACTACACCTTTCCTGTTGATTAGTTCTGACCTTTTCTGTTGAAGTGCATCATTCAGTTTGTCCAGCTGATGACAGTAGACTTCCGAATTAATCGTTGTGTTATCCGCCAAAAGCTCAAAAAAAAACGATTCCTTTAAAATCCCACCAAACAGACAGCATCACCTTTTTTTGGTGAATATCGGCTTTGGAAATGGTTTGAGCCGGTTCATCTTTTTTGCTCCATGACCTCTTGCGTTTGACGTTGTTGTATACAACCCATTTTTCGTCCCCAGTGATGATGCGCTTCAAAAACGGATCATTTTCGTGACGTTTGAGAAGCGAATCGCAGACGTCAATGCGGCGACACAGATTTCTCTCTGTGAGAACATGGGGAACCCATACATCGAGCTTCGAGGATAATCCCAGGCCTTTCAAGTGGTCATAAACTGTTGAATTTGATAAATTTAACCTCAATCCGATCTCACATGTTGTTATTCGCCGGTTCACATCAACTAATGCCTTTATCGCGTCTTTATCAGCTTCAACCGGCCTTCCCGAACGTGGTGCATCTTCGACATCAAAATTGCCGGATCGAAATTTAGCGAACCAGTTCTGGCACTGGCCTACTGTCAACACACCTTCTCCATACACATCAGTCAATTTCTTTCTGGCTTGAACAGCATTTTTACCCTTTCTGTAGTAAAACAGTAAGATATGTCGAAACTGCTGCTTATCGCTCTCCATATTTAAAAGGGCACGAACCAAAAACTACTGCGTAGAATTAATTGGAATTTTTCACACACAAGCCTTGCTGTATGAGCTCTCAAAGCATATAAAAATTATACGGCTTTAATGTGAAGTTGGGTGCAAAAGAATACAATTAAATCCTCTGTCGGGAAAAAAACGAAATGACTTTCCGAACAACCGGATAATTTTGTTGGTTGTTGTATAATAATAAATAAATTTTTTACAGATTTACACCTGATCCTGTCGTATATCAACTTTAATTTCTTTCTTCAACGTTTACATTCAGTTAGACGAAAAGTGGACAATGAAGAGATATAAGCATTGAAGATATAACAAGGATGAACTTCAGATGACTTTAATATATTAAGAAAATGATATCTTATCAATTATATCGGTACTGTAAGAAGTAGGCGAGATAGGTTGGTAGGACACCTTCTCAGCCATGAAGGTTTAGTCAAAGCAGAAACAGGAGTTAGGAGGGGTAGAGGTAGACCTAGATTAGATTACTGTTCGAAAATAGTTAAGGATATGGGATATTCTAGTTTTGAGGAAATACGAAAATTAGCCCAGGATAGGAAAGAGTGGAGTTGCGTGTACAACCAGTCTTAGGACTGACCACCTTATGATACTGATGAAGAAATAATGACGATGAATAAGACACACCTGATTGTATTATTTCTTTTTTTGTTAAATTCCATCATTAATAATTATTCGACTGTTGCTCTGTTATAGTTTAGAGTAAGTATATACAAAAACGCTAATACAAATTCGTATAAAAATACTACACAACAAAAGCACAATATGTTCGTATCAATAATTTAAAACAAAATCACTAGATAAATGGAATAATAAACTTACCAAAGCTCAGAGCAGCGCGGCGCAGCATGCAGATCATGCGTGACTGTAGCAGGAAGGAACTTGCATCAGCGATTAAAAATATCTGCAGAAGAAATAGAAAACTTGGTACAAATAGAAATATTTTGAATGTTCTTTTAAAAGTGCTTCACGAATTTATTAATAATTGCTATTTTCATTTATAAAAAGCACATTTAAAATCCCTTTAAACATAAAAAATCATCAAAACAACGCAAAGAATTTTCATTTAATTGACTTATTATTGATGTTTTATTATTAATAACAATTCATTAGCAAGTATTGAAGTGGCTTTTCAATTAGGTACTGATGTAAGTATAAAATTTTCGGACAAAGTATTTTTACCTCTTCAAAAACATTTATTTAATGTAGTGCTGTAGGTATATTATAATCCATTATTCTACATCTTCTCCCAAAATACACACGATAACTAATTTAAGTCCAGTCCACTTCATTTCGCAAAGTAATTACGGAATATACAAAGCACGACTCTCGCGGTACGCGTTATAAACTCTATTAAGCAATGACATGGCCGGCCGACTACAATCAAAATGGCGTACGCTCGATCGATCGTTGATCATCGGATCATACGAAGTTGCAAGCGACGTTGCGTCATGTACATTATTGAGTCGGAAAACTGATTATGATAATAGGCGTCGCAATTTGGTTTGCTACAGGGGGACTAAATAATTATAATGAAGATTTAAGATATAAAAAGTACCTAGTAAATAAAAAACAATATATTTTGCACATTAAACAACGATAAACTGAATTAATAATTATTAAAAAAGTCTGATTGCTAGATATTTAATGTAAAATACAATTAAAACCCCTGTTTTAGGGAATATAATAATAATAAATTCAGATGTTTATTTCGATAATAATTATTTAAACAGGATAATTAACATTTGTTCCTTGTGAATATGTTAAATTAAAATATATGTAAAAGTGTATTCTACATATTTTTAATTTTAATTTTAGTATCTCACACAGCCCCTTAGATCATATGTGTTTTTGTTATATAGGTACTTTGATACTACAAAATAGTGATGACATACCTATGTAAAAACAAAAAGGAATATAAATTTATGTTTTATTTTTATGAAAGATTCAACTTGATATCAATAACGACTCTAATATTTTCAATGAGAAGTTTATTGTTTTATTTTGTTTCGATTTCGACCATTCGGCCCTATTGTACCTATTGTTAAGTGGACACTAGACATTCTACTGTCTTTTACAATAGCGGAGGCATGTAGAGCGTGAGAAATAACAAGTTTTCAACTAAACATAACAACTATGTATGAAAAAAGATATCCAGTCCAGTTATAGAAAAGTTACATTTCAATGTAGACTGACAGGGGCAAGGGATGTACGATTAGATTACCCAAGAAACAAGTTATCTTTGCTACGTTATCCTTTTTTACATGGGTCAAAATTTAATACCTGCAAGGACTTAAACTTTTCTACCCAAATATTTCACGAAAATGTGGCGTATGTTTGTCATGAACATACAAGGCATGTGACTGGTCGTTCCGCACGCTTTTTTTTTATGAATACTTAACACAAAATCACACAGACATTCAAACTCCTTAATTAAATAGCAATCTTTAAAGTCCTTATAGTCAGGATAATTTTAGTTTTATTTTTTTTTTTAACGCTAAAGATGAGTTTCTAGTTGGAGTTTTTTAATTTATGAATAAAGAATTTATTCAAAAGTAAATATATTAGTACTCACCACTAAATAAAACCTCAAATAACAACTGTTGGATTGAACGGCAGTGACTGATGCTAAAAATGACTACCTCATCTGTAACAAAGGAAAAACAATTTAAATAAAACATTTCTTTGTTTTTATGTAATTCTATTAAATTATCTGTAGTTGCAAAAAAATTTTAATGCAATATTCATAAAGAGAAAAAATATTGCTACAACAATTGCAATATGTATCTTTCGGTCTATTCACTAGCAACAAAGGGAATCTAACATAAAATAATATAATCACCATATACAGTATCGGAAAAATTATAACCGAATAAATAGATATATTCTACTACATGCATCCATCAAAGGGCGGATTTATCTTTCAAAAATACGACGTGATATCTGGAAATTGGTACTTCTTATATAAGTCCAATTTAATGCTTTGTTTAGGTTCCACGTCATTTACTTGTTAAAAAAAAAACGAGACGGGTGACGCTGCGAGATGTAGGTACATATTGATGGGAAGGGGGTCTGCAATTTGTGGCGTCTTTATAAAGGGGGTCGTCAAAGTGTGACTTTGTGTGGCCCCATTGGGAAGGGGATATGAAAATGTCGAAAAACAGTGGAGGTCGTTTATGGATCTTTTGATGGGTGGTATGAATTGTTCAAAAGATTTTGACAGTTGTATTAGTTTAGAACAGTTCTCAGAGAGTCGACCCCTTCACCAACTCACGAATTTTCGCCTGTGTGGTACCTACATAAAAAGAAAACATGCCGACAAAGAATCTAATTTCTCTATGAGCATCAAAGAGACAGATTATTTAAATCTTCAGGATATGCCAATAAATTTATGACTTAAAAAAGCCGTAGTAGGCTTTAATAAAAAAATAGAAGCTTGTGGTAATTGAAAAGCTCATTATCAGTAAATTAGATATCGGACGAAAAGCCATTTCCGTCGAAAATTACCATCCCAAAAGCTTGGAAATCTTGTGCCTGGATACAAGCCAACGCATGCTGGATAAATATTGAGTTTCTTGCAAGATGATGAGAACTCCGACCCTTTGCTTACATGTACACGTCTATGGTAACGTCGTAAGCTGTAACTTAATATAAATGCTAATGCCTTATACTCCTACAGAAAGTTTTGGGGCCTTTTCGCTGTAACAACATACCGCCTTCGTTATCTTAGAATATAAACATCACGGCTTCTCGATAGTTTATATTATATGTGAGGCATTGAACTTACTATTAACTTGGGTATTTTCCACCTAAATGCAGGGCAGGCACAAAAAGGTTTTAAAGAATTTCAGTTTAGGCATATTTGATCTATTTAGGATCATTTTATTCTCATTATTCTTGTCCTAGACAAAAATTTTCAGTCTCTCAGAGTCTTTCAGCGTCTCTGATAGCGTCTCTCGCAGTCTTTCACAGTCTCTCAGTTATTGCCTAGGTGTTTTTAAGGATCTCTCACAGTCTCTGTATGAGAGACTCGAACAATAAAATTGTTAATTCAGAGATTCGAGTCTCTCACAGAGAGACTGAATTAATAAAACTGAAAAATTGAGAGACGTGGGTCTCTCGTAGAAAGACTGGGATCTCTGAAACATGTTGACCATGTCTATCGAGACACCACTTATTGAGAGATTCAAGTCTCTCGTTCAAAGACGCTAAACAGTTTTTTTGACAGTCTCTCTCAGCGACACCAGAGAGGCTCGATAAGAGACGGAGACTCGAGTCTCGCTTTCAGAGACTCTGAGAGACTGAAAATTTTTATCTCGGGTTACCGTTGATTGTTTTGGATGTATGACACAAAATTGCTTAAAATTTCAGTATCTAGGACAATTATTGTGTCGATAAATAGAAAAATTTATGTTTAGAAGAATTATTAAAAAAACGTAGGTAAGTACAGTGGATTTTGAGTATAACGACAACGAAGGGACCACTGTAATTTCGTCGTTATATCCAGAAGTCGTTACAGACAAAGTTAAAGAAGATACAGACACACACTTTTTTCAAAATTGAAACAACTTTCGCTTTTTTTTAACAGTAAATGTACATCAGGAAGTCACACCTATTCAAAACTTTACTAAACACAGTTGCTACTCAGAAACAACTGTAAAGGTCACCACACTTGTTGACTATTTGTGTGAATGTAAACAAAAAATAAGAAAGCTCTTTGTGTCTTTAGCGGCCGACTTCGGTCGCTATATCTGCATGGGATTACCAGGGATTTGTTACATATAATTAATTAAAAACAGTCGTTACACCCGAACTCAGCGTTACATCCGAAGTCGCTATAGCCAAATGAATTTTGTACTAATGTGCGCTTTAAATTCAAGGGACTTACACATGACGTCACTAAAGCACAATGGTCGCTATAACCAATAATAATCGTAATAAATGAAATCCACTGTATCAGATTAAATGAGCAAAAGCAAGACTTAACACGCAAGACCAAAACCGAGATTATATCAGAAAGACCGAGATCAAGATTAGGAGTATTTGGGCAACACAAAAACCAAAACTCAATTTTTAATGCCGAGTTTGAAATGTGCAAATTGCTTTATGACAAGGTCACAGTTGCTTGACGTGAAGCATTGGAAAGCCACCTCCAACATCACGGTATTGTTTAAACTCATTCGTATAAACAGTAATTAACATTTTCCTGTTATATTACATGAATATACGAGGGTGGATTGATAAGTTTCCGGCCTGACCAAGAAAAACAAGGTTTTTAAAAATTTTTTTTTTTTATTTCTCAACATAATCTCCTCCAAGGCTGATACATTTCTCATAGCGGTGTTCCAGTCTATTAATGCCATCTCTATAGACTGATTCGTCAAGCTCCTCAAAATAACCATTTACAGCTTCGATTACTTCTTCATTGTCCGCAAATCTCTTACCGCCA
>NW_020439302.1:911111-915497 GCF_000699045.2 Agrilus planipennis
AGCAGTACTTTCTAAGTTGCCGAAATAGATAAGAACTGCAGCTGTGTACGTTGTTGAAGAAGACGATCCTGTCCCTCCACCAAGCATCAAACAAGCACTTGATGCAGCGAAACTATTAAAAAAATACTTTTTATATAATCAAGTTGATCCAGCAGTATCTCAAGATATGAGTAAAATACGTAACAAAATACAATTAAAATATTGGAACAGCAAAAAACATCAGACGAAGATAAACAGGCTATACGCAATGTATGAATAATAATGTTCGTGTGCAAAATGTGTACTACGTATATTGGTAAATGCATATTATTATCTATAGAATAGTAAAATAATATCTTTTATTTCTCTCCATTTAACGACCACTCTTTATATCGCCGAAAAATGTTCAGTCCCTTAAGTGTCGTTATATAGAGTTTACACTGTACTTTAAACTTTAAGTGACAATGTCTTTGCTAAAACAATAACGTGTAGCACCTTATATCTAACGAACTTGGCAAACACATATTATTATCTCGCCTAGCGAGTCCCGTTCCCAGTCCCTTCTCCCAGTTCTTCGACACCTCCTTCTACTTATATTAATCAATACCTTCGTATACATTCCAGACGTTCCCGCAGAAGTTCGAATCCCTTCGGTAATCAAGAAACGCCATTGTGGTGTAATTATTGAGACCTTTTCTTACAGTATGCGGGCTGGAGATTGGCGTTTACAACAGGGGTTGGTGTTGACATTCTGCTACGTACTTATTATTATTTATCAGAACTTAATTGGGACAATAAAGGGGATCGCAATTTTGTAAAAATCGATCGCATTTTTTTCTTAAAATGGTAATTTAAATGTAAAGATGTTTTGCCAAAGTTATTGTTGAAAAAACAATTTTTTATTTTTAACATCAACTTGAAATAATGAGCGTAGAATAATGTTAATAGGTTTGTACCAAGGGTGTCTAAAAATTTTAGCAAAAATACATTGCGAACATGATGAAAATACACCCACAAAGCGTTTTCTCTCAGTTCTTCTTCTAATACTTTTAATTAGCCTTATCTGCCTTTATATTCACGATTATTGCTTCAGCTAGACCTTATCTTCTACAGGAGGTTCTAAAACTTTCACCCAAACAAACCCATTAGTAACCCATGTCCATATCCAGTCAGAATGATACTTGTTATTCGCTTACGTAATCTTACGTTACAACCGAATAATTCTAGAGTTTGTAGTAGCTTTAGTGTTTTGCTGTAGTATTTTTAGCTGATGCCTTTTTATTAATTTTATCATAGCTTTATACTGGTAGAAAGATAATTGATGTAAGGAACGGAAATATGGGGATGCTCAGAGCACAAAGTAATCGAAGGAGAGTACAAAACAATACATAAAATGGATCTTCACACTTGATCAAACAACACCAACCTACCTACTAAAATTATCGGGTTGTTCGGAAAGTCATTTCGTTTTATCCCGACAGAGGATTTAATTGTATTCTTTTGCACCCAACTTCACATTTAAGCCGTATAATTTTTATATGCTTTGAGAGCTCATACAGCAAGGCTTGTGTGTGAAAAATTCCAATTAATTCTACGCAGTAGTTTTTGGTTGGTGCCCTTTTAAATATGGAGAGCGATAAGCAGCATTTTCGACATATCTTACTGTTTTACTACAGAAAGGGTAAAAATGCTGTTCAAGCCAGAAAGAAATTGACTGATGTGTATGGAGAAGGTGTGTTGACAGTACGCCAGTGCCAGAACTGGTTCGCTAAATTTCGATCCGGCAATTTTGATGTCGAAGATGCACCACGTTCGGGAAGGCCGGTTGAAGCTGATAAAGACGCGATAAAGGCATTAGTTGATGTGAACCGGCGAATAACAACACGTGAGATCGGATTGAGGTTAAATTTATCAAATTCAACAGTTTATGACCACTTGAAAGGCCTGGGATTATCCTCGAAGCTCGATGTATGGGTTCCCCATGTTCTCACAGAGAGAAATCTGTGTCGCCGCATTGACGTCTGCGATTCGCTTCTCAAACGTCACGAAAATGATCCGTTTTTGAAGCGCATCATCACTGGGGACGAAAAATGGGTTGTATACAACAACGTCAAACGCAAGAGGTCATGGAGCAAAAAAGATGAACCGGCTCAAACCATTTCCAAAGCCGATATTCACCAAAAAAAGGTGATGCTGTCTGTTTGGTGGGATTTTAAAGGAATCGTTTTTTTTGAGCTTTTACCGGATAACACAACGATTAATTCGGAAGTCTACTGTCATCAGCTGGACAAACTGAATGATGCACTTCAACAGAAAAGGTCAGAACTAATCAACAGGAAAGGTGTAGTGTTTCACCAAGACAACGCGAGACCTCACACAAGTTTGGTCACTCGCCAAAAGCTTTTACAGCTTGAATGGGATACAATGCTACACCCACCATATTCTCCAGACCTGGCACCATCGGATTATTATTTGTTCCGGTCACTCCAAAATTTTTTAGACGGTAAAACCTTCACCTCAAATGAGGAGGTCAAAAACCTCCTCGATCAGTTTTTTGCCAGCAAAGACCAAAAATTTTATGAGCGTGGAATTATGCTACTACCAGAAAGATGGCAAAAGGTGTTGGACCAGAACGGTCAATATATAATTTAATAAAGTATATGTGTATTATACGAAAACTGTCTTTCATTTCCACAAAAAAAAACGAAATGACTTTCCGAACAACCCTAGCATCTTAGCAGAAATAACAAAAACCAATTTCTGGAGACACTTCTGAATCCCAGAATATAATTTTACATAACTTCTCCATCAACAAATCCTACAGCATCCAACAGCCCCAGTTGGCGTTCCTAAAACCCCAACCTGTCAAGCCTCCTCCTCGTTTCTCTTTATCCTCAACCTTGCGAAATCTTGACGTTCCAGCGCGCCACCCTTGTCTCTCATCCCTTACCTAAGTCTCTTTCTCGTCCGTACAAGCGCACACATACATACACACACACACGTATATACCTTGTTATTAAACTGCTGCTTCCGTTTCCTCGTTTCTCATTAATTCCGACTGTGTCTCGTCTTAGTTTTATTAGCGTCGTCCAATGGGAAGACGGCTTTCGTCTTTCGCAAGCAGCAAATACCTTCGAGAAACACGGGATAAGGAGGTGCGGCGGTGTGGCTTTTCGGGCTATACATCGGAAGCGCTTTATTACGTGGACTATACCAATGCAAAGGTGATTTGACGTGCAAATCCTATCCCTTTAGGCAATACTTGATAATAAATAGCTAATGCAAACGGTAGTTTATTTATAACCACTTTTCTTTAAGTTAAAGTTAAATTCTATATAACGTATCCAATTATTATCCACACACAAGAATTAGATATGTAATTAAAATTTTATTTGCATTAACTCTTTTAATTACAGCTAATTTTCGAAGTGAAACTTCTTTACGCACGGTAGGGTTAAGTTCGTTTCATGAGAGTTGCTATGTAACGAAATCATGCAACGTATTTCCCCCGCTGTCTGTCCCTATGTATGCTTAGATTTTTAAAACTACGCAACGGATTTTAATGCGGTTTTTTGTAATAGATAGAGTAATTCAAGAGCAAGGTTTGTATGTATAATACATGCATAATACAGTAGAGAAACATTGATAATTTTAGAGGTTTCTAATGTGATGTCGTAAATAAACACTTTTTTTTGCGCTTACATTGCAAATGCTGGCTGAACCTGACGAGATAGATCAAAATAATATACTACAGTATTGTACACCTTAAAAAGGTCTACAAAAAAGTCCGGGATGGTATATGTCTATCTCTTAGGGATAACCCACAATAACCATTTTTTATCCTTTACTTTTTACGAGAAATAATGGCTTATTTACGAAGCGATTTTAAGCAATACAGCATTAATACTTATCCAATCAAGTACTTTTAAATACATTGTGCATTTAATATAGATCAATATGGCCCTTCACAGCATGTAATTTAAATGAATATTTTCGAAGATATTACAGACTTAAAATGCAGGGACATAGCGGTTGCGGCTGTATCGGCTGGTTTGTATTGTCTAATGACCAAAAAGCTGTGCTTGTTGTATATAAAAACATTCTATGGTATATTTACTATCAGCATTGCACCTGTGCGAAGCATAGTGTACAAATAATACCATTAAACCAATTCCTTAGCCCCTATCCCGGTATGTTTGTGTGTTTGAAGAAGTTTCATTTCAGTAGCGTGTTGCATAACTACACGTTCTATAGTATATTTACTATCAGCATTGCCCCCGTGCGAAGCATAGTGTACAAGTAATACCATTAAACCAATTCCTTAACCCCTATCCCGGTATGTTTGTGTGTTTGAAGAAGTTTCACTTCAGTAGCGTGTTGTATAATTACACGTTGTATTTTTTTTTT
>NW_020439302.1:916264-918128 GCF_000699045.2 Agrilus planipennis
ATATTATTTTATTATATATTATATAAAGTGGCGGTTCATGCAATAAAACTACCAAAATGCGACCGGTCTTGCTGATGGGCATAGAATTACATTCACTATATACGTAATTCTGTTAATTAGTTGTGCCTATATAAATTTCAAAATATTTTAAATGCTTTTGCAGAGCTTTTTATAACTATTTTATAATAGAATAATGATCTATCAAATATCTGAACGAAATTAGGGTTATTGTTTCCATAAGACTTTTGTTCAATCACAAACTTCCATAAAATGTTTAGAAAATTCAACTCGTTTCGGTACCATCAGTTAAAGAGTTTCTACACTCTAAAATCCTCTCTCTTTTTTTAACTGAGGAGGAGTTCCTGGGTGTCGAAACGGGTCTTGATTTTCTAAACACATATGAGGTTCACTCATTATCATCATAATGATAAGGTCGTTAGTCCTAAGACTGTTTGGACACGCACCTCCACTCTTTCCTATCCTGAGCTAATATTCGCATTTCCCTAAAACTTCTCAGATCCTTAATCATCTGTGAACAGTAACCTAATCAAGGTCTACCTCCACTCCTTTTAACTCCTGTTTCTGCTTCTAGTATGTCTCTAACTAGCCTGTCCTATAAACCTATCTCGCCTATGTCTTATTGGTTTCCATAGCGCCCTCTGTTCCCTTAATCTTTCTAATATCTCCTTATTTCTAACCTTCTCTATTCATGTTATCCTTACCGTACACGTTTCGCACCCGTACAGCGCTGTGTACTAGACATTTATCTTTGTTTTGTCAACACCGCTTTAATTTTATTTAAGACTCCTGTTTGCTAGATGCCAGTGCTTCTATATCATCTGCAAATCCATGCTTAATAATCTTTTTACCCTTTACCTATATCTATATCTATCCCTACAGCTGTCCTTTCTATACAAAATCATTTAATTATCAAATCAATTAATTACTTTTTTATCTATAATATGATCTTAAATAAATTCTAAGTTAGAATAACCATTGTATTTGAAAACATTATTATTACTTTACCTATATTTAAATAACTGTAACTCATTCAGTTGTAACAATTGTATTTCGTTTTATGTAGGTATTTTTAGTATTTTCCATGATTGTTCAACATTAAATCAACCAAAGGAAATTATTCTAGTATTAGGTGGTAAGGATGATGATCATTAAGAATTTAAACTAATAGATTTTCTGTGGGTATTATCATAAGTATTTTTACATTTGAAAAGGATAAAGTAAGCCACCTCGAATTAAAAAATATTAAACATTCAGCTAGAAGAAAGTATTAAAAAAGCTCTTACAGAATATTTCTTTCAGTCAACCACCGTAGAGTCCTTTTTGCGACTATACGTTATAGGGTTTCTGCAGAACAGGACGAAGGATATTTTCCTGCCTTGAGTTTCAACGAAGCTTTCAAACAACAGAGGGCAACAACGTCGACGATGAAATTCTCATCCCTATTTTCTATTTCAGTTGGGAATCAAAACCAGTTTTAACATTCATGCACTTACGTAAAGTTACGAAAATGTAAAGTCCTTCTCATTTCAATTGGTCCATTTTAGTTAATTCGATACCACCTACTCTTATTTTTAGCTTATATATGAACTTAACAGGCTATATCTATAATAGGTAATATATCACTACATACGAGGGTGGATTGATAAGTTTCCGGCCTGACCAAGAAAAACAAGGTTTTTAAAAATTTTTTTCTTTTATTTCTCAACATAATCTCCTCCAAGGCTGATACATTTCTCATAGCGGTGTTCCAGTCTATTAATGCCATCTCTATAGACTGATTCGTCAAGCTCCTCAAAATAACCATTTACAGCTTCGATTACTTCTTCATTGTCCGCAAATCTCT
>NW_020439302.1:918576-927946 GCF_000699045.2 Agrilus planipennis
AGGAGATCGGGCTGAAACTATAGCTACAAGCTATCCAAGGATGGTACTATAGAATGTCACCTCAAGGTAGGCCTAGTGGCGTCATCTCTTGGTTAGGCCGGAAACTTATCAATCCACCCTCGTAGTATAAAACAAAGTCGCTTTCCCGCTGTCTGTCCCTATGTATGCTTAAATCTTTAAAACTACGCAACACATTTTGATGCGGTTTTTTTTAAAAGATAGAGTGATTCAAGAGGAAGGTATGTATGTATAATACATGCATAATATAGTAGGGAAATACTGATAATTTTAGAGGTTTCTAATGTAAAGTCGTAAATAAACACATTTTTTGCGCTTACATTGCACA
Organism: Agrilus planipennis; assembly: GCF_000699045.2. Lineage (NCBI taxonomy): Eukaryota > Metazoa > Arthropoda > Insecta > Coleoptera > Buprestidae > Agrilus > Agrilus planipennis. Next base: position 918,923 of record NW_020439302.1, read on the forward strand.
CGCTGGCTGAACCGTACGAGATAGATCAAAATAATGTACTACAATATTGTACATCTTAAAAGGATCTACAAAAAAGTCCGGGATGGTATATGTCTATCTCTTAGGGATAACCCACAATAACCATTTTTTATCCTTTACTTTTTACGAGAAATAATGGCTTATTTACGAAGCGATTTTAAGCAATACAGCATTAATACTTATCCAATCAAGTACTTTTAAATACATTGTTCATTTAATATAGATCAATATGGCCCTTTACAGCATGTAATTTAAATGAATATTTTCGAAGATATTACAGACTTAATATGGAGGGACATAGCGGTTGCGGCGGTATCGGCCGGAAGGTCGGTTTGTATTGTCTAATGACAAAAAAACTGTGAATGTTGTATATAAAGACATTCTGTAGTACATTTAGTATGTTCAGGGGGTGGGTATATTTTGAAGATTTCCCCTTTTCGATAATAATCTAAACAAAACAAAAATATATTTAGTATCAGCATTGCACCCGTGTGAAGCTGGGGTGGGTCACTAGTATATTATAAAACACCAACATTATTGGTTTGGTTTTAACGTTCTTAGCAAAAAATTAACAATTTTCTAAATACGCAAAAGACATTAAATGTAATATAAAAGTAAAATTACACTCAATAGGGAGCATTATTACGTTCTTTGGTCTTTTCGAGCCTTTGTCCTTTCAGGACAAATATCCCTTGAAGGAGTTACAGTCATTAATAATCTTTTCTCTACTATTCCCCTTCAAATAAAAGTATTTGATGACAGCACGATTTTCCTGCTTTTCCATTTTTACGAAAACCACAGAGGCGTCTTGTTCAGCGTGCTGTCAAACCTACACTAGCAAGGAGATCGGGCTGAAACTATAGCTACAAGCTATCCAAGGATGGTACTATAGAATGTCACCTCAAGGTAGGCCTAGTGGCGTCATCTCTTGGTTAGGCCGGAAACTTATCAATCCACCCTCGTAGATGACCCTTATATTATAACTGGACAAACTCTGTAGTAAAAGTTTAGGCTACGATTAGGTTAGATTAGGGTTTAGGCTAGGTAGGGTTAGTGTCACTCGGACTCATTCCGTACACTAAAATGCAAAAATTTAATTTTTTATGAATAACGGTGCATTCTTATGGATCAAGTTTCCGTGAAATTTGTCTTCGACATGTCAAGCGCTAAGAAAACATCTGACAAATCGATATAGTTAGTTAGTCACTTAAAATGAAGTAGGCAGGCAATCATTTGGAAGCAATTGTTCCAAGTCGAAACAATTTATTTGAAAGACATGGTAATTTATCGACGTGTCGTACTTTGAAATCGATTCGTTATTTGTCAGCGACAAAGTTCGAAATAGAGAATAGTTTGTTCGTAAAATGGGAGGTATAGGTGTATAGGTAAGAATATATGTGTGTGTCTGTGTGTGCGTGTAACTCAATTTTAGTCGGTGTAAAGTCGAATGGCGCATAAGGAATTCGTTTAGTCGCGGAGGCAGATTCCGTTCGCGTATAACTCGACTTAACGAATCATTAAGCGATAGAAACTTTAACTGAAGATTAAATATAATAGTTAGTGAAACGCGTGGCAACTGTAATGTCAGTCATCACTTAGGCGATGCCTTTCGTCGTGACGCCGTTCCCTAATTCCCCCATAATTATCACATTAAGCGATAGTCTTCAAGATTCCTCCGGAGGAAATGACGGCGAAACTTGCTGCCTTCACTGAAATTTATCACCCGGGACTCCGATACTATGCCCCCGTTCCCGACTCGTCTATCGAATCTATACCGAATCGTTACGATCAATGCGATTTCGAATCGGAAGGTGGAGAACGTAATACTTTCTATAAAAAATCAACCTAATGATTTTGCTAAAACTGGAACTTGGATAATGGATTGTTTATTTAAATGGAATGTTTATTACCACCATTATCAAAAAATAAACATTATCAGTATCACGTCTTCTCTTAAATGGATTACAATCTCGATGTATTGAAAATAACTTGCATTCTTATCTCTCAATATGAGTGAAAGCTAGAGGCAATTTAATGTCTATATACCTATATTGTGATTTTCTCCTTCTGATGTAATCATAACACAGTAGAAAAATTGCTACTACATTCTTTTGATGTACACTACAAACGAAAACTGAGATTTCTATTCCAACTACAAAGACGTGAAAGATTTTTTTTTTGATAAATTCTGAGGAAAAGTTCCCTTTTAACTAAATAAACTGATTTTCTTCTTATTTCCAAAGCCGATTTTCTATAGAAAATTGAAAATGTACCAACTTCTTTCCTTAAATATAAACTAACAATTTTGCAGTAGATATACCCACCTTTCATCATCATCTTAAGATCGTCAGTCTTAAGACTAGTTGGACACGCATCTCCACTCTTTTCTATCCTGAGCTAATATTCGCATTTACCTAAAACTAGAACAACCCCCATCCTTAACTATTTGCGAATCTAGGTCTACCTCTACCCCTCCTAACTTCTCTGACCAGACCTTTATGCCTGAGAAGGTGTTCTACCAACCTATCTCGCCTATTTCTTATTGACTTCCATAGACTCTTCTGTTCTCCTATTCTTTCTAATACATCTTCATTTCTAACCTTGTCTATCCACGGTATCCTCATCATTCGCTTGTAACACATTTAGAACGCTTCTAACTTTTTCTTTTCCGCCGCGCCCACTGTCCATGTTTCGCACCCGTACGCCACACTCAAAACATACCTTACCATACCTTTAACAACCTTTTTCCAATTTCTAAATTAACCGTTCGCGAACATAGAAGTGACTTCTTTTTATTGAAGGTGACTCGACCCTGCACTATCCTCTGCTTTATATCCCTACTACTTCTTCCGTCCTGACTTATCTGACTTCCTAGGTATCTAAAATCAGCCACTTCTTCTAATTTTTCGTCTCCTATCTTTATATTCGCTCTTTCCTTACTTTCTCAACATTTTTCTTTTTTTTTCTTTGTTTTACCCACCTTTATTGTAGAGGTATTAAAAGAAAAGTGTTAACTTTTAAATTACTAATTACTTCTTTACACTTGTTATGGGCAATCTAAATAACACGAAAAAGAAAGTTTTCATAACAACACCAAGAAAATAATAAATTACAGTTGTAATTGTAGCCTAGAAATAACTTCAGTGTTTAATAATAATAATAATTCGTTATGTTTACTTAATGTAAGAAGTTACAGGAACTGTATAAAAATTTAGAATATTCTATTGCTTTAAAGATAGTTACAGTAAATCGTTAAAGATTTACAAGGTTGTTTTATGGCAAAACCATCATGCATCTCAGAAATACGTAACGTACTCCTCGTACACATACACACCATACACCCTGGTGATAACATTGACGTGTTTGAACGTCGCGTTGTCGTTAAATTCTCTTTCCCAAGCAAAGATATCACAAAGGAGACGAATTTCCATCCATTTAATTAAATTAATTGCTACTTAATCTAATCGAGCAAGAAAATGACGCCAATGCGCCGTATACCAGTATTTCTCTGTTGAAGGATCTACGAATAAAGATTTCATCAGTAATGTAGCGACTTTCTTTAATATAAATTGTTGTTATTACTTATCTAAGTATTCATAGTAGGTACCTGATATATATATGTGGGTATCATTAAAACTTTCTTCATTACTAGTAAGAAATTAATTTAACTTGATTTTTGGTTGGCATATTGTCATAATGAAACAAATTTATATGTTGAGATATAACTACACCACTATGTTTTACAGTGACGAATTATACTACTTTAATCTAATATTGAAAGCGGATTACGCAATTTATAATTCTGTAGGAATTTGGGGTGGCTGATACCTAAGTAACGTAGTTTTGTTAAAAAAAAATCGGTTGTCTGTAAAGTCGGTTTACTGACGATAGTTGAACGTGACAACGTCATAAGAAAATACTGATGGAATGGTTTCATATTTCAAAAGAAAATTTTAATTTTATTTGTTTGATAGATATTTTGTATGGATATAGAGAAGGAGGTAAATGGAAATGTATTATTGTATAGCAGCTGTCCACGCGGACGCATCGCTCACTCAAGTAGGAGAGAGACAGATGTCGAACGCTGCCGAACGCGGAGGCCGATTGTGCCTCTTTGTCGCTCGTTCCGCGCTCTCGCTTGCACTTCAAGCCTTAAATGGAACGCCTCAGAGCGAGGTAACGCCGCATGAGTCATGTTTTTTCGTGCGTGCAGCCTCCATCGGATTATAAGACGTTGTCACGTCAAAAAATTGAAGATTTTTGGATGGATCGAAGAAGAAGGTGCAGAAATGGCTTTAAGTCTACAAACATTAGATGACGTATATGCTGTGATAAACGCCAAATGATATTTAGATTTCAGATAATTCTGAAAAAAAAATTTCTATGAAAATTTCATTTCAAAAATTATAAAGGCTACGTTACTTTGAGGGGAAGTCCAAGAAACCATGGCAGATTATTGGAGAAAGGGGGTCAAGAAGTGACTAAAAAAGAGCCACATGGGGAGTCCCCAAATAAGGTTTGTCTCATACAACATTTAGAGATTGATAAATAAATCACTGAAAAGTGTCCTACATACGATTTAATGTACTAAGGTCACTTAGTGAGTTATATATAGCATTTAGTTAGAAATTTGAGTTTTTAAAGAATTATGAGGCAGTAGACTATAGTATTTGTTGTTAATTTCAACTAGCTAAAAATTAGTCAATCTTGACAAATGGTTCCTACGACATCTATAAGGTTCCATTATTACATTTCGAACTACAAACTTAAAAAAAAAAACAACTTAACGCAACTACGTACTGATATAGTTTCTCTGCTTTGGGTATGCCCCTCTTCAAAAAATTAATACAGGTACCGAACATAAAAATTACACATTTCTTTGTTAACCCTTTTTCCTCTTATGTCGCATGTAGTGTAATGTATTTTCTAATCACATCTGTCTGAAAAAATCCTGAAGAATGTACGACTTTCCTTATAGCAGACCACAGTGCCTTGTTTATCGACGAGGTCCTCAGATGAGATGATGTGAATCGTACCGATAACTCATTTCGTTATTTCTTGGTTGGGATAAGTGTGAAATAAGACGTTCGATTTTCCGATTAAATGTATAGGTGTCGTGAATGTTTCCCATTCGAAAACTACGGTATCTCTTGCTCCTAATCCCCCGTGTAAGCCTTTAATATTTCACCTTCAAGAACGTAATGTTGCGTGACCTAAACGGCACTTAATCTGTAAAATCCGAATTCGACCTCCCCAGTCCACGAACTACAACCAACCCTTTGCTGGGCGATTGCTGAAGCCGTGGCTCCCGTGTACTTACGACACACATATACAAATACACGTAAGAAGCAGGCGTGTAAGTATTCGAGGTATCCGAACGCTTGAACGAATTTTATCAATGCTTATGTAATAGAAGGAATTCCGGGGATCCAAGCGATTCTGGCCTCGACACTTGCCATCCCTTGTATCTCTTTTTTAGTTGTGGTAGGGAAAAGGACGTAGAGAGGGCGAGTTGTTCGGGAATCGACTCGGGATTTTAATAGGTGTAAAGTTGTTGATAGTATGTAAAATAGTTTCTAGAACCGTGCCCTCAACTGGTTATTCTGAGGGGTTTTACCCTGTGTTGAGTTTTGATCGAAATAGGAAATACTTAGATCTAATGAACGGTAAGTGATCAGTGAAAATTCAAAAATTTGAATTAGTCTGATTGATGTTCACGTTAACGAAAATTATATATGGTACAATTAACAAAATAAGAATATAAAACACTAACATATTATTTTTTGCTAAACAAATTTTGTTTACCGTGGATTAGAGAAGGTTAAAAATGAGGAGATATTAGAAAGAATAGGAGAACTACGGAAATTAATAAAAAATAGGTGATACAGGTTGGTAGGACACCTTTTCAGGCATGAAGGTCTAATCAGAAAAATATTAGAATCGGAAACAGGTGTTACAAGGAATAGAGGTAGACCTACATTACATTACTGTTCGTAAATAATTAAGGATGTCAGATGTTCTAACATTAGGGAATTGCGAAGATTAGCTCAGGATAGGAAGGAGTAGAGGTGCGTGTCCAACCAGTCTTAGGACTGACGACCTTATGATGATAATGAACTTTTGTTTTGCTTGTGGGGGGTTAGTTTTTAGTAATAAGTGTTTTTATAACTATTAGATCAGTAATATTAACGCCAGTCTCTTCTTTCCACTAGCTACTACATTTAAAGGGTCTGTAGCAAATCCCCAAAGTTACCTACCTTTTTCAGGGATTTCGTACATTTGTTTGCAGGTACATCTTTTCAAAGAAAGTATCGGGTTGTTCGGAAAGACATTTCGTTTTTTCCCGACAGAGGATTTAATTGTATTCTTTTGCACCCAACTTCACATTTAAGCCGTATAATTTTTATATGCTTTGAGAGCTCATATAGCAAGGCTTGTGTGTGAAANGTTTCCGTCTCCGCCGTCGCAACTCCCCGCGTCGCCCGCCCTTCCCCCCCGGTCTCCCCCGGTTCTCCGCCAACTCGCGGCACGTTATAATATAAGCGCAACGCCAGAGAGCTCTCGCGAATTCTTACAAGGGGCGGCAGAAATCATTGATTTCTTACGTTTAGCCACACCCTTCTCAGCCAGATCTGCAATCCCTCCTTAAAACCACCCTCGCCGGCGACGGTTCCTTTAGCGCGAACTTCTCTTTGCTTTACTTCCCCTTGTTTCGTTTTCGTTACTGACGAAGGGCTCCGGCAAACAAGGCTGCCAGCGAATGATCCCTTTGCTGATTCTACCCCTTCGCGTTTCGTGCATCTTTCATTAAGGGCGGAGATGGAGACCGAACGGGGAAAGAAAGAGGCAAAACGAGAGATTTCCCCTAGTGCCATTATTTTTCTTCGTTTTTGCACGATCTGTTGCCGCTTTCGGTCGGATATTCGGTTTTCGTTTCAAGATTTTCAATGTCCGAGGAATGAATAGCGATAAGGAATATGAGATTATCCTTTTAATCAAAATGGTTAGATACTGACATTTTCAGCCCGATAATAAAATACTCTAGGCTTTTTTGTACCCCTGGGCTTCTACAGCTTTCCAAGAATACACCACTAATAATAATTAATTAAAGGTAGAACTAATTTATCAACAGAATTATTGTTCAAAAGGAGTGTAGAATTTTCAAATACAGATTTCGGTACAAGGAAATTTAAAAGTGTTTTGGTTTGATTTCCAATTTCTTTTAAAGTGTGCAAAATATACTTAAGAAAATTTACAAAACTGGAATCTTGCGAACTATTGAAAAGATTAATAATGATGCAAAAAACAAACGATGAAATTAATTCTAATTTTATCATACCCATTGATTCTAAAGACATTTTCGAGTGCAACTAAACCTAAAAAAAAAGAATTTATAAAACGATTACAGAATGGCAATTTACGTGATACTAATTTTTAAGTGGTTTTGTATTTTTGGTACACCGAATAGGCTTTTCACATCATAATAAATTTAAAGATTAAATTGTAACTGTTCTGAAAATTACTGTTTTTGGTACTGTTAGACTTCTTCAAGCCAAATGAATTTTCAAATAGTGCTTTAGGTACATAGAAATTTAAAAGTGTTTTGGTTTGATTTCCAATTTCTTTTTGTGTTTTATATACTTAAGAAAATTTCCAAAACTGGAATCTTGCTAACTATTGAAAAGATTAATAATGATGCAAAAAACTAATGATGACATAAACTCTAATTTTCTCATACTTATCGATTCTAAAAACATTTTCAAGTGTAACAAAAACATGCTATATCTTCCTACATCTTTTGGAGAAAAAAAAGAATTTATAAAACGATTACATAAAGGCAATTTACTTGTTACTGGTTCTAAGTGATTTTGTATTTTTGGTACACCGAACAGGCTATTCAGGTCATAGTAAATTTGAAGATTAAATTGTAACTGGTCTAAAAATTACTGTTTTTGGTGTTTTTAGACTTCTTCAAGCTGAATGTTGTAATTCTCCAAAAAGATTCAAATTTCTAATTCTATTTTTAATATCAAAGTTAATTAATATAATGTATTACGTTAAACATAAAAACTTAAAGTTATGTAATCAAAATAGAAACAATCCTACAAATAACAGAACAACATTAAAAAATGGAAAACTAGTAATAATTATCCTAATAATTACGCCAAAAAATTGAACAACAAACCAAAAAAAAAAATTAAAGCATTATTCTATACACAAAACTACTTAATTAAAACAAATAATCGGTAAATTAACTATGCTAGGCAGAATGGAGTTTAAGGGGTTACCATTGTAAGAACGGAAGAGTTGTATGAATCATAGCGCTGATGTAAATGCATGTTATAGGACGAAACGTTGTTATATTCGAACATGAAGGGGTTTTCATAACCAGGCGAAGTATTTTCTAATACTTTTTGTCGTAGGTGGTTGGATCTTTTGTCAACCAGTAGGCGTCTTTTTTTTTAGGTCTTTTTGTTGAGAGTTTTTTCTTCTTCTGCTCAATTGTTAATTTTTGACGGTTGCAGAAGGTTTGCTTGATTTATTTTTTTATTGCCGGAAATAGAAATGTTACATCTGATAGTAGGTACTAATATTTTTTTCTTCACATGAACAAAACTACAGGTAATAAATAGTAATTTTTCTCATTGTAGTTTTAACTTATCAACGGACATTATTAATGTAATGGTTGTTTTTCAAGATAATAGGAATATTTTCTTTTTCGTATGTGATACAGCACGTAGTACCTCACGTTGGTTCGAACTTTTTCAAATTTTAATTGAATAGAAGACAATATATTGAAATTAACAGATACTTATGAATTGCCTGATTTATACTATCCTAAAAGTAAAAACGACTTCACAGGGGTAACATGTATTTAAATTGTAAATATTTCCCATATCTTAATATGTTTTTTATTTATTTCAAATAATATAATATGCAAACTGCGTGAAAATAGATGTAGCTACAGAGGTATTGTGTTATAGTTTTTTTTAAATATTTTTCTAT
>NW_020439302.1:928793-942683 GCF_000699045.2 Agrilus planipennis
AGTTTTAACTTATCAACGGACATTATTAATGTAATGGTTGTTTTTCAAGATAATAGGAATATTTTCTTTTTCGTATGTGATACAGCACGTAGTACCTCACGTTGGTTCGAACTTTTTCAAATTTTAATTGAATAGAAGACAATATATTGAAATTAACAGATACTTATGAATTGCCTGATTTATACTATCCTAAAAGTAAAAACGACTTCACAGGGGTAACATGTATTTAAATTGTAAATATTTCCCATATCTTAATATGTTTTTTATTTATTTCAAATAATATAATATGCAAACTGCGTGAAAATAGATGTAGCTACAGAGGTATTGTGTTATAGTTTTTTTTAAATATTTTTCTATTTCCCCGTTGCTATAAAAATTAGTAAAAAATAAAATGGAATTTTATTTTTTTCTTAACAATTCTATAATATTATTGTCTGTCGTCTAGCAAGATAAATTATTTTCAATTATTTATTTTTTGAGGATAGACAGTAGCGCTACAGGATTGAGCAAAATCTTTATGATAAAATTGAAACAAGTGACTCCTTTTGTATTTTCAAATATTTAATATTTTAATGGCATGTATTTTTGAACTGTTTCTTATTTGATTAGTTGGTTGGAATGCTGCTGGAGTGAAGTAAATTGATAGACTGCTTTAGGGTCTAGACAAACTGTTCGACAAGAAAATCTAATATGAAGGTCGAATTTTTTGGAATACTGGCGTGAATTAGATTGACAGATTGCTTTACGGTCTAAACAAACAAAAAATCCAAAAATATTTTTCTATTAGCAAGTAGTGTAAGTATGATTAGTCAAGTGTAACTACCTTTTACAGAAAAGTGTTATTGTTTTGAATTTTTATACAAAGTCGAACTAATAAACTTCAGATTACACGGTGTAATAAATCAAAAAAGAAAAACGAACCGGGTTTTTAATTCTCTCCGGTCGGTAAGCTGGCATTTTTGTGGCGATTAATTTTTTCACAAGCCTCTTTCATCCGCTTAATAAAAACGCCACTTAGCCACTCAATTTCCCAGATCCGCCGTGTTAATAAATCAAGAACGCGAGCGAACGTTTCCCTGTGTGTGTATACGTGTATGAATGTGTATGTAAAAAGGAGTTTTAGTAGGTGCTTTTTTCGTCGAAAAACGGGTCGCGGATGCGGCAATTAATCTTGTAAAAATGTCCCGGGGTAGAAAAACGACCACTTGTTGCAGGGCTAATCGTCGTATCCGCCGCTGCCGCCGCCCGACCGGACAACAAGCAGAGGTTGATGCTGAAGTCGGTTTTTCTCGCGAAAATGCTCGAAAAATCGCTGCGGCTGTAACTTTCGACAGCTTATAAAGGGTGTCAATAACGGCCAAGGTTTTTTCCACAACCAAACTATTATATTTTATGATATTCCTATAACCGATTTGGTATCCAGAAGCATTGGACAAACAATACTCAGAGGGCTACTTGTTTTATGAATAAGAACGATTAAATGCTATATTTAACTAAATTTTTGACTGATACTTAGTTAATATCAGTTTTGATTTTAAAGTGCCTACACCTATCTGTGTAATTTCAGCATTCATAGATTTTCAAATATTATTAAAACATGATAGACTTTGCTGCTACATTTTTAAATGTTAATAGATAAGTACATATATCCATCTGTATGTTCTATGAAGAACTTGCTTCACCTGTTTACTAAAAAAAATCCAAAAATTAAATTTGTCATGCGCAGAAGCGTTACCATTTGGTTGATAGACGGATGTTGCTATAGCCATATCAGTTTATAAAATTATCAGTTTTAATGAAATTTAGTCGCAGATTTGGTAGATACTGTAAATAAACTTGTTCAAATGATTTATAAATAATAAATTGTTATAATATTTTGCGATGTTATAGACGACTGAGGCAAGAATGAAACCATGTTAGTGTGCAGTTTTGCAAACGATAGCAAATATTATATGGTTGACATGCTATGGATTTTGAAGCAAAATCTGTAAAACCTAAATATTGAAATACTATTTTGGTTAAGAATCTAAATTTTCTCTCTATCTCAACAAGTGTGATTAGTATTTTTGTAATAATGTAAGACAAAAAGAACAAGAATATTTTTAACTTATTTTGGAGATGTAATTTATATTATCTTTGTTTTTTGATCGTCAGGTATAGTTAACACATAATAATAAGCTATTTGGTTTACTTCTTTTTATAATGTTATTTCACCACTAACGTGTATTAACTGATGTATGGTATGGAGACCAGATTTATCGTAGAAACAATTTCAATTGAATTTAGTCGCGTAATTTGTCGTTTCCCGTGATTGTACACAATGTACCTTTCTGTATTGTTTCGAAGGGTGAAAGCAGATGTTTTTTTTTTATTTCGGCTTTGTTTCTTTCGCGGTTTTTTAATTAGCGCGCGCGATGGGGTCAATTAAATCTGTTTCAGAAGCGCCAGCTTAGGAATGAATTAGGGCGACGGCGACGTCCACGTCGGTGGCGGTTTTTCACAACTCTGCGCTTTGTTTTTGTTTTGTAGTTAGTTCTTTCGTTTTATCCGGAGATTAGGGGTAGTGGGCGGGACGTCAGTGGCGAGAGGGATTGTTTTTACTCAATTAAGGGCGTTTTAATTCCGTATTTAACGAAGAGAAAACGTTCGAAAACGATTTACGAAATAATTGGAAATAAAAAATTAGCATTTTCTCTTTCATATGTATTACATACCGATAAAGCAGGGAGGTTTTTAATAAATTTATCTAGGTACTAATATACAATTATAGGTATGGACTGAACGAACTATAGCCGAGGGAGGTAGGATTATAAGGGTGGGAAATATTTTTTTACTTTCTCGTAAAAACTAACAATGAATTTGAAAATGAAAAGCTAATTAAAATATTCTAATTGTAATTGAAAAAACAAAAATATTAAATATGCAAAAACGTAGATATTTAGCATTTTTCCTTGAAAATACGCTGTTAAAAAATTAATACCTAATGAATATTGCTTGATTCATACCGGATTCGCGCGAAAGTGTGTTTTTTTGTCTTGAAAAATTCAGAAGAACAAGGGAAAGTTAGATCTTTTTTGGAATTTGGTAGAGCCTGAGTAATATATTCAGTTGTATTAGATATTGTACGAATTATTTTCTGTATTTGTAATGAAGGCGTGTTTTGTTATATTCAATTGTATTGTAACGAAGGATTGGGGTGGCGCGGGGTGTAAGCTGCTGGTATTTTCTAAGTTGAAAGTTCCACAGGCAATGCCATAAACTCGGGGCTCCTATAACTTTTGACTTGCAAATTGCCTGAGGAAGGTATGAAATATATTCTTAATGTGCACGTTAGAAATCAGTGCTTTAATAAATGGGGTATTTCAGCAATTTAAGTTATGAATTATGCGCGAGGGTGAGCCTTTTCTTACATTGTTACGTGAAATATTATACGGGCTCCGTCGGCGCTCCTTCGCGACGGCAAAGCTGACGTCGCGACGCCGGTAATAAGGTGCCGGGCGTCAAGGTGCGCAACTTATTATTATTATTATTATTGTACGACCAAAATGGCGCGAATTCTGATTTATATCGGTACACGTGTTTCAAACCAATTTTGATTAATGACTTATTAATTAATTCCTGGACCATAAATTTTAGGCTGTGCGAGGAGGAAAGTTAAGAAACGAAATTGCTTAGAAATCTAGATCCTAATAATGATATTAAAATATTTGTTAATAAATTTTAAATATAAAAAGATTTTGTCAAAATCAAATAATAAAGACAATTATGACAAAAATGATAAGAATACTCCTGGACACACACACAAGATGATTATTTGCACATTTGACATTTGTTTTTCTAATTCTATATTTGATTTTCGTAAATTTTAGTAATGGGTTCGCATAATACTAATTTTGGATACCAGTGAAATTGCTGATGTAGAACAGAGATTACAACGTTATTTTGATTCCTAAATAATAATAACATCAATCAATCTAAACTGAATTAAAACCAAGTTCCTAACTGACTAGAATAATGGGACATTGAAATATACTCGCAAAAATATATTTTTCAACAACAAATATTAGATATTATTAAGAAAATTTCTTTTGACGCCTATTATAAAATGACAATTGGAATCATATGTACAATTACTTATCTATTACGTAAACAGAGGGGAAGTTTAGAGATTTTCCCATTCTTGAGTGGTAAATGTTTGAATAGTGTTAAATTTTTTTTCCTTTAAAGATACTAATTATAGAATAAAATGAAAATCCTTTTACAAATTTTAATTCAACCATGCAAATGTTTAACTTATTATCCTTTGACGAACTGGGATCGATTTTCTTATTTTATCATTCATAATCTAGGGGTTGAGAGTGCATACAATTCTAAAAATATGATAACGTAAAATTTAAATAACCCAGAACTGATTGTTCTATGGTTTTTACTGTTTTGGTTTTACATTACTATATTTTATTTTTTAAATATCATAGTACAGATTTGGCTGTCCCTTGTTCTAATTAATTTGTTAAATTTTGGTTGTCTTTTTGTTACTATACCGGGGTTATATTTGGATTTGGGTTTGATGTTTTTCATTTTCGTGACCGCAGCTTAGGGAAAATGCAGAAAGGGATTTTAAAATGATACATGTTTGTTGGAAACGTCTTTTTGGCGGAATACAAAAAGAACTGAAGGACACACTCTCGTTTTATGGGCGAAAAACTCACTCTCACCCTTCGTCGGGTCGTTTCCGTCTCCGCCGTCGCAACTCCCCGCGTCGCCCGCCCTTCCCCCCCGGTCTCCCCCGGTTCTCCGCCAACTCGCGGCACGTTATAATATAAGCGCAACGCCAGAGAGCTCTCGCGAATTCTTACAAGGGGCGGCAGAAATCATTGATTTCTTACGTTTAGCCACACCCTTCTCAGCCAGATCTGCAATCCCTCCTTAAAACCACCCTCGCCGGCGACGGTTCCTTTAGCGCGAACTTCTCTTTGCTTTACTTCCCCTTGTTTCGTTTTCGTTACTGACGAAGGGCTCCGGCAAACAAGGCTGCCAGCGAATGATCCCTTTGCTGATTCTACCCCTTCGCGTTTCGTGCATCTTTCATTAAGGGCGGAGATGGAGACCGAACGGGGAAAGAAAGAGGCAAAACGAGAGATTTCCCCTAGTGCCATTATTTTTCTTCGTTTTTGCACGATCTGTTGCCGCTTTCGGTCGGATATTCGGTTTTCGTTTCAAGATTTTCAATGTCCGAGGAATGAATAGCGATAAGGAATATGAGATTATCCTTTTAATCAAAATGGTTAGATACTGACATTTTCAGCCCGATAATAAAATACTCTAGGCTTTTTTGTACCCCTGGGCTTCTACAGCTTTCCAAGAATACACCACTAATAATAATTAATTAAAGGTAGAACTAATTTATCAACAGAATTATTGTTCAAAAGGAGTGTAGAATTTTCAAATACAGATTTCGGTACAAGGAAATTTAAAAGTGTTTTGGTTTGATTTCCAATTTCTTTTAAAGTGTGCAAAATATACTTAAGAAAATTTACAAAACTGGAATCTTGCGAACTATTGAAAAGATTAATAATGATGCAAAAAACAAACGATGAAATTAATTCTAATTTTATCATACCCATTGATTCTAAAGACATTTTCGAGTGCAACTAAACCTAAAAAAAAAGAATTTATAAAACGATTACAGAATGGCAATTTACGTGATACTAATTTTTAAGTGGTTTTGTATTTTTGGTACACCGAATAGGCTTTTCACATCATAATAAATTTAAAGATTAAATTGTAACTGTTCTGAAAATTACTGTTTTTGGTACTGTTAGACTTCTTCAAGCCAAATGAATTTTCAAATAGTGCTTTAGGTACATAGAAATTTAAAAGTGTTTTGGTTTGATTTCCAATTTCTTTTTGTGTTTTATATACTTAAGAAAATTTCCAAAACTGGAATCTTGCTAACTATTGAAAAGATTAATAATGATGCAAAAAACTAATGATGACATAAACTCTAATTTTCTCATACTTATCGATTCTAAAAACATTTTCAAGTGTAACAAAAACATGCTATATCTTCCTACATCTTTTGGAGAAAAAAAAGAATTTATAAAACGATTACATAAAGGCAATTTACTTGTTACTGGTTCTAAGTGATTTTGTATTTTTGGTACACCGAACAGGCTATTCAGGTCATAGTAAATTTGAAGATTAAATTGTAACTGGTCTAAAAATTACTGTTTTTGGTGTTTTTAGACTTCTTCAAGCTGAATGTTGTAATTCTCCAAAAAGATTCAAATTTCTAATTCTATTTTTAATATCAAAGTTAGCTTTTTCCAATAAACTGTGAGTTTTTGGTTTCTCCTTTCTAATATTTCATTAGAAAACCATTTATTATGGTACGAGACATTAGTCAATTGCTTTTTCTCATTCTTTAAACAATAATTTGGTTCAAAACCATTTTGTAACTGTATCTAAACATTTAAATAAAATAAAATTTTAAATAAATGTTTTCAGTAAATCAGATAGTTCGTAGAGTTCCATATCATTAGCCAAAACAATAAATAATTAAACAGCAATAAATCATACCTAGAAATGGAAATATCGATCGACAGGTTGGAAAATTGAACTAAATTATTTTGTTGTACAGCTACCGAACTCGCAAACCGCGATTACACAGTATTCGATAGTAAAAAACACCGGTAACACGTCGATAAATGTGAAATCCAAAATGTGTATTAGTGTGTGTGTGTATGATGCAGAAATTCGTGTAGGTTTAAATGTTTCAGCTTTTGCAACATGCTATTGTACTACCGGCTACTGCAAAATGCATTATTTATTAATGACAAAGGTATTACGTGATGCATTGGGAAATGTCGCACAATTTATACCGCTACCCCGTGAAAACTTGTCCAGCCATAAATAAATATCTACAACCTCTATCGAAGTATGTTCGATTGTATGATAATTTGACGATTAACGTGAGGTACGAAACGTCTGTCAACGTCGCGACAGGCACTGCTTGAAGTGTTAAATTACCTGGACTGTCACACATCTGTGAGCTTTTTTATTCTAGAGACGTTTTTTCCATCTGTTCAAGAGTAAACAGGTGTCCGATGATCATAAGATATAAACTACACAATTTTTTAAAAAATAAACTGAATTTAGATAGGTAATAGAAACAGTTTTTTTTATGATAATTGTAAATGGTATTTGGTATTATCTATTTTTACCCATAATTTTATTCAATGAGTATTTAAGTTTCTGAAATTATTACGTTTTTGATTCTCAGAATTTCTTGTAACAAAATTTTAACAAATCCAGTGAAAATTGGGAAATCTTTGGTATGAGCTCATCAGGTTGTTGATAAATAGGGCACTGAATCAGGCCTATTTTGAATCATGTAAAGTCATCTTTGTGCAGTAGTTTCATTTTTTGTGGTTGTTATGTTGACAGATTGTTGGGTATGTATGTTTGTAGCTGGCTTTTGAGGTCCATTTGAGTTGCTGTTCAACAGAATTTCTCGGTATTCAAAATGGTTTTTCCATAATTGCGGTTTTAGGATTTTGTATTTCGATTGTAATAATTTTTGGAAACATTTTCAAATTATCGGATCCATTATGTTCCTTGATGTGACATCCATGATTTCCTGTGAGATTGTGTTGTGTTTTTGAATTGTAATTGTAGGTCCAAGTTGTGTTGAGTTCGATTCTTAGTTTCACCATGCAGGGGATGCGGAATCAAGGGTGATTTCTGCGAACAGATTATAATTTTTAAGTATTATTAGCAAATGTTGGTAATTATTTTAGCCTTTCATCGAGGGAAAAATTAGATAAACAAGTGTTGAACTTGTTAAATTGATAACCATTTATTTCATCAAGTTTCTCAATTTCTTTTTTATCTAATTCGCCGCTTGACCTGTAAATGTGCTAGGAATCGTCATGAATGTTAGGTACCTTTACGTAATATTTTAATGAAAAATGGATCGTAAATGAGTTTCAAAGAACCAATAATAAAACGATCAAAACTTGTAAAACATGAGATTTAAATAATCCGCAGATGAAATTTCTGTATTGACGTCAATGCGCGCTAAAAATTAATTTCCATTTTAATTAAGCCCATATTGAGGAAACCAATCAACAAGAAAGAATAAATCAAGCTGTTCAAGGTTCGAAAATTAATTTACATTTCATTTAGCAGCCTGGTTTTCACTTATGAATATTATTACTACGTCCTGTACACATCTAGGTATTGGTAATTGTTTTATGAGAGGACTGATTCAAAGCAGTACAGTATATACAATTTCAATTAAAATATTGATACAGAAAAATTGCATTGTTCGCTATTGAGATGAACGCTTACTTGCTCAAATTGTACCTATTATTTATATTACCTAATTGATTACTATTATCGGATTACTGGCTAGTATGTAACAGAAAAAAATTAAATGAATTCTCACGATAACAGACAAAGGTTCGCACTAACTCGATACGTTTTTGATTTTCAATAATATGGTCATTAAAAGCTTTTACAAGCGCTTAAAGTTGATGCTTCTTGTAGGACACGTATTTTCAATAGAAATTAAAAAAATAAAAAACGGCCTTCGACAGGCTTTAGAACAAAGCTTTATCTATCTTACTACAAAGTTTCAAACCTCTGTTCCAAACATTAAACTCATGATATCTAGAACCGATAAGCATGTTTTTACTCTACGGCGCATGTACTACTGAATCACCTTAATGTATCGTCATATTTTTTTGAGAATGTACTGTTGGTACGTGCCGAGGCAGCTTTTCTAAACGATGTAACCGAGTAATTTCTCAATAAATTGATTTTATTTGATACATTAGAACGTATCCCCTATGATTCCATACTAATTACCATTGCATATCCATGGTTTCTGTATTCGCGCCATCTTTATGAAACGTATACCCCGCGAATAAAGGGCTTTTACTGTACTATCAAAAGTTTCTTGAACGTATTTCATAACAACCATGCGTCTGTAAATTCTGAAAATAATCATAAACCAACAGAACTCTCAAAATCTTTTAAATTAAGCAAAAAAGCTCTCAAATGATTTATTTAAAATAAATATATTTCAAATATGGTACAAAACTCCATCTCCATCTTCATTAATCCCTTCAGAGGAATAAGAAGAAGATGAAGAAGCTGCTGGTTTCTGACATTTTACTGGAGATGTTGATATTATATTCTTATCTGTTAATTTCCGTTTTAATATTGCTAAAGTTCGCTCGAGCCCAACTTAGACTGCTCGCGCTCAAAACTAATTAAAATTTGAACATAACAAGTCGAGTTTGCAAGTATTACGCCGATGTTACTTATTCATATCATAAATGATCGATGCGGGGTGCTGCGTTCGTTAGAACCGTGTGCGGGGGCACGAGAGGGCGAATGGGATGAGGGGCCCGCTGCAGGGTGGATGTACATGTATTATGGTGAAAGGATGCTGCGGTGCATGGCGGTAATTCGAGGGCGAAATATTTTCAAACTGTAATGGAGACTTGGAACCAAAATTTTCACTTGATATGTTAGGCATAAAGAAAGGAGACGAAAACTTAGAAGAAGTGGCTCATTTTCGGTATCTATAAGGAGTGAGATAACTCATGATGGAAGGAGAAGTTGAGATATAAAATGGAAGATAGTGCAAGGTAGAGTCGCCTTCAACAAAAAGAAGTCACTTCTTGTTGTTAGGACCCTAGACAAAATTTTTAGTCTCTCTTCAGCCTCTCAGAGCCTTTCAGCGTCTCTCACAGTCTTTCACAGTCTCTTAATTATTGCCTAGGTGTTGTTATGGATCTCTCACAGTCTCTGTATGAGAGACTCGAACGATAAAATTGTTGAGAGATTCGAGTCTCTCGTTCAGAAACTGGATACGAAATGAGGATCTCTCTACGAGCGACTCGAGTCTCTCGTTCAGAGACGCTAAACAGTTTTTTTGACAGTCTCTCTCATCGACACCAGAGAGATTCGATGAGAGACGGAGAATCGAGTCTCGCTTTCAGAGACTCTGAGAGACTGAACGTTTCTATTTCGGGAATGACCTTACGATAACGATGATCTAATGTTATCATGAAATTTTGTATTTTTTTCGAAGTTTGGGATATTTGGGTGTGAAGTTAAGTGACTAACAACTTATTCCATTACTACTAGTTAGTTTTCAATTTGCCTAAACCCTTGAAAGGGTTTTATGACGACGGATCATTTAGGTAAACGCTGGGGCAGTAATATTCCACAGATAATCTTTCATTCTCTTCTGTCTTCGTTTAGTCCATTTCCTCTTTCCCACCCGAACCACCACCCACTCATTCCCACGATTCCTGAAAGGAGGCTGAAGACGGCCTTCCGGGCTGAGTCTGGAGGGACTGCCCGCCCACCAGCACTAGTGGCTGGTGGGAATGAAACACCCAAAATTTTTTTTTCTACTAAGTATCAGTTCCTTAAATACAAAATAAAATAAAAGCGGTTAAAGTGTCTGTTATTGTTACTCGAAGATAGGAGAAGTTAATTCTTCGGGTCACGCTGCGCTGTCAAATTACTAGAAATTCCCGACGTCTCTTGCAATAACCTTTCGTCGAGGAAACGACTATTAGACGACATATCGACACATATAGACGACTGTAGACGACAAAGACGATCGCGATGACGACGACGATGATGATGATGAGGGCAAGATGGATAAGGTTGAGGTGTGAGGAAGTGCGAAGGTGGAAGACTGGAAGAAGAGGAGGGGTAGGAAGTCTTAAGAGCGTTCTTACAACATCCACACATAGCTCTCTTCTCTTCATAATCGATTCTTTGTGTCTCCTTCGGAGTGAAATATATTTCTCGCTCGCGTGGCTAAATGAAACTTCCTTTGACACGACGGCGTTGTTTGTATAAATGATCTCCTTTCTCATCACCAAAGGTGTTCGCTAATATAAATTATCCAGTGCAAGGAAAACAAATTAAGACGGGATCGCGCAGTATGACAAAGACGCTCTCTCCCTTGTAGTATACGTGTTATCGTATTATAAAAACTGTAACTCTAAGATGTAAGCATCAAAGGAAACAGCGGATAAAGTGAAGCACCAAAGAAATTTAATCTGAGTGATGAACATCCATAATGTTGATAAGAATTGTAGCAAAAACAAAATGTTCAACGAAATACTTAGATGTTACACCTTTATTTGTCGAAATTTTTTTTTTGTGACACAAGAGCAAATATGACCGTCATCATCATCATAAAGTCGCCAGTGCTATGACTGGTCGGACACCCACCTCTACTTTTCCCTATCCTGAGCTAATCTTCCCATTTTCTAAAACTAGACTAGAACATCCCACATGTTTCAGATTTTAATGTGATTCCAAGCAGCCTTTCATGCCCTTTCAGGTGTTCTATCAACCTATCTCATCTATTTCTAATCAATTTCCCCAGTGACGTTTGTTCTTCTACTTTTTCTATTTCTAATACCTCCTTATTTTTAACCCTCTCTATCCACGGTATCCTCATCATTCGCCTGTAACACCACATTTGGAACGCTTCTACCTTTTCTTTTCCGCCGCGCCCACCGTGTTTTCTTATTCTCTACATCAATATTGTTTCAGTTTAATTTTAATATCTCGTTTAGTCGTTAGAGATAGATTTGCTTATCACTGCTCAACCTATTTTATTTTATTATATTGAAATTTCCATAACTTCAAATGTATACAAAGTAGTCAAATATCTCTTGAATGTGTTCTTTTGAAGACAATTTGGTCGATTTGATCCTAATGATCAGATTCTGCGAGGGTGTTCGACGGCAACTATCTTTGTTAATTTTATTATCGATGGTCTTCACTTGTATGCAGGTTACAGGAATTTCATAGCTCGAGGTAGAGTCCACACCTTGTTGGGTTTTTCCCTTTATTGCCTTCTGGCTCGTATTCTTTTGTTGCATTTCAAGTATTCGTGGTGACAGCAGAACAATTTTTGATTTTGTCATATAATTTAGAGTTACTTACGTATTGTCTTCTTGCTAACTTGCGTCTTTAATTTATATTTTCTTCGTTGTGCTTGTAGTTGTAATCCGTCATTTTATAGTTAATAATTCATTTGTAAATAAGGTCTGTGCATAGTGTTTTATGTCGAGTTTCATTTACTCCTTCAAAACCAACATTTTGAGAAAATACACGTGATTTCACGGCAAAGAAATATTAAAAAAAAAAGAATGATTTCTTATGAAATCTGAGTGTCGTCTGACATCTGATGAGAATAATAATCGTTATTTTGGTAATGTAAGGATATGGACGCCATGTATGTGTACAGAAGCTTGAATTCTAGTTTACATATATACTGTCTCGTAAAACTTAAGATCTTTGTCCGTATTTTGTATCAGCGTATGCTGGGTAGATGGCAGTGCGGCGACGTAATTTTAGTTTACAAAACTTTTCTTGAAACGTGCAGCATCAGGTAGATGTAATATATGTACATATATACATATGTGTACATGTGTATACTTGTAAGAGCAAAAGAGGAAATAAGGAGGATAGAGTGTGGGTAACCGGAAGCTTTAGAAGCAGCTCTATATGCAAGCTTCAAAAGTAGAAGAGTTGACTGCTTGATGCTGTCTGACGTTTACAAGGTTTTACGACTTTACAAAACTCTTCATTTTAGGTACAAACTTACATACAGTTTGTCCAAAATTATGTATAGTAAATGCAATTGTTATAATCAACAAACTAATAAAAAGAGCATCCTAGATTGCTCCCGCCTGTTGTAAGGATCTACTGAAATTGGCCAGATTAACACGTATAAACAAACGGGCAGACAGTTCCATTGTATTCGATTAATGAGAGTTCAGGATACTCAAATATTTTGTAGCTTAAGTTTCCAATGTGGCGGATTGTGTCAAACCTGGTTATTACCTGTGCCCGTGCAATTTCTGTTCGTAAAAATTGTTTAAAGCATTTTCTTCTGCAAACGCATTCAAATACAAAAAAAATACTAACTTCTCTCAGATATTAGAAGGAAAACCAGGACTCACTCTTTCAACAAACTATTTGAAAAGTTATATGTTTATATGGAAACGTAAGATGTAAAAAATGTGCTAATTTCTCACACATCTCGGAAGGGGAGGCACTCGCGACGTAACATCATAAAAGATTAGAAGCATTCGAAATGTGGTATTACAGATGAATGATGAGGATATCGTGGAAGGAGAAGGTTGGACATGACAAGGTGTTAAAAAGAATAGAAGAACAAAGCTCACTACAGAAGTCAGTAAGAAAGAGGTGAGATAGGTTGATACAGGACACTTTCCCAGGCTGTTAGAGACATATTAAAAGCAGAAACGGGAGTTAAGAGGGATAGAGGTAGGCCTAGATTAGATTATCATTTACAAATAGGTAACGATACGGGATGAAGATTAAGTCAGAATAGGAACGAGTGGAGATATGTGTCTAACCATTCTTAAGATTGTCAACCTTTTGATGAAGATGCTGATGATTAGTCTTTAATGGGACATCCCGAGATAAAAATGTTCAGTCTCTCAGAGTCTCTGAAAGCGAGACTCGAGTCTCCGTCTCTCATCGCGCCTCTCTGGTGTCGCTGAGAGAAACTGTCAGAAAAACTGTTTAGCGTCTCTGAACGAGAGACTCAAGTCGCTCATAGAGAGATCCTCACTTCGTATCCAGTCTCTGAACGAGAGACTCGAATCTCTCAGTAAGTGGTGTCTCGATAGACATGGTTTAAATTTTCTAAGTTCAACATATTTCAGAGATGCCAGTCTTTCTACGAGAGACTCGAGTCTCTCAATTTTTCAGTTTTATTCATTCAGTCTCTTTGTGAGAGACTCGAATCTCTGAATTAACAATTTTATCGTTCGAGTCTCTCATACAGAGACTGTGAGAGATCCATAAAAA
>NW_020439302.1:944266-1059024 GCF_000699045.2 Agrilus planipennis
TTGTTAGGTATACGGGGTAGTCGGGTAAATTATAAAGAGTGTGCTATTGTGTTTGTCACGTACAATCACAATTTTATTATTGTTAATAGCCAAAATTCCCCTCGGCTGCATTCTTGTAGGTCCAATGACCGCCTACCTGGGGGTAGGATAATATTATGTTTGTACATTATTGTTAGAGATAGTAGGTTCATAGATTTTATAAAATTTTAAAGCAGTGCTATTATAGACTCGCTGGAGAAAACATCATCTCCATAAGACAATCACGATTATCCTAATTCATTCCTATTGATTTTTATCATCATTTTTAATTAATCGGTATTTGTAGTTTTAAAGTTAGTTTATAGTGGATTAAATTTAAGTTAAATTAAATATAGTTATTTCTACAATCACTACAATTACGTGTCTTATTTCATGTGGTACTTAGTACACCCCGTTGACAATAGTTTATATAAAAAACTTAATCAACGATAAAACACTAACGACTAAAAAAATATTAAAATTTAACTGAAACAGTACACGTTGCCAATTCACGCCCAGGGCCGGCTTTGGATTACAACTTCGTCTGGTTTTTTACTAGTCGAAATTTCAAAAAATAAAAACTTTTTGGTCTTCGTAAGAAGGCGAAGTTACTTCTTTAACCTAATTGCCTGTAACAGATCTTAAAATCGTCTTTATATTTGTCTATTTAGACATCAAAAATAACCTTTTTAGAAGTTTTTACTGACATTTACAACTGCAGATGTGAAATCGAACGCAAAATGATGTGAATGTTTTGTTTAATTAATTGTTATCAAAGAAATATGTACGAGGTGTATTTTAAGTAGTACTGCATACCATCAGCAAGGTACAAAGTAGCTATTTAATAAATATTATGACAAAGGGCTTCTAAAGATAGATGTGTAGGTAATAGCCTAGAAGTAATCTGTTGATATTTACTTTATTAGTCTCTGCATAACCGTCACTGTTTACATTTTTCATCGATGTAATTGCTAGTTGTTCCTGTAATTTCTGAATATGTTTTTTTCGAAATGTTGGTTTTAACGAAGCGAATGAAACTCGATATATACAATGCACTTGAAATTATGGAAATGTCTAATATAATAAAATAAAATAGGTTGAAAAATAATAAGAAAATCTATCTCTAACTGTTAGGTATACGGGGTAGTCGGGTAAATTANGATAGACATGGTTTAAATTTTCTAAGTTCAACATATTTCAAAGATCCCAGTCTTTCTACGAGAGACTCGAGTCTCTCAATTTTTCAGTTTTATTCATTCAGTCTCTCTGTGGGAGACTCGAATCTCTGAATTAACAATTTTACCGTTCGATTCTCTCATACAGAGACTGTGAGAGATCCATAAAAACACCTGGGCAATAACTGAGAGACTGTCAGAGACGTTCTCAGAGACGCTGAAAGACACTGAGAGACTGAAAATTTTTGTCAAGGGATAGACTGTAAAACGATGAATAAAATTAATTTTCTATATCGATTTTTATCGTGGTTAGCCCGTTATTTGTTACATTTCTAATCATTTAAGATGTTTTTTAGTAAAAATTGCAGGCTATTATCCTTTTATTTGTAGAACTGAATTTCGTTTTGTGAACGTTGCTTGATTTTTTCGAAAAGTAATGGGACTCTTCCAGGAGATGAAATATTAAATTCGGGTCGCTTATTTCGGATAATATTCCAAATTCATGCCGTCGTAAGGTCATAAATTTAACAGAACGAAATTTTCCTTTCACGTTTCCCGGCACGGCATCTGGTTCTTATTAAAGGGAATAATTTTTGGCACGAGTTGAGGGAAGAAGGGCAAACGAACGAACGAACGAACGAACGTTCCATCCCGTTCCATCCTGAGCGTCCCTCGCCACCCGTCCAACCCTTCAAGCCGCCCACAACCCTCCGCTTTTGCTTGCTTTCTCTCTCCGAGAAGACAAATGCCGCTGAATTAAACTTCCCAGCCTCGCGCGATCTTTCGATTGAGTTTTAAGTTGAACGCTCACACAGCCAACCGGGATACACGAACAGTTGAACAGGTACATTACTAAATTAATCTTTGAAACAAAGACGTTCGCTTTTAGGCAAAATCGTCGAAGCAGACCCATTTGTTTAGGCCCTTTCTATCGCCCTTTAACCATTAGCTCTAGACAGTTAATGCAACATATTAAACAATGGAGGGATGTCGATATTCGATGCCAAAATCGATTTCTTCAATAACAATTCAGCCTTGAAGTTATTTTTCCGCGTACAAGAAGCACAAAAATCATAAAAGTCTTAAGGTATTATCCTAATTGCCGGTAACAGATATTAAAATCGTCTTTATCTACTTAGACATCAAAAATGACCTTTGCAACTGCAGATGTGAAATCGAACGCAAAATGATGTGAAAGTTTTGTTTAATTAATTGTTATCAAAGAAATATGTACGAGGTGTACTTTAAATACTACTGTATACCATCAGTAAGGACAAAGTAGTTATTTAATTAATTATTATGGCAAAGGGCTTCTAAAGATCATAATGTGTAGGTAATTAGACTCTGCATAACCGTCACTGTTTACATTTTTCATCGATGTAATTGTTTAGTTGTTCCAGTAATTTCTGTATATGTTTGCAGTATTTTTTCGAAATATAATAAAATAAAAAAGGTTGAATAATGATAAGAAAATCTATCCCTAACGACTAAAAAAAAAATATTAAAATTAAACTGAAACAGTACACGTTGCCAATTCACGCCCAGGGCCGGCTTTGGATTACAACTTCGTCTGGTTTTTTACTAGTCTAAATTTCAAAAAATAAAAACGTTTTGGTCTTCGTAAGAAGGCGAAGTTACTTCTTTAATATATATGCACGTGTGACTCGTATTTATCCAAAGCGTTCTACCTGTCTCATTCTGGCAAAAACCATCCGCCATTGCCACCTTCCTCCCGATCGGGACGATGGAGGTAGACGAGTGGAAAAGAGCGTAGAAAGTTGCTACAAAGCAATATAATGGAAGCGGCATCAAAGGGAACAACTAAGAGCCTGGAATCGCTATTTGCCACTCTACGATTAATTATGTTTTAGTTTTAGCAAAGAAGTCTGGTACACGTTATTACTGGAGAACGTACAGTCACATAGGCATAGATAATGTGATTTTGTGAAGCTTTTACCTGAACTTCTAAAACAGTCAATACAAAGGTAGACTACAAGAGAAAACAATAAAAAAAAACGTTTTGGTATGAACACTTAATGAACAAAGGTTTTATAGTAACACAGAAAAAGGTACCTAATATTTCTGCAGCCTAAACATTGACAAATAAATAATTTTAGGGTTCCATACTTTTAAAAGAAAAAAGAACCCTTTTAAGATCACTAATTTGCTCTACTGTCTTAGCCGATTTTCTTGTGAATTATTAAATGTTAATATTGTTACAAAAGTATGACGAAAATCGATAAGAAATCGCATATCCGATCTCCCGCCAGGCGGAGGTCTATGGCAGGGTCATAAATCATACACTTACGTAAATACATGCTTACACAGAGTGCAATATAAAGGAATTATGAGAAGGTTTGGGAAATTTTTTGTTGTCCTTTCACAAAATCTCGAGGACATTCAATAACATTACAGCATCACTCATTTTAGGGTTCCATGCTTCTAAAGCACAAATGATGCTTTGCAAGATCACTGATATGTCCTACAATCTTTATTTTCTTGTGAACTATTAAATGCTATCAAATATACGTATTAAGTACATACACGCAAGAATTACGAAAAGATTCGGGAGATATTTTGATGCTCTTCCAGAAAAGTTCGAGAATATTCCACAACAATACCCGTAGGTACCTGGTAAAAGTCGTAGCCAATCAATTAGTCCACTGAGAACTGTGTCTCAGTATTAATTGGTGCATTTGCTTAATAACTAACTGCATAAGTATATATAACAGAATGGAAGGGCTTTTCGTGAACTGTTTGATGTTGGTTTTCTTTGGCGGACGGATATCTTTTCGTGTTGTTATGTGTATGTTTTATGCAATCAGCACAAGGTGCTTTGGAAGGGCTCATCACAATGCGGCACGCTCATCAAGGAGGTAAAGCAAAAGCGAAGGACCGCTGAAGAAGCTTTGTATGTATAGGTACCACCACAAACACATACAGAGAAATAGAGCAAGATACATACATCCATACAGGCAACAGACATGTCTTAAATTTAATTCCCGTCGAGAAGATATGGAAGTCATACAAGACAGTTGAAGCTTCGAGCGATTTAATTAAACAATTTGTAAAAGCGTGCTTTGAATATATTGACACAATCGCCCGACATCGGTAAAGTCGATACTTCCCCTTAAAACAACCACCGTGGATTACAAAACAAATGCTTTTGTTTTTGCTACCCTTGCTGGCGAAACCAAAGGCACAAGCTTGGCTTGGCTTGATAAATTTCAATTGTAATATGTTTTAAAACAGCGTCCAGACATTACTCTCGAGGTTGAAACAGGTATATTGTATACCTTCCCTAGAAAAATGAGACAAAATGCCATCACCGTCATCGTATACTTCGTTTAGTTTTTGTAGCGATGCGATCTTTAGTTTGACCGGCGCAAAGCAGAAAAGAACAGCACTAGGCCAGAAAAGGAAGGAGACAACTCTCGGCCAAACTCTTCACCGGCGAGGAGCGTATAATCCGTACAGTACTGCACGGAAAAATTGACCCTTTTATCCACTACAATTGCATTGCTCTAATGTGTTGTTATTGGTACCATTTACTACTGAAAATATCAACGAGATGTTTATTTATATTTGAAGACATACTAAAGGCTTTCACGCTTGTTTTCGACTCGCACTACTATTCATGATTGAACAAATCTTTTGGCAGGTACTGTATGAAAAAGTATGTTTAATGAACAAGAGTCGAGAGTATAATGAGCTTTTTTCTTCCTATCTACGTTTTTCCCAGCGCGCGTCCAAGATAGTGGAAGGGGTACATCGCTAGAGAAAGTAAATGAAGTATAACTTCAGTTGTTTCTAACTTGAAACTTTCTTCGCATTTCTCAGTAACTATCGAGGAACCTTCACCTTTCTAACTATTTGCGAACAATTATCAAATCCATGTCTACCTTTGCCCGTATTAACTTCTTCTAATATATCATTAACTAGCCCCTCAGGATGGCGTACCCAGTGAAAATAATAGAAAAATTTACATTAGTCAGATAAACACCACCTCGGACAAACCATTCAGAACAATAGGAAGCTAACAAATGTGACCTCCTGGTCAGGAATTATGGGATCAATATCGTCAACATTGATATTTTTATCATCTAACTGGGAATATTAAAAATTAATCTTTTTTTACGATAATTTAACTTATGCTTGAGGCCCAATGCAAAAAAAAGGGTTTGCATTAGAAGTCCGCTCGTAAAATCGTAATATAATAGAGAGTTCGTATTTCTTATTCCGAAGTCGTACCCTCATTTCAACTTGGCCAACCCTAGTTAAAATAACCCTCTTTGCGATTCGGGACCCGGGCGTTCACTCGCTCGACAACAATCGCCCTTCCGGCGCCCTTACGTAAGGCCAACCGCGTTGTCGTCGCTGTCGCCGCTTTCCGTGTGTTATTTCTGAAGCTGAACGCAAACATCGCTGCAGAAAATTCAACCCTCGTCTAAGTGCGCGCTTTGGATTTTATTTAAGACACGCCGCACGTCCTTATTAAGTCCTGCGTTAGGGGCGCGTTTCGTTGAATTTTTGCCGGGGCTAAAATGGCGCTGTCGACGTCTCGTATTTAATGTGGGGTAAGTAATTCTCGTTTACATTTATGCTACCAGATTTCGCGCTCTCGTAAGAAACATGATGGAGACGGCGGATACTTCAGATATATATATGTACAATAAGGCGACGATGTAGAAGGGCGCGCTTTATGTTTTCTTAACGAGGAAATGGGGTTGAAATTAAAACGAAGAATCTCGACTTATTATATACGGAATGATTTACAAGCAGGTAGGCGATCTCACCGGAAATTGTTTTAATGAAAGT
Organism: Agrilus planipennis; assembly: GCF_000699045.2. Lineage (NCBI taxonomy): Eukaryota > Metazoa > Arthropoda > Insecta > Coleoptera > Buprestidae > Agrilus > Agrilus planipennis. Next base: position 950,278 of record NW_020439302.1, read on the forward strand.
TGTTTACATTTGACTTGATTATATTTATCACCGATCCATATCGACTCACTCAATTCCTACTAGCTATTTAATTTTGTGATCCTCCTTTCATAATAGTTCTTCTGTTATAAGAACAAAGACTTTCACGGCTGGAATCCATAGTAGAATGAAGATTCGAGCTATAGGGCCGTGGTGTAAGTGAACTATTCTGTTCAGACGTCGCTGTCGAGACTTTTAGATATAATCTACGTTTACGTTGTCAACGCAGCACTACCACTGAAGATGTCAGCCGAAGTAGCTGACGAAACGTCAGGACAGAATAGTTCACTTAGACCACGGTCCTACAGCTCGAATCTTCATTCTACTATAGTTCTTCTATTACCTGGAAATCTTTCGAAATTCTTTTGTTAAGCGGTCATGTATGCGTTGTTCAGCGTTTGATTTATGACCCTGATTGTTGCGCCGATTAAGATCTACCGTTCTTGATAGCTGCTTTTCGGCATTGCCTTATTAAAGGTCATTGCAGTCGCCGTATTGATTATGACCTGTGTATGCGTCATGCCTGTGATAATTTACTGCTTCCGTAGTCGCCTTTTTACTGACTGATTTTTCCAGTATATTCAAAGTTGATTAAATACGTCTCTGATTTCTGCCTTGTTCATCTGATACCCAAGAATCTTTTTAAGTGTATTAAAAAGTAAATTTTGTTTTTGAACGAAAGGAGTAGTAGGGATATAAAGCAGAGGATAGCGCAGGGTCGAGTCGCCTTCAATAAAAATAAGTCACTACTATGCTCGCGAACGGTTAAATTAGAAATTCGAAAAAGATTCTTAAAGGTGTATGTTTGGAGCGCGGCGCTGTAAGGGTGAGAAACATGGACGGTGGTCGCTGTGGAAAAGAAAAGGTTAGAAGCATTCGAAATGTGGTGTTACAGGCGAATGATGAGGACACTGTGGACAGAGAAGGTTAGAAATGAAGAGGTATTAGAAAGAATAGAAGAACAGAGGACTCTACGAAAGCCAATAAGAAACAGGCGAGATAGGTTGGTAGAACACCTTCTCAGGCATGAAGGTCTAGTCAGTGACATATTAGAGACGGGAGTTAGGAGGGGTAAAGGTAGGCCTACATTAGATTATTGTTCGCAAATAGTTAAGGATGTGGGTTTTTTCTAGTTTTAGGAAGATGCGAAGATTAACTCAGGATAGGAAGGAGTGGTGGTGCGTGTCCAACCAGTCTTAGGACTGACGATCTTATGATGATGATGATGATGATGAGTGAATTTAGTTTTCTTCGAAGCTGGTATGTTATGTAACGTTCAATCCAATTTAATTTTTAATTATATTGATATCACAAGAAACACTTACATATACGGTTGTATACAAATGTGTGTGCGTGTGTGTATGTTTAAATTGTTCGGGCTGATTGTTGACTGATGAATAATGAAATTCAATTCGGCTCTTCCTTTGTGTAAACCGAATTTCCCGCAGTGTCTTCTTTGCAAACTGGCGTCGGCACCGGCACAGGCGTCGGTCGTTTTCATATTTCAGCGACAGTTGTTCCTGACAGACGGAAATTTTAGCGTCGCAAGTTTGCGTTTAAGAAGTTGCCTCTGCTGGATTTCGTCGTAGTCACACTTTGCGAACTCCCCAGCAAAGTGTCGACGAAATTTTCTGTCAATACGAGACCAAGAACAGCCGAATCGGAGGAATAAATCAAATTTGATGAGACGAAAACTTCGGAGAAAACGGAGGGTGTTGGAAACAATTCCAATAGAGAACGAGGCCATATATTTGTATATGTATGAAGAAAATCAAAACCAAATGATAATTATCAGTTCTCAAAGGGTAGAATCTTAGTCTTCTTCTTGTCCTGGTCACCTGGACACAGTGTCACGATAAGCTTTTTCAATATTTTTCAGTTTTCTGGGCATACAAACACGTGCACTTAAGTACCTTTCATTTGATATATTCGGATATTGGATATAAATTACAACCAACAGCACCCGGGTGTCGGATACAAGATTCGAATACTTTCAAGTTTAAAATTATGTTCCAAATCCCTACAATTTCGAATCGACTGCTCTTCAATACTCAGAAAGTTAAGCAAGAATTAAATTTAGAAGTTACGATCCCATCTTCTCAATGATGTTATTTCGTGGATCTAATGTATTTTATTACAATTTGCACATTAGCATTAGACTCATGTACTTAAGTACCTTTCAATTGATATATCCGGATATTGGATATAAATTACCAACAACAGCGCGTGGATACCGGATACAAGATACGAATACTTCCAAGTGGCAAATTATCTTCCAAATATCTACAATTTGAAATCAACTGTCCTTAAATTTAGACTCCACGAACTTGAACAATTTCACGAAATACCTTCAACTGCGATGGTCAAGAAACACGACGATTTTTGTAAAAACAGTTTCTCAAGTGTAACTGAAGAATGACTTAAGAAACAAGTTGTAATGGAGATTTTGGTGTCGGAAAGGACAATTTGAAACGAGATGAAAAACCACAGTTTTAAGGTTGGAGACAAAATTGGATTCAGCATCAAAGTAAGAACGTTCTCCATATGATGGGCAAATTTCTGGCCAAAAGCTTATAATAAAAAGAGAAGTTGTTATAGTAAATAATTAAGCGTCTGATACTTAAAAAGTGACAAAAAGTTTTGCCTCACCGAGCGTATTAGATATGTTACCGGAAGTGTATGAAATCTAGGAATTGCATACGATTCCTGGGCTATTCAGGACATGTACAAAATATTGTTTCAAAGTTTTTTTAATACACACATATCCTGGGAAATGTATACATTTCCTAGGAATTGTATGATATTTCGATGTTGTTCCTAATACAATATGTATAAAAGTAATGCTTTCTGTGAATAAAATGAATAAAACACGTTAGTAAACTAAGAATCAGAGTTATCTGTGAATACAATAAATTGCCTGATCGGATGACGCAATACCTTCCCCTCGCTCTGCTAACCCCACGTACCCATTGACGTTTGGAAAATGTACAGATTTCCTAGGAAATTTATCTAATATAATTTATTTCAAACATTTCCAGACGATTTTAGGAATTTCCTAGGAATTGTATACAATGACGGATTTCATACGTTTCCAGTAACAGATACATAAATCAATAAATTCAAGTCATTTGTGTCTAACGAATGAACCTAACTAACGTAGATACTTATATTTCGCCAAGTCGATGTATTTTACAACGATATTTGACACTTGGCGACTGTTATAACGTTTTCGTTATATCGGTGTAGCAATGGAAGCTACACTGTTAACTATAACGAATGCATACTAAATTAAAGCTAGATATTTTGCAGTTGCGAACGATTTTATTGTAAAAGCAAAAGTTTACTTCATCGTACGTATATGCAAATTCATCCATACTGTACTTATTATACGTGTTGTTGTTTGGCGTATAAACAGCGGCGCATCGTTCAAAAACTTTAGCCAAGTGTGTATATAAAGCTTGTTCATTTATTCCAGGCATGTGCCTGACATCCGAAAATATTATCTTTTGTACCAACCAACGAACACGGAACGACATCGACGATAGAAAGAGTAACAGAGATAGGGGTTTAGTGGAAGAGAAAATGAGAAGGCAGAGCGGAGTTTTCGAAAGATCTTCGTCCCCATCAGCGTCTCAGCTTGCGTCAATTTCTCGACACCCCATTACGACGTGCATTTTCTATAGCGGGCAAAGTAACGCGGGCTGAATGACTAATGAGACAGGAATAACTGCAATAGTTGGTGGTAATGGTTATGGTCTGTACTGGCCCTGGACTAACTGGACTCTACGGTCAAGGAATCAATGTCAGAGCCATCGCCAAAGGATAATGTAATGGAAATTTGTGCAACTATCTCCTCTGATGATATAATTTTCCGGAATTTGCTAATTATTAGACTTCGCTGACGGCATCTCTAGAATGCCTAAACCTCTGGAACATGAAAACTCCTTGAACCACGGCGAAACAGGTCACAACAAACCACCGCAACCAGTATTAATTTGTTTAATTAAAGCATGAAGATTTTGAGATCCAGAGTATTGTCAGAATTGACGAGATTGCATTTAATTTCGCTTAGAAGGAATTAAATTGATTTGTATATGAAGCATTATCGTGATTAAATTGTAAGTGCTACTCATTATTCTGGGTTCAACTAATAGTTACGAACAATTTGCTATCTTCAATTTTCTCTAGGAGGTTTTGAAGGGTATCCTGTTTATTGACGTGACAACGTCTTATAATTCGATGGAACCGGCTGCACGCACGAAAAAGCATGACTCATGCGGCGTTACCTCGCTCTGAGGCGTTCCATTTAAGGCTTGAAGTGCAAGCGAGAGCGCGGAACCAACGACAAAGAGGCACAATCGGCCTCCGCGTTCGGCAGCGTTCGACATCTGTCTCTCTCCTACTTGAGTGAGCGATGCGTCCGCGTGGACAGCTGCTAAACAATAATACATTTACATTTACCTCCTTCTCTATATCCATACAAAATATCTATCAAACAAATAAAATTAAAATTTTCTTTTAAAAAATTAAACCATTCCATCATTATTTTCTTATGACGTTGTCACGTTCAACTATCGTCAGTAAACCGACTTTACAGACAACCGATTTTTTTTTTATTGCGCTGGACACATATAGGATGGCCCATTGCAAACAGGACATACAATTTTATACATTTTCGCATGATGTTTATGCACAAAGGTCAGACAAGTTGATTTTGGTTGTAAGGGGGACATATAAATTCAATGTTTATATTCTTATTCCTTCAATCCCAAAGCGGGGTGGGGCAACATCCTTGAATTTTTAAATAGAAGGTAGGTTAAACCTCACATCATTTGAAAGATCTTTTAACTCCCTGTTCATCAGTTTTTAGGGTTCTGTATGTCCAAATGAGAAAATGAACGATTATAGGATCACTCGTGTCCGTTAAAAATAATGTTTCAACTTTTCGTGAAGCGCCATTTTCATATTCATACAATTATTGCATTTCTAGGCAACTGCATGTTTTTAAACTTCCGAAAGGAACTCATGTTATTCCTGTTCATCTGTTTAATTTTGTAAGTGGACCATCTTAAGCCACAGAAAATTACGCCTTCTGGATAATCCATTGGAATAATGAACTTTTGGTTTCCCATTTCGCTAATTTCTAGAGTTATACATAAGAGAAGATTTCTATTACGTTTGTCTAGCGTCGAGGAATAGCACCGCGTCGTAGGCGACGCGCCGCGCAGTCAAACTTTCCCAGAATAAACAGTAATTTCCTTACTAAATTGCCAGACTTATTTGCTGAAAGTCAGATTTTCGTTGCCGACGTAAAATTATTCTGTATTTTCCTTCCTTGAGACTGTTTGTCGAGCAAATTCGCTCAGAATTCCATCCATCCACCCTTATACTCCATCCATGTGGATATATAACCATCTATATTCAAAAACTACTGAATTCATTTGAGACGCACTAGGAGGAATATTCCTTGTCAAGTTTACTTGCCAAGAGATCTAAATAAACTTGAAGATTACCATTTACTTCAACAACAGATATGCTTTAAGTTTCGACCAGAATATTGAGATTTTTTCCCGGATGATTAAATGCTATGACATGTCAGTCTCCATATTTACAGTGTATTACAACTACTATCCTTGGAATACAACCTTAAACTAATCTAATCTATATGATTATCGTATTCTCGGGAAATCCCAATACAGAAGTCAATTTTGTATTTTATGAGCCGCTACACAATTTTCATCCCGTCCTAAAGGGCCGTGAAGGCATACATCATCATCATCATCATCATCATCATCAGGTCGTCAGTCCTAAGACTGGTTGGACACGCACCTCCACTCTTTCATATCCTGAGCTAATCTTCGCACTTCCGAAAACTAGAAAACCCCATGACATCTTTAACTATTCGCGAACAGTAATCTAATCTAGGTCTACCTCTACCCCTCCTAACTCCCGTTTCTGGCTCTAATAAGTCTCTGACTAGACATTCGTTCCTGACAAGGTGTCCTACTAACCTATGTCGCCTATTTTGTTCTCCTATTCTTTCTAATACCTCTTCGTTTCTAACCTTCTCTATCCACGGTATCCTCATTACTCGCCTGTAACACCACATTTCGAAAGCTTCTAACCTGTTCTTTTCCGCCGCGCTCACTGTCCATGTGAAGGCATACATGAACCGAAAAGGCGCTACATTTTCTAAATGACGTAAATAATTTGGGGATGCGGGGAGAAATAGCATTTCACTATCATTTTTAATAAAAAGAAATTTCTATATTGCATTATAAAATAGGTATTAGAAATGTCAAAGTTTTCGTTTTTTGTTGTGAGCCACCCTGTATTTGTATTGCTGAAACTCGAAATAGCAATTCTTCGTGCTGACGTAATAATCGGCATCGGGGGCGTCGCGTCGCCATAGAGCGTCGACCGGAAGATGCAGCACTCGATTCTCTGTGCGAGCAAGTCGACTACATGTAAAAGGGTTCCGCAATTTAAAGTCAGAAACAAAAGCCACCTAAGATACAATTAAAATCGGGCGTCAACCATTAGCTGTCGCTTGAATACGGCAAAAGAACCCTTTCATCGCTTTCGATGACAACGTTCACGAGAAGGAAGTGCGGTGCTTTCGTTCATCTACCGAGAACTTTCGTTAACAACGTTTATGATCATAACTTACTTACACGCAAATTCGTTAGCTCATTATGTCTCACTTTGATTTTCCACATTGCACAGAGTATTTTCACAAAATCTAATCTCTAACTTGTTTATTGATATTTATTGACATTTTTTCTTTGGGAGACAACAAAATCAAAAAGCAGTATGTGGTGCAAATAATTTTGGAGTAATCAGCATCACCATTTTGGAATTTAAAACAACAGGAGCGCCAATCAATAAAACAATAAACTGATTCCCCTAACAAATATGTTTAGATTTGTATAACCACAGTGGACATAAATCAAATTACTACAATAAAACCTAACCTAAATATGGTTCTGATGTTACCTAACCTAATCTAACATAACCTCATTTTATATGAGTCAATGTAACTTAACCTCAATAAAAGTAAATGAAACTAATACAACAAAAACCTAACCTAAGTACGGTTCTAATGTAACCTAACCTAACATAACCTCGTTTTATATTAATCAATGTAACTTAACCTCAATCTTTATCGTTAGTTTTGTTTGCTTATTCGCTTTTAATGGCTGACTAATTAATAATTGTGTTAACGCTCGTCGCAGTGATAGGAGATTAATGTACCCGTTCGATTTTTTGAAAGGCAGCCATGAATTCCGAAATAAATTTTAGATTGGTGTAAAGTGGAAGTAGTGGAAGCCAATGGTGAAATAATACGCGGTTGGTGAGCATCACGACTTAGTCTTAGTCTCTCGGGGAGACTAATCGTGAAGCAACCACGACTTGACGTTATCGGTTCCGAACAACTACCAGTGCACGTCTTCCACTTTAAATACCCCCGGGGAAAGTTCTACGCGATAAGGTGCCACCGTCTAGCACGAATATGACCGAATAAAATATACATACATACACACACACACGTATAGTACCCATTCAAATACAGGTATACGTCTACAAACGCCGGTCGTAGGTGATACCACTAGCTACTTAGTTCTACATTCTTGTTTCTGGCTGCGGAATGTCCGATAATGCCCTGCAAGAATTTTAATGGCAATTATGATTTAGAATCGGTCGCAAATAGGAACAGTCAACAGGAAGAAGAAGAGAACGACGATATCCTGATGTCGGTACCGACGAAACGGTGCATGGCACATGACAACTTCAGCCATGCTTTATAACCTAAACTCACGCTACGTCGCACTTGCTAGCTAAGTACTCAAATATTTGACAATTATCGGGGCGATTCATGTCCAAACCCACTTTTCCAAGTAATGTGATAAATATTGAACATTAGAGGGGTGGTAATAATGACATAACGAGAATAATCAGAAACGCCTTGTCCATATAATGACGTCAACGCTGCAGGTCACACGCAAAACAAAACAGATCATAAATAAGTGACTCAACTGCCGCAAATTATTTGAAATGTTTATTACTTTACAATAATTATTTCTCAGTAAGCCAAAGAGTTGAAGTATTTTTAGAAGTGCTTCCACTGAACAGCTTGCGAAAGATGGTGGTATGTATTGAACAGAAATTTCAAGCGTCCACTTAAATGTTGACGTAAACTTATAATAGGCATTTAAATTACACTTGCTTTTGTTAAGAAAAGTTGTATTGCTTCTGAGAGAGATGAAAGATTAAGAATCCTTATTTATTAGCCAAATTTTTCAATTAATATGATCGTCGATTCCGACTAGTTTTGGTTAAATGAACCATTTTTGCATCAAAGGCCGATGTTCATCATTCAGTTCCCGGACTAAATGAAGAATAAAATGTGCTATTTCCCTGGTTTATATATTTTCTGTTTAAAAGAAGGCGTATTGCCCACCGAGGGCGAAAGAACAATGTCCCTAAGTGGCAATTTTCTAGCGGCTGACCGCAGTCAGCGAAAAATTTGCTGTCGGAAGTGAACAAACAAAGAGGATCGGTGTTTGTACTGGCGCCTGGTCAACGATGTGAAAAAAGATGCCAGGTCGCGAGCGACCATTTTCCGACGTGAAAAATGGACCGGCGGTGCTCCGCGCTAAGTGAAAATTAAGCAGTGGAAATTGCAGGACATTATTTATAGGAGTTGTTTCTGTTTCCTTCGTTCTGTAGCCTGGCACAAGAGGCGGGACACTTCATTTTTACATTTCAAACGATTGTACAATTTATATTTAGGTATATTTTCACATATGTAGTACGTCTTTCCATTATTCGATTAAAAGTAAACTATTGTATTTTTTCTTATGCTTCAATTTTGTTATAAATTAAATAATTTATCTGTTTAATGCGAACTGCTGTATTTGATGATGTTACATGATTTAGCGGTTTTACCGAAAACCCCAATTTCAACTAAACATTATCGAACATGTACAAACTATTGGGATCCGTCAAATGGGAGGAGCCTAAAAACATGGCGCCGATTAGGGAAAATTTATCGTAGTTTCTATAGTGTACCGTGCAATTTCCAAGTTTTTAAATTACGATAAAATGATAAGTATTGACACAATATGTGATTGGGCTGACACAAAGCCTCGGAAAGGAAATTTCGTTGAAAGTGAGCGTGTTTTTAATGCCAATCACATTATAAAATTCGGAAATAACAAATTCCGTCAAGTTTACTGCCTACTTTTTACAAACTTCGGATTTAAAAAGTGATTCACGTTATGTAATTGGTGAGGTGATTCTGGGTGATTTAAGCAATATCATATCAATGACTTGCACGTGCAAAACCGATGCAAACACATTATTGCAACTTATATCGTATCATTAAAATTGTGTTAAATCAATTACACAGGAATAAATAATCTCTCACTTTATAATTTTAGTATGATTCTAGTTTAAAATATTAAGGTTATGGCTGATGGTAAATACTTGCTGAAATATAATCATGTGCATTAAAATGACGTGAACAAATTTTTATTCCGGAATTCACTTCTTTGATACCTACTGCTTTCATCCAAGCTTCTATTAGTTTACTTTTTTCTCTAATTTTCCGAATATATTTTTTACATATATAAAACGGTTAGTTTTTATTGGAAAGTAGTTAATGTAGGTGAAGAGTGAAGATCTATGTCTGAAGTGCTATTGCAGCTTTTCACTGAACATATTAACTTTTTATTTGATTTAACTTTAGAAGAAAACTTCGTCGACTCCATCATCAAAAAAATTTTTACTTTTTTAACGTGTTTTATTATTTTAATAAACAATTTTACAATTTGCGTGCACAGTTCCTGTGTAAATTTTTCCCTCATTCGAGTTATAAATTTTATCACCAGATGGTGTATGCCCATTTGACGGATCCCAATATCAATTGAATCAAATAGGTTTTCTTAATTTTGTTTCTGTAGATTTTTCTTGAGATTAATGGAATAATAGAAAGTGGTTAAAAAATTGATTAGAAGTTTTAATTTTAAAATATAGTCATGCAAATAAATAGCACCGTTTTGAATGAAATAAAAAAAAAACATCAGTTAAATAAATGATTCTGTCAATGATGATAGTGTACAGGTAAATTTATCATCAAAATGATATTACACATAGGTGGGTTAGGTTAGGTAAGAACAGGATTAAGTTTTCGCGAAATACCATCTTGCGTTGCGGTATACGCGCCCATCGACGTTATTAAGATTCCCGTAAAATCTAATTAAAATTAGCTCCTAATCGAATTACTAGCACAAGCCGGCGAAGATTGATGTAATTTATTTTATAAGGATTCTCGTTTAATGGGAAGATCGAGCCCCTTTAGCACCGCTCCCCCTTTCTGTCCGAATAAACCACTTCTCTATCAGAATAGCAAAACTACCAGACTCTTAGTCCAGAACTTGGGAATAAAAACGCTCATTAATCGGGGAAATTTAAAAGCCTAAACTACCCTGGAAAAGGCGACGAAAGGAGATACTCTTGAAAGAACGCGATTCGTTACTTTTAGTATCTATTTTTTTAAGAAATTTTTATTTTTTGGGTATATAGCCATAATGGTAGTACTAAAGAAAAAAGTTGTGAAAAGTTCAATTTGATAGTAGTTATTGCAAAAAATGACCAATAATGCAAATTAGCAATTTCCCGCAATAGCATCATTACAAAAATAACTTTTTTCATATTTGTAAGATATAATGATAAAGTCGTTTAAATTCTAAATCGAATGAAATTTTGTAGAACTCGATCGGTCAATTGGTAGCTGAAATGTTAATTTGTTTATTTCGAGATGTCAAATTATGATTTCCCTAGATTTCCTTTGCATTTAATAATATCTTCTCTTTTACAAGAAATATTCAACCCCATCATAAAAACCATCCCCCGGCGGTATTTAGAACAATTTTGAAAAATGTTACTTCAGATTTAATTATAGTATTGTAGTATTTTTTGATAAATAATTTCAAAAAAATATTTAACCTTATCAAAAACCATATGTAAATATGTAAATAATAATCAAACTAATTTATAGTCCTATAATTAAATTCTAAATCTATATTTTCTTCACAATAATTATGTACCTACTAACTGTTGGATCGATCTGTAAGAAATTTCGAAAATATCGAGATACATTAAAAGTAAAAAATTAATGTATTTGGTATTTTAATAAGAGCTGCAATGAATTTTGGTTTTGATTGATTGATTCCTCATTATGTAGACGATAGTTAAAAAATTTTTTGAAAACAGTTCGCACATAAACTGACAATCCTAATCCTATTAACTAATATTATTTTAAATGCGAATGTGAGTTTGTTTGTAACGATTTCACGCTTTAACTACTAAACCGATCATCATGAAATTTTGTACACACATTGTCAGTGATACAGGAAAGGATATAGAGTACCTTTTATCCAGAAAAAATAATAATAGTCCTGAGGGATACAAAAATTAGTCTTATATGTTCTTCCGTCATATCATATACGTAAATTGTTCGGAGTTAAATTGAAATACACACTACTAATGTTATTTTCAATTCTAAAATACTTTTATATCAAAATCAATTTAAAAAAATATCAACACTAGCGAATCTGCGGTTAATTCCTAATAGTAACTAATAAAACTTTCAAATGAAAAAAATTATATCTATCAGTTGCTTACATGGATGCCATGTTGGATCGATGTTCTCGCCACCAAACTAAGAATCGGACTGACGGTAAAAAGGTTCGAATCTTACGCAAATAAAATCTAACGAATTTTAAATGTGGCAGAACAAGAAAATCAAGTTAGCTGGACATTATAGGTATTATAATCGGCCGTCCAGCCGGCCCGGTCGTACTTAGAAGAAAAAGAAGAAAGGGTTACCGGTCCCCGGTAACACGAGGGCCGTTTTCCGCCGCGGGTTCGCGCTGACCCTTCACTTCTTTCACACGCAAAATTGGAACAGGTTTCTCTTCTGTACTGACCAGTGTCCTTTTCCCTTTCAATGGAAAAAAGCTGCTTACATATTGCATGTACATACGTACATTGGGCATTACGATTTTATCATACCGATTGTATTGAACGAAATAATAGACAGCTTATTACATGTACACCGTTTGAGCTATTATTCGATATGGATTTGACCAGAGATGCGATTTGTTTGGAATACTTGCTTTTAAAATGCAAATACAAAATAAAAAATACCTATTTTTTTCTTGCATTTAAACACTTTTTCGAGAAAAGCATTTGTATTTTATTTAAAATACTTTTCCCAACTTATTTTCTATTTGTAAAATGCAAAATACATTTTTGCCGTTAAGAGTTTTCCTAGTATCACCGATCAAACGTTATATAAAATGATGAATAAAAGTTGTTCCCATTGGCTTTTGAAGGTATTAGAAGATTAAAAAGGAGACAAAACGTTTCTTTCTTTTATTACAATGTGTAAAAGAAAACAAAATGGGGTTGTAAATATTTTGATATAAAACGACTGATGTTGATTTTACATCGATAAAATTATTTGCAACCCTATTTTGACTCTGATCTTTCACTCTAAGCAAACTATTTTTTCATCAGTGTCATTTTTCTGATTAAAAGGGAGATGTACTTAAATACTTTTAAAAAATTGTTTTGCACATCTCTAGATATGACGCAAGCAATTCGCTACTTTTAGATTCGTCCTAGCTTTTCCAAAAGCAATGTTTGTTTCAAAATTAGTTAGTTAAACGAAAATTATTAATAACACCAGTACATTTGCAAGAACTTAATCGAAAGTTAATAGGCTAATCGGAAGCTAATCGATTAATAGAAAGTTAATCGACCAATCGATTACAAATCGATTATTTCCTAATGAAATACATAAATCCAATAATCTACTAATCCAATAGGATACTTAGATCCTTTCGCAAAATGGACTTCTGTCAAACTCTTTGAAGCTATGGATTCTGGTAGTTTTCGACATGTAGACCAAAAGTCTCAATGGGGTTAAGTCGTAAAAACTTTCGAAGTACCCAGTTGTAAGAGACAATATCTCAAAAAGATGAGTTTTGACAACTTGTCGTCCGATGAGACTTTTGATCTAGACGTGGAGAACCACCAGAATCCAAAGTTTGAAAAAATTTGGCAGAGGGCCATTTTCTATAAGGATCTACCGAGGTATTTTTGTTATTTTTAGTAAGTACCTATAACTAAAACATCTCATTATTAATGATTTTAATGATATACCATCTTAACTTCATCCAAAAACATTCCAAAATTATTTGTTCTACTTATTATCGTTTCTATTATTAATTAAAACTTTGCATTAGCTTAAAATAAATCCTAGGGTTGTATGAATTTATTTAAAGGGTAACGCGTAAAACAAGTTTTCCTGAAGGTTACTTAACCCACGGTAGTGACCACTGGTTCTTATAATATATGGGGTTACTTTCCCACGATCTTATGCAATGACACCCTTTTCTTAAATGTATATGAAGTAACCACTGGTCAGGTAGATTAGTATCCAGTCACAAGACCTTTTTCAATTCTACATGTGTTACGGTTTTATGAAACATCTTTCGCTAATAAGAAACATACACATATATTTTATGTTGGAATATTGGGTTACCCTTTTACCTAGATTTACGAGGGTGGATTGATAAGTTTCCGGCCTAACCAAGAGATGACGCCACTAGGCCTACCTTGAGGTGACATTCTATAGTACCATCCTTGGATAGCTTGTAGCTATAGTTTCAGCCCGATCTCCTTGCTAGTGTAGGTTTGACAGCACGCTGAACAAGACGCCTCTGTGGTTTTCGTAAAAATGGAAAAGCAGGAAAATCGTGCTGTCATCAAATACTTTTATTTGAAGGGGTTAACGCCGAAGGAAATTAAAAAAGAGATGGACTCAACACTGGGGACATCCTCCCCGTCATATTCAACCGTTAAGCAGTGGGTTTCCGAGTTTAAAAAGGGTCGTGTGAGCACCTCTGATGGGCCTCGCTCAGGACGCCCCGTTGAGGTCACAACTCCAGATATGATCGAAAAAATTCATCAAATAGTGCTGGGAGACCGCAGATTGAAAGTGCGTGAGATAGCTGAGACCTGTAAGATGTCATATGAACGTGTGCAACATATTTTGCACCAACATTTGCATATGGAAAAGCTCTGTGCAAGATGGGTGCCGCGTTTGCTAACAGTCGACCAAAAATTGATTCGAAAAAACATTTCTACCGCAAATTTGTCATTGTATAAGCGTAATCCAAGCGAATTTTTGCGTCGATTCGTAACCGTTGACGAAACGTGGGTCCACCACTACACTCCTGAAACCAAAGAACAGTCTAAACAGTGGATTGGACCAGGGGAACCAACTCCAAAGAAGGCAAAAACAATTTTTTCGGCGAACAAGGTTATGGCTACTGTTTTTTGGGATGCAAGAGGTATTATATACATTGATTACCTTGCAAAGGGTAATACTATCACTGGTCAATACTACGCAGACTTATTGCAACGTTTGAGCCACGAGGTGAAAATTAAACGACCTCATCTGGCGAAGAAAAAAATCTTGTTTCATCACGATAACGCACCAGCGCACACGTCAATCGTTGCGACGGCTAAAATCAACGATCTAAAGTTTGAATTGATGCCGCACCCTCCTTACTCTCCAGACCTAGCCCCGAGTGACTATTTTCTGTTCCCTAATCTCAAAAAATGGCTTGGCGGTGAGAGATTTGCGGACAATGAAGAAGTAATCGAAGCTGTAAATGGTTATTTTGAGGAGCTTGACGAATCAGTCTATAGAGGTGGCATTAATAGACTGGAACACCGCTATGAGAAATGTATCAGCCTTGGAGGAGATTATGTTGAGAAATAAAAAAAAAAAATTTTTAAAAACCTTGTTTTTCTTGGTCAGGCCGGAAACTTATCAATCCACCCTCGTATGATAAAAGTATTGAAGAAGTTTTTTTATTATTTTATGATAACTTTCTTTTTTTGGGAAGGAGGTCGTCCAAAAATTATATAAGGGATATTTTCCCCAATTTTTTGACCTATCTACGTAAGGAATCATAAAATATTCATTATTACCCCCTCTCCCCTCCTACGTAATGAAAAAGATGTAGCTCTTACCAAGAAATTGATTCATCCAAAATTCTTCTCTGCCTCCCCCTAAAGTAGAAAAAGAATTCTTCCAGAAGATAATAACGAATTTTATGGAAAAATAGTTCCAATTTTAATATTTTGCTGTAGTTTTCTTTCTATTTAAAATTTGAATACTTTCTGTTGGCCACGTGTGTTCCAATTTATTATAATACGTAAATCTTTTTACACATGTACTTAAACAAAGCTGACAAACTGGTTAGGAACAGGGTTTGTTATTTTCACGTGGAGCTATTGAAAATACATAAGCAGCGGACATGCAACGTCCACCGTGGCATACATGGTTTAGACCAGTAATGAATTTATGTCCTGTTGCGATTTGAAATCCCTACGGGCACTTAGGCTTCTTTTTGTCAAAGCTCTCCGCGTCTCGTTATCATTAGAAACACGTACAGCCAGTCCCTGTAGGTATTTACCATACACACTTATTAAAGTTGAAATTGTTGAATCGCCTTTTTGTACATCAATGAACGAGTTAGATTCTTCTGAGATATGGCTAGGCATTATATTTGATTAAAACGAACTTTATGAAGAGTTTAGGTTCTTAGGACCGGTGTCATCACCTACATCAATTAAATATATCGAATGCGATGCAGTATAGGTAGATATATATTGGTCAAACTGGTAGAACTCTAGATGCAAGAATTTAAGAACATGAGAAGCCAGCACCAATATCTTCCGAAAATTGAAATTTTCGTGAATTATTACTTGGATTTAAAGTGTATTGAAACTCCCAATCACTTCATAATTCATGATATTATTATGCCAGTATTAGCATTACTATTAAAAATTTATGAAATGGTTTTTGTCAAGATCAGAATCGGTAAAGGTCTAGATGATGGGGTGGGGGGGATCAAAAGAAGAGGTCTCCTCCACCATAAAAAGTTCGTGGCGGTCTCACCCCTATAAAATGTTATTGGGATTCAAAGTTAATAAATATGCCAATTTTTATACATTTCTAGGCATGTAAAATATATAAAAATACATAAAAATATTGAGAAAGTTGTATAAAACATTAATTAAATATCTTTATCAATAGGGTAGGTTAGGTTAGGTTATCGGGTTTTGTTCAAGTGACCACCCTCTTTCGATCCCCCACCTCCACCTGTTTGAAAATATTTTTTTTATTGAATTTTATTTGAATTATAGTGAATGAAAATTGTCAAAATAATCAACTTTCAACCCCCATAACTAGTTATAGACCGCCGCAAACTTTTTATGGGGTTTTACTCAGATGAACTCCCTCTTTCGACCCCCCTACACTCTTTTGATCCCCCCTTCCCCCAGCCCCATCTAACCCCCATAACTTTTTATGGGGTGAGACCACCACGAACTTTTTATGGTACAGTGGTGGGGGAGACCTCCTCTTTCGATCCCACCCACCCCTATCTACTTCGGGGGTGGGAGCCATCATCTAGACCTTTACCTCAGAATAAAGTTTGTTATAAGTAGATACAGCGTTTGTAGCGTCTAAATTTGTTCAAATTCACAGAAGTCGGCGGCATATAAGTATCAACCCATACCATTGAATCCATACTTCGTTCCATATAATAAGATATTTTCCGCAGCTACCTAAACTTTAGTCATTAGGATTCTACAATTAGCAGCACACGTTAAAGAGATCGAGCCCGCTTATTATACTCTTACACAAGTTTATGAGCGATATTGAAGAGAAAGAGAAGATACCGAGCATTCAGAGGAGCGCCTTCGTTTCGTCGTTGCGTTAGATAGTAATTAAAACCTGGCTGAGACTTCGACGCGAGTAACTAAGTTTGATTGCCACCAGTACACATACTACATACACGTACAAAGGTAGTTTCTTTAACGTCGAGTTGCCGAAGCACAGAATCCGTAATAATAAGAAATACAGCCGTTTTATTCGAAATCGATCGGCAGTAATTGGAATTACTCCAACTCATTCTGTTTGATGACTACGTACACGTTTCTATGGAGGTTGATAAATGAGTATACAGAGTGAGTTATGAAATATTTTTTCGGTAAAGTAATTTTGACTATGCTTGTTACCCATGGCTGATGTAAAAATCATAGGGTCCTACATGTTTTATAAAAGCGATGACGAATACACGTTATCTCATATTATCATAGTGCAGGAGACGATAAACATTCGAGATAGAAGAGCCAAAGGCAATGCATCAGTGGTATCAAAGTACATCATTATAATCAAAAAGTCATCAGTTTGAAAATGGGTTGGACACGCACCTTCTTGTCCCGAGCCTTGAACAGTAGGTCATCTAATTTGGGTTTTTCTCATGTTGTAGTAGAAGATTTCCTATCATTTTAGTTCTCCTTTTCTTTATTGATATCTAAAGCTGTCCTTGTTCTTCTACTCCTTAAGTAATACCTGATTTCAAACTTTTGATATCCACGGATATATGTCACCTCATAATCCCATACTGCAGGGGGCGGCAAATGTTCGAGACGGAAATGCCAAATTGCTAAGGAAGCTATCAAAGCACATCATCATCAAAAAGGTCATCAGTTTGAAAACTGGTTGGACACGCACCTTCCTATCCATAACAGTAGGTCATCTAATTGGGATTTCCTCATTTCTTAGTAGAAGATCTCCTGCCATCTTAGCTCTGCTTTTCTTTATTGATACCTGTAGCGCTCTTTGTTCTCCTTGTCTTCCAATAATACCTAATTTCTAACTTTTTCTCTCCACGGTATTCTCATCATACCCCTACAGTACCACATTCTCGACCACTTCCCTTCCCTTGATAGCTATGACGATCTATCAACATGCAACAGCACAATATTTGACGCGTGTTAACTATCAGCAACTATTTTGTAGTGATTTTAACCACCACTAATGCTCGTAATCAATTTATATCGATAAACGATGTCCTCCACATTTCAGCAGTTTTGGTCGTTTAATTTGTTCATCATCATCATCATCATAGGGTCATAATTCTGAAGACATTTTTCGAAGGCTACAACCACTAATAACTTTAAGTAATCAAATCTACTCCTCATTACTTCTTTTTCTGTTTCTAGTTTATCTCTAACTAGTCCTTCGCGTCTCAGAAGGTGTTATAGGATCTAGGATCCATCATCCTATATCTTTCTTCATTAACTTTCATGGCACCCTCTGTTCTTCTTCTTTTGCCATACTTCCTAATCATTCATTTGGTCATTCTCCTACAGTGTCTCATCTGAAACGCTCCAACCCAAAAGTGAAAAGACTTCAGGGTACACTGTATCGTCTTCAACAATAAAATCAGACAGAGTCTCATTAAAAACACATCGGAGTCAACTTAGTTCGGGGCCGGGGGTATTATTATTTAGTGGATGCAAAGTCTTGGTGTTATTGCAAAATATAACGGTCGCAGTCGACGATGCCTTCGCCCTCCCGCATCAGCCCCCGAATAATAACGGGGCGCTCCTCTGTTGCTGCTGCCGCGGCTGCCTCTGAGGTCGACGCCGTTGCCGAATAAGGAGCCTTGTTTCATTTATATTATATAACAGAACGATATTAGATATGCAAATGAGGCACAGAGGGCGCTGCCGCCGGCAGTAACAGAGTCAACTAATTGGCAACTTCTTAATGTCGTTTATACTTACTTTGCCAGTCGAGGCACGTCTCTTTGATATCCAAGGCGCGGTTGCTGGCGACGAACTGCCGCCACCGAATACTATATCTATTTACTACCACTACAGCACGGTGGCATCGCATGGTACAGTCATCGAGTTAGTGTTCTTCGCCTTAGCCTTACTTCGCATTGCTTTGTGTGTGTCTACGTATGTATGTATGGATGTAGGTGCACATTAGTGTGCAAAGGATGTGCCGTGTACTCTTAATGTAGTTCCACCACCCCTTGGCAACACAACCATTTCGCTATTGTTCTATTTCGCATGGTGACAAACACTTCAATCCTTTTCTATTTGTCGATACTTACAATTAATGTGTGGTAAAATCTTTACAAAAAACTTCTGGGCGTCTGTGGAATATCACTGCCCTAGTATTTGTCTAAATGATTCAAGGAACTTGGATCAGGACAGATGGACCAGTGTCTTCCGAAATGCCAAGGAATGATCTAAACATCTAAGTCAGGGGTCGGTAAACTTTCAAAATAGAAGAGTCAAATTGTTATTAAAGACATAGGATCATCCAGTTAGAAAAGTGATTGGATACCTTCCTACATCGTGTCAATTCTCCTAAAACTTCTTACACCCTTAACTAATAGAACCCACTCTAATATAGGGTTTCCTTAAGCCTTCGAGGTACAGGTATATCATCATCATCAGGGGCGCAACAACGTTACAGTTTGACTGGGTGCTCCCATCATTATACTATAAATGACTAAAAGAAAAAAGCGTCACCAACGTATTGAATTGCTTATACTTGAAACGATCGAGTTCGGCTGCTCATTTACGAGCTTGAACTATTTGAACTGAACTTTTAAGTTGAGTTATTATCTGAATCAACTGGAATTGACTGGGTGATCAGGCATCCGTGGAGCCCCCCTTGTTGCGCCCATGAACCGTGCCAATTTTCCTGAAACTTGTTACACCCTTAACTAACACAACCCACTCTACTATAGGATTTCCTTAAGCCTTAGAAGGTATCAAGGTATATCATCATCATCATCATCATAGGGTCGTCCAGTCCGAAAAGATATTGGACACCTTCCTAAACCGTGCCAATTTTCCTGAAACTTCTTACACTCTTAACTAATACAACCCACTCTACTATAGGATTTCCTTAAACCTCAGAAGGTATCTCATCCTCCTATGTCTCCTTTCCCTAATTGACTTCGATAGTACCCTCTGCTCTAATCTTTCCAGAATTAACCTTATTACTGACCTTTTTTATTCACATCACCTTCAACGGCTTCTCTCCCTTTTGTATTATCATTTTCTTGATGTATGGACAAGCAACCAAGTATACACCCAAACAGAAATATTCAGACCCGCTCATATTTCCCCAATTCTCTTTTCTTTCAACTGAAATACGTCAAAATTACTGATTTTTACTTAAAACAACAAAAAAGTGAAATTTTTGAGTATTTTGTGCACTGACGGTTAACAGAGTGATGCTATTATGCATGATGCTAAATTGTAAATCTAAATCCTTTGGAAATATTGCAGTTGAACTAAAATTTTCTGAAATATACTCGCAGAAGATTAAATCCAAAGAAATTCCGGTAAAATGTAGAAACGTAATTCAGTTTCTAATCTAATCCCGCACGTTGGTTGTGTGGACGTATTTTATTTTCATTCCCCAAGAAGCAGTTTCAAATACAACTAAAGCAAAATTTAGCATTCAAAATGAATTTCCAGGGCAACATAGAAAGCGAACGAGCGGGCGGGAGCAAGATAGGGATAAAAGTCTCGCATGAGAAAGAGCTGGAGCGAAGATCGCCGTTATTAAGGGTTGCCGTCTATAAGAAAGGTAGCAACGGAGCCCGCGTTCGTTTGAAGAGCGAGATGGGATCGCTTCGGGCCCGTTGGAGCGAAGGAGACGAGTGTAGATAAGGATTTCATTATCTTTTATTATCCCCGCTACCGTCGCGCGACGCGCTCTGCTAGTCGGAAAATAAGAAAGCCGGGAAAATGCGAGGGAAATAAAGAGGGAGGTTTTAGGGAGGTTTTCTCGAGAAAATCGTTTATTTTTGACCTGCGCACATTCCAATTTTCGTTAGTTTTGGTCGCGACGAGTAGAACATGCAAAAGAAGAAACTGTTACCGGGATTGGACTTCCCTTTTTCGTTACTTAGACCTGGTCTGCCCTGCCTACCGCTCCCAACTCGTCGGCCCACCTAACAAACGAACATAAAAAATCGAATAGGCAACAAAACACGGCGCAAATAATATCTGCCGTCTTCTTCTCCTTCTCCTCTGTCCTTCGTCCTTCTCGCTTCGATTGCTTGTTTACTACTTTGTAAACATTTATCCAAAACTAATCAAATAATAGTTAAATATAATTTTGATTTTGCTGTATACATAAAGTAGTCAATATAAACAGCTCTTTAGTCAAAATAGGATATTCATGAATTTGTTTTAAAAAGAAAAGGATAATTTGATAGAGCAGGACCCTTGTGTTGATGCCAACACGGGCTATTTTTTGGTCAACTGTATTTTGATTCTTTTAGGTGTAGGATTAAAAATATTTTGGGAATAAAACTACATACTTAGAAAGAATATAAGTACTGAAATGTTTTCTTTGACTTCTGCAATTTTTGTGCTAATAGAAGTCAATTTTCTAAAAGAATATTTGTTCCTAGAAAACAAAAACTTCTAATAATTATTGGATTAGGTACTTGACAAATAAGATTTTAATTGCAGATTTTTACAAAATTTTCCGTTTATTTAAATTTTATCCTGGTTAAGAACGGATAAAAACGATAAAATGATTTTATTTGAAATGACAGTTTAATGTAATGATCTAAATTCAACTATTACCTGTTTGAGTCTAAATTGAAATGTGAACTTTTAATCACTAAAAGGATTGGAGAAGATGGCACGACTGACGACTGAAGCTAGGGATAACGCATGATCCTATCCAATAGCATTATGTACAGTTTTCTGCTAGAAATTTCATATTAACGTAATTATCTGTACCCTTTTGTTACTGTTGTTACTATGAATATTAATTTAATCAATCAAAGGCGGTCAGGGAGATATTGTAATAAGACTTCCTGGGATAATGTAGGGATCTAGCACAGTCTTCTTCACTTAAGAAGATTAAATGTTCGAGACGTTTTCGTGTATCGTAGCCTGACCTCGGTACCGACACTCACACCATCTTCTCATTTTAGAATAGTGAATAAATTAGGTACCAATTTAACTCTGCTGAGATTATAGGTAATATCAAATTAGTTACTAAATAAAAATTAGTGACTGTTATATGGAAGAAAAAAAAATGAATTAAACTTATATTATTTTCTTTTATATTAGAGGCAGAAACAGGAATTAAGAGGAGTACAGGTAGACCTAGATTAGATTACTGTTCGCAAATAGTTAAGGATGTGGGATGTTCTAGTTTTCGGGAAATGCGAAGATTAGCTCAGGATAGGAAGGAGTAGAGGTGCGTGTTCAACCAGTAGTCATAGGACTGACGACTTTATGATGATGATGAATATTTAATACGCACAAACTGATCAACACCGATTGATATTTAGTTATTAATAGTCAGATTTTTGAGGTAGAGTACGTACAAACTCATCAAGATTGATTAATATTCAGTTATTAATAGTAAAATTTTTGCGGTAATTGTATATATATATTTGAATTGAATATAAAATGCGCTTCCCTATAAAAAAGTTCTTTAATTGTGATTTTAATAACAACCGTCTCTCTGTAAAATTTGCTAATGAGTAAATACAATTGCGTTTATTGAAGTACTAAATATTACTCGCGGCTTTCCTCTGGTTGATGTTCTATAAATACGTGTCAAAATCAAACATAACGGTAATGTTTTTCTGGATAAGAGGTATCTTATGCTCTTTTTTGAACCCCTGACAATACGTGTATAAAATTTTATAATGATCGATTGAGTAGTTAAGGTGTGAAAACGAATAAACAAACGAAGTCACATTCGCATTAAAAATATTAATTAGGTTTACGAATTTACCTATTTTAAGTAACAAACCGTGTTTTTCATAGCGTTTTTTTAAATAAATTACATATTAATTGTTGTTGTGTAATTTGTAATTATTGACTGTCGTAGGAGGATAATTTTATTTGAGTAAATTAATTCCCAAATTATTATAATACGATAGTTTATTGGCTCCTAGCTCCTCCACCAAAATCGTGAATTTAAATAGTTTTATTGACAAAAAGGATTTTGATTCTGTACATAAAACAACAAATATTTCAGCACCAATACGTAATACTTTCGAAATTGAGAATTAAGGTGATGCTTCTTGCAATTAGTACTTCAATTGTTGTCTAAACACTGAAATGAATGCCAGGATACCTAAAGAAATCAGGATTTGGTCACGAAACATTGACAATTTGAGCATATAGGTTAAAGTCCTTTTTTCTTAATATTACGAAAACATGGAAACAATTTTCCTTTAAAATACTTCACTCAATTATTTCATTGGTAAATTAACAACTATAATTTTTTGTTGTCGTAAAAACCTCTTTTCAAATTAATTATATACAACAGCTTGATAAGAATGTTATTAATAAAATCGTAAAAGGGGTTGCATACTGCAGTTAGCATACCTATTTAGTATGAAAATGATTTGTTACAATTTCCCGTTACTATCCTGTCAGTGAGTAGTATTACAGGTAAGTAGAAGTTTCACGATTGTTCTAGAACCGCTGTACAACAACTTAATCCTTTGCGACGGCAGGGATGTTTGCTGCTACCCTCCACAAGAGGGCGCAATGTTATCCATACAAGAAAATCGAATAAAAGCACTTTTAATTATGATTCTTCAATAAAACTTGGTTAAAAAATAGGAAATAGATTTTTTTTTAAAGCTATTAGCTATTATTACACTCCTTGATACTAAATTTCAGATAGTTGAAAAGCAGCACGTCATTCATTCTATGTATAAACCGAAAGGATAGCCGCCCTTACCATATGCAGGCACTTTTTTTGGTCAAAAGCCATTAAAACATGAAATGCTATTTTAAATACCAAAATACGTACCCATATCTAGTGACCATATGGTCAATATGCGTAAAGAATTGATGAACACTATTTTTAGTATTGCATTTTTATACTTTTCTATAGGTAAAAAAGTAATTGCGGTCTACGTTCTACACCACACCTGACGTCGTTGTAGAAAATTTGAACACGAAGGTTTGTTCCACAGTTAAAAAGTTTTATGCTTTAATTTTATTAATGATAGGTCAATTTGATTAAATAAGGGTATGCACCTAGGTACCAAAGCCTCACAGTCTAGTAAGACGAGAAAGAAAACATCATCAACATAAGGTCGTCGGTCCTAAGACTGGTTTGACACGCACCTCCACTCTTTCCTATCCTGAGCTAATCTTCGAATTTTCCTAAAACTAGAACAACCCACATCTTTAACTAATCGCGAACAATAATCTAATCTACGTCTACCTCTACCCCTTCTAACCCCCGTTTCTGCCGCCAATATGTCTCTGACTAGACCTTCATGCCTGAGAAGGTGTCCTACCAACCTATCTTACCTACTTTTTATTGATTACACAGGTAAATTATTTATTGTTATTATGAGTTTCGTCAGCGGTTGAATGTTGTATACTTTTAATTTACTGATGGAGTAAACTGAATACATGAATTTTCCTCCAATAACTGCTACGAAATTCCGATTTTCTTTAGGTTTTTGGGAAGTTTTCTTTAGAGACGGCCGGCAAGACTCACTGCAATTCTGAAGCTTGGCATTTTAGATATAAAGAGACTTAAAAAAGATGAGTAACAAATAAAACCGAATATATTTGTCACAGAATCGGAAATCCTAGTCTAAAATATGCACTATATCTTTTATGTAGATTTCAAACTGTAGAATCCACCTACAGCAGGGGTCGGCAACCTGCGGCTCGCGAGCCACATGCGGCTCTTTGGATGTGAAGCTGCGGATCTTTAGTTCCAAACGAAAATATTATTTATTTTATCAAAAAAAAAAAACATTTAAAAATCATTCTGAATTGATTAACGAGGATTAGGTACTGATTCTATCTCTCAGCCACTTGTACTCGCTTTTCACCGCATCCCAATAGTCTTCCAGATTGTTACAGTGAGGTAAAGAAGTTGGCATGTGGAGTGCTAACTATCTTCGGATCGACATATTCGTGCGAGCAAGCCCTTGCATGAATATAATTAAAAGTAAAGTAAGAAGCCAACTAACAAATAAAGATTTAGAGTCGTGTTTGAAACTTAAAACAACAAGTTATGAGCCAAATCACTTTCTAAAATCATGCAAAGCCATGGCTCCCATTGAATTTGTTTGCTCAATTGTTTGTTATTGAAGTACAAGTTAGTGTTGTATATAAATAGATATTTTTTCTTATGAATAAATACATATATAGATTTTTTATCAGAAACAAAGGTTTAAGACGAGAAACTTCAGCTAATTAGAAAAGAAAATTACTTATCGGAAGATGCATCATTTCATTTTTACTTTCAATTTGTTTCATCCATCAATTTTTACATTTATAGACTTTCTCGCCAATTTTCAAGCCGAAGTATATGTGAGAATTAAGAGTACAAATAAATAAAAAAAAAAAACTTCGAAACGAAGATACTAACTCCTGTGTAGAATAAATAATTTTTGATGAGGGAAAAATTAATATTTTAGATTATCTCAAATTAACGTCGCATTATTACCTTTTAAAATATATGAATAAATAGATATTCTTTCTTATGAATAAATACATTAGTTTTTTATCAAAAAAATTTACTTATTTAAATGCGAGTACTATTTATTTTTGGCAAGAAAAAAATTTGTGGCTCTTTAAAAACTTTGAAATTTTGTAAATTGTAATTTTCGACTCTTCTGACTCAAAAGGTTGCCGACCCCTGACCTACAGCAATGTGACAAAAAAATGGAAGGATAAATGACCATCAAGAAATTATAAGGATTCTGCTCTTTGTCATTTATCACTGAAGCGATAAAATGGTTCTGTTTGCGATCGGATAAAAACAATTACAACAAGTTGACGTTCATTTAGCCCCCCATCTACATTCACCCCCACCTCTGATCTAATTCATTTGTTCGTTGCGATTTGCACACGTTCGTGACGCCGATGCAGTCTACCAGCAAAACTTTATTTTTAAATAATTAAAAAGACCCCGGCCGCGGTACGAATAATGCGAAACGAAAATGAAACGAATTTAACTTTTAAACGTGCTTCTCGTGAGATAAATACAATTAATAAAAGTCCGTCTCTAAAGCGCTCCATTTCAAAGTTTGCTTATTATACACAGACTGCGAGTGCGGTCCCCAGGACTCCAGAAACGTATTTTGTTACATATCAAAATTAAAACTGTATGTTATTACAAGTATACTATTATGTTATGCAGTAACTTGTCCATAAGGACAGTACACCTTTGTCGGTAGTGCATAGCACTTACTACATTTTAATTCTAGCGACATGATTTATATGCAACCAGCTATACATGCGAGTACAGAAATTTAGACCCGCGCAATTTTCCAATTGTTTACATTTATTTCTAACTGGAATGAAACTGTTTTTCCAACATGAATAAGCTTGTTGCTTTCTCCAGTTCAATATGCAGGATTCTGGAAGTTTATAATTGTTGAAATCATAATATTAAGGATTCTTTTACACAATATGCAATAAAATGTGAACTAATTTGTAAGATAAACCGAATACGTACGAAACGTTGCGCTCCAGGGATAAAATTACAGTGATACGCCTCTTCCAAAGCAGCTTGGCACTTAGATAAATAGAAAATCGAAAACACGCCAACAGGGATGATTTGAATCATTAAAAGGTAAATACAAAGCAATATCGTGTGCATGCTGCCACCACGCACGATAACACACACACACACACACACACAAGTACATACTCATAAGTACTTAGATACATCGATAGAGCATGTACCGACAGGTCGTTAGTGTGTTAATTGCTCGATATAATCGGAGTTTTCATCTTTGAAACAAATTGTGTGTGAACGCAAAATAAAACTATGCGTGCGTAGGTAGGTGCGAACCAGTAGCGGTTAATTACTTACTTAATTTTTTCATATATCATAATTAACAGCGTATTTGAACTAAGATTAGATTTGCCCCACGGTAAATTACAATTCATTCGCTTTTCTATATTGTCCATTACAATTAATAGAAGGGGTCTCATCCCTATAACTACAAAAACAAACCACCGTTTGAGCTCTTTTTGGTTTCTTTCTGTTTCGTATCTTCGGAACTTTCGAATCTTATTACTACCCTATTGGTACCCTACTTGCATCCACCAACTATTAGCTCCTTCTTCATATGTTTTCTAAAGATTTTTGAAGTGAAACTTCTTTACGCACGATAGGGTAAGTTCGTTTCATGCGAGTTGCTATGTAACGAAATCGTGCAACGGATGTCCCCCTCTACTAGGTCACGTAGTCGAGTTCGCAGTGGGGATCGCTTGACCCGTGAGCGCGCTTCAATGCAACGTTCGTTACAGGCAACTCCGACATGTATAGTGTAAAATTTAAATTTATAGTGTACAAATAATACCATTAAACCAATTTCTTAACCCCTATCCCGGTATGTTTGTGTGTTTGAAGAAGTTTCACTTCAGTAGCGTGTTGTATTTTTCTTTTCATAATTTAGGCAGTTTTATCCGAATCTCTCTCTCTTCGAGTTGTAATTCTTTCGTCCCCCAAATTGTTTCAATAAATTTTTATTGTTACTATCGTTACTTCGTAATTTAGTTTTATTTTCTCACTTCGAATACTGAACACGAGAGTTTAAAAAGGTAATTTATCAGTCTTTTGTTTGGAATAAATCAATTCTTTTACAGAGTGTTCCTCAAACATTTTAAACCAACCAGGTTAGTTATACCTATAGTTACAGACATAAACGACCAATTATTCGAAAACATTTAACAAAGTGATTTACGAGTANTGAATTAACAATTTTATCGTTCGAGTCTCTCATACAGAGACTGTGAGACATCCATAAAAACACCTAGGTAATAACTGAGAGACTATGAAAGACTGGAGTGTTCCTCAAACATTTTAAACCAACCAGGTTAGTTATACCTATAGTTACAGACATAAACGACCAATTATTCGAAAACATTTAACAAAGTGATTTACGAGTAGCAGGTTTTACTTAAATTAAAAATTGATCACAAAAAAATTATTGTCTTTTTGTAACAGTGTGATTAAGGGGTCGTAATTTTTTGGATAAAAAAAAATTACGTATGTAGAGGACACAAACTAGTATTTTTCAGAGGACATAAATAAAACGTCTGTACAATAGCCGTAACTGGCCTTTGAACGTACAGGCGATTTATTTATGGTCCTCAATAAAAAATATCTTTTCGACAACTACCCACCGGGGGTAACTTTCTAAAAGTTGACTCTGGTGTATGAAAAATTGAAGACTGGAGTCGGTCGGAATACTACACATTGAAAGGACCTCTAGTTCTCCTCACTTCTCAAAATAAAATAAAAAAGGAAATTAAAATAATTCATACGACTACACATCAGTTTTATTCACGATTACCGAGTTTCCCAAAACGTACAAGGCGTTCTTTAGGTTTATTCATAATGATAGTATAATAGTCATGAATGGGAATCACTGTGTAGGTTATAGAAAATCTTGAATGCAGGAAGAAGAGGATTGACTATAGGCAGGAAAGAAGGACGACTATGCATGCCAACGCGACGTTCGAAATAAAGCGTCATTAATAATTTTATATTAAACGTTCGACTATTTACTTGAGTTCCCCGTTTCCGTACTGTCGTCGTTAAGAAAATAACAGAAATATGTCTGGAGAATGTCGAGTATTTTCCGACATTATTCACCGTTGAATGATGGAATAACAGAATCCTCCAAAATTAATTAATGTACTCCACGTTGCCGAAAGCCAATTAATTATCCATATTTTTTATTTTGTATATCAGTAGAAAGCAAACCTATTCATAACGATTCCCTTTTTTATTAATAAAAAAACATACATCCCTATTAATATAGGTAATATATATCTATACATTCCTTTTATTATGGTTATACTTTGTTCAGGCTCTGAGGTATATTATGGTTATTATGTATTATGTAAGTCAGTATTCCATTATTTGCGAATTAATAATAAATACAGTAGTACAAAATACATACCTCACTGTTTAGAAAAATTATTTACACAAACCCAACTTTATTACTTATCTTTCAATGTGGTTACTTGTCATATTGTAGGCACATTTAACACTTTTTCCGTTAAAATGCGCGAATATTAATTGGGGCACCGTTTATAATGCGTATATAACAATAAATTATTATTGAACTTACTTTGTGATGCGAAGAATTCTCTACGTCTACTTAAAAAATCGTTTTTAAAGCACTCACCAACCTGAAAGCAAAGAAAATTTATAAACAAAAATAAATACATTTATGAATTATTTAGAATTTGTCAATTTAATTTTACTACAATCCAATTAACGAAATATTTTTACGTAAAATGGGTTGAAAGTTTAATTTTTAAATTAACAATAAATAACATCTTAATTGCTATCTCCTATCGACAAAATAACTGGTCAATCTTAACTTTGACCAATCCTGAAGGTTAAATCTGTTCATCTAAAAATATATTATTGTTGCAGGTACTTTAATTGGTTATTTTGTAATTCTGAAAAAGGTCTAGGAGAATGGTAGGTATATCTTCAGTCCATGTAAATTATGTTCTTAATCCAACCCCTTGCTCGTGGTACTGGATTACATTAAAACTTCCCTAATTCCGTAAACTTGAGGTTTTAAAACCCGCGGCTCTAGACAGAAACGGTAAGCGTGTACATGCATGTGGGTGTATATGTAACGTTCATGCACTTGCTTTATGTACGATCTTTGCGTGCCTGGTTGCAATTTAAGAACTGAGTTTATTACTTTATCATACTCGAAATAACCCACTTAAAGGACTAGGTGGATTTCTCAGTAAACCATAATAAATGGGAACACTATAACATTGTACTTATGGAATACATTACTACAGCATTTATTTTTATCTAAAGGTACTTTTTATCCTGTGGGTTTTTAAAGATAATATTTATCTCAGGAAATTAACTAGCAAAAAATTGGTGCTCAAACTTTATACTGAATTAAATGCACCACTCAAAAATGAGTTCATAAAGATTGGAAATTGAATTAATTGAAAATTTGAACGTGAGGATTTTCTAGAGATTTTCTACTCGAGATAAAAATGTTCAGTCTCCCAGAGTCCATGAAAGCGAGACTCGAGTCACCGTCTCTCATCGAGTCTCTTTGGTGCCGCTGAGAAAGACTGTCAAAAAAACTGTTTAACGTCTCTGAACGCGAGACTTGAATCTCTCAATAAGTGGTGTCTCGATAGACATGGTTAAAAAAATTCAACATATTTCAGAGATCCCAGTCTTTCTACGAAAGACTCGAGTCTCTCAATTTTTCAGTTTTATTCATTCAGTCTCTCTGTGAGAGACTCGAATCTCTGAATTAACAATTTTATCGTTCGAGTCTCTCATACAGAGACTGTGAGACATCCATAAAAACACCTAGGTAATAACTGAGAGACTATGAAAGACTGTGAGAGACGCTGAAACACTCTGAGAGACTGAAAATTTTTGTCTAGGGATATGTTGTGTAAATGTTTTAATTTTCATATGAGAATTATCTAAAAAAGAAGACACAGCGTGGCGATGTGCTTACTTTTATTGTTTGATTGAAACAGTGAAACTCCCATTTTTTGAATCTACATTAAAAATTGATCACAAAAAAATTATTGTCTTTTTGTAACAGTGTGATTAAGGGGTCGTAATTTTTTGGATAAAAAAAAATTACGTATGTAGAGGACACAAACTAGTATTTTTCAGAGGACATAAATAAAACGTCTGTACAATAGCCGTAACTGGCCTTTGAACGTACAGGCGATTTATTTATGGTCCTCAATAAAAAATATCTTTTCGACAACTACCCACCGGGGGTAACTTTCTAAAAGTTGACCCTGGTGTATGAAAAATTGAANTATTCTCTGAGAATTGCGTTTCATCTCTCTGAGAATATTTCACAAATTATGTAATACAATAAGTAGATAGATACATAAATATGTTAAAATACATAAATGCATTTACAACTCTAATAATTATTACAGCTTTTTTTTAAATGAATGTTACTTGCACATCCGGCCGAAGGGATTCTGCACTATTATTTCATTGTTCATAAATAACAGTGCATGATTCGGCTCGAAGGACCACGTACTGTTATTACAGCTTTACAGCTTATTTTTTTAATAAATAATGAAATAACACACGAATATATGAATTGATTGTACTTTAGGGTCTGTTTGATGCGACTTCATACCTTAATACCATTGTTATATAATAAAATGATGCATTGTTTTTATATATCTACTTGCAATTGAATCAACCTATCCTCATTTTCGTTTTTGGGTAAAATTCGTTAGGGCAGGACAGGAAAAGTATTTTTTTTTCTGTTCTTATGAAACAGGGTGGTTTATCATTAAAAAATCTATAAAAGCGAGAAGGCGGACAGTAGTCCTTGCATGACCAAGGGGCTCAATTCAACCTGATCGTAGGAGTTTCTGAAAGGGTTACAAACCGAGTCCTTTTGTTTCGGTACCTTATTGTTCTTCTTCGAAAGCGAAACGACTACACAACATGTGTGGAACCCGCTCCACAACATCGTCTGGTAGTAGAATAATTAGGTGAGTGAAACGATACAATGAAATCAGTTATTATAAAAGAGTACAAGAAAGCTGATCATCTTAAGCAGTCAGGTACTCGCAGGCACTGTCTCTGTAACGTTGTCATAACGAACTAAAAATTGCCTGAATCTTATAAAGTGTGGTAACAAGATTATCGAAATATTTGACAAACCGACCACTGTACCAAATAAAAACGACGGTTCGAACTTTATTTATTCGTTCGCTGCTGTGTCATATTATTAAGTACAGGCTGTCATATTATTAAGTACAGGCTGTGTTTACATGCTGGTGCACATATAATTATCACGTAACCTAAATTTTTCGGTCTGTCTATCAAGCTTTCCTAAATCCCTGCTGAAAGTGAAATTATTTCTCATATAGAAAGTCGCCATGCAACGATTGAACTTAAAACACATAAACAGGAACTAAGGAACGCTAATGCAATCGGTTGCGTCCCTACCCCCAAACAAAATACTTCCCTTGGACTCTCATAATCCTAACTGGAACACATCAAAATTTGCTATTTTTGATAAAGAAATTCCGATAGATGATGGTAAAAGTATTGGCTAATAGTTTCATTCTTTAACATAGGCAGAGAGATAAGTCCAGAAAGTTGTATCATCAGAGGAGTTCGCCGCACCGACTTCCATTACTGATATAAATTAGTATTATGATATTTCAATTTTATATTATGTATTTATATTGTATTATAATTTAAAATCATTTCGGAACCATATTGTCACCGACTAAATAAATGGTGTCGCTGATTAGCCATCAATAATTTTTTGCGCCGGTCTGCGACTAGATCAATTAACGGTGTCGCTCAAATCACTCAGGTAATTAATTCCGTCATAATAATAATAATGCATTTGAGAGAAATGTATTAATTTGCATATTTTAATTTGTTCGTTGTAGGACCGACGTGAGCGTCGCGGCGCTGAACGACGCGCCGGGCGTCAGTACGGAACTAGTTAGCGGCGGTAGCATCGGCAGCGACGAGATAAAAAGTTCCCTAATTAAAACAGAATCTTACAGAGACGGGGCAAAACTGATCCAGATTAATGAAAGTATTTTCCTTAGCAATTTATCTCAGACTTAAGATTAAGACGTCTAACTTGCCTGTCTTAATTTGTCGTCTATCACTGTCTTCTTTTACTTTAACATTCTCAGCCTTGTCCCCCGATATGTTACGTTTTACCGCTCCGAAATCGATTTGCAGCTTAAAGAAAACAGCATCAAGCGAACCCACTATCATTAGATAAACACGGGAGATATTTTGATTCAATGCCTATTTTGTATCGTTTATTAGAATCATTTTCGTGAAATATTTACTGATTTTTACCGAAAATTTTGGGTAAGAAAGGAGAAATAACTAAAAAACCAATATATTCATGTTTTAGTAATAAAGGATGGTTCACACTACACCGTTCCGTGTTGGATCCGGTTACGTGCTAAGTTCGTACTGTCGAGCCTGGACAGTTTTTCATTCGTGTTACATCGTATGCTTAAACATAGTAAAAAGTTAGTATATCAAAAAAAAAACAGGCCGGACGAAGGAAGCTGGCGAACGCTCGCGCAGGTACTTGCCCATTTATGATCTATTTGGGTAAGTCACTTGGAACCGATACACAAATAAGCTTTCAGATATTTATTTTAAATCTTTAATCTACGCCCCTGATAGGAATACTGAAGAAAGAGGGGTGCAATCATTATACCTAAAACTGCCTACTTTTGCCACCGCGCATCTACGCCATTTTAAAATTTCTGCCAAGTTCCAGCGTCAGGCCTGTACACATCTACAGGCCTGACGACGGAAGCTGGCGAGCGGTCGCGCAGGTACTTACCCATTTATGACCTGTTTGGGTAAGTCACTCGGAACCGATACACAAATAAGCTTTCAGTAGGCGTAAATTGTAGTATTAATACAGTGGGACAGTAGCGTACTAGAAAATAATGTAAAAACATGACTTATTAAAAAGAAAAAATTAACCTATTGCTTTTGTTTTATAGTTAATTTTCACATTCACTGTCATCATCGGAATCTCTATCACTGTCACCAACATCAACTATTAGTTCTTCTGTTTGTATGTCTATTACTTACTCACTGATCCCTGCTTTTAAATATTTAATCTACGCCCCTGATAGGAATACTGAAGAATTAGGGCTGCAATCTTTATACCTAAAACTGCCTACTTTTGCCACCGCGTATCCACGCCATTTTAAAATTTTCGCCAGCTTCCAGCGTCAGGCCTGTACATTTCGGGTCCGACTCACGGTCGAGCGTCGTCCAAGAAACGGATACGACACGGAGTAGTGTGAATTATTTCATAAATAACGACTTGTACAGTGTGAATCATCCTTTAAATTTAAGTTTGCTACTTTCCTGATAAATTTATATCCAATGGAAAGAGTTGTTTAAAACATTTTGAAGTTTATATTTAAATTTGTGCGAGAGAAGATGAGAAAAGTTTATACATCCACCCCGATAAGGCTAATGTAAGATAATGCTAACTCGCAAGGGTGATATCTATGCAAATTTTTCTTAATCGTCTCACACAGATAATTTACATTACATTTTAACTTTTTGCGGAATGAATTATGCTGTAGACCGTAGGCACTACTACTGCTTGAATTTTCTTCTAAACATTTGTTTGTTTTCTGCAGTTTACGTATATTTGTCCTTCGCTTCTGAAAATTCCTTATTCAGAAGAAACGGTATTGATTTTTTTACCCTGTGCATCATAATACGTTTTGTTGTTTCGGGTCATCCTAGACGACGACGACGTAGGAGAAGTGAAACAGATGTAAAAAGGTGACGACAGTTTTAGGGGAAGAGGGTAACTGAGCCCACTCAGATCTTTTTAACTAAACGCTACGTCGATACCTAGAGATCGTTTTATTTCGTGCAGATCGTGCTGTACAGAACGAGACAGGGAGAGTTTAGGTGAAAAATGACTGGAGCAAAAATCGGAAGCGGTGGGGTCGAAACCAGCCGGCCGACCTTCTTATTCGTCCTTAGAAATAATAAGTCTTCCCTTTTTCAGTTCCCTTCCCCTCCGACGCCGCTTCTTTGCCCACCCCATTCTTTTGTTAAGGCCCCGCAGCCTCGTGCGGCTAATAATATGCGATGCCTCCTTTGCGCCCCGTTTCGAATAACCACCCGACCCGAGGGCGAGACACGGAATGTAATAAGCCTTTGCACACGGGGTGGCTGACTTTCTCTTATTTCTAATCTAAATTCGTTTCTTCTTCAGTATCTCCTTCGTCTGTGCGAAGAAAAAATCGCAAAAATGCGACGCTTGGAAAATTCGATTTATGACTTGTAGGAGGAAGAATTGAGGGTATATTCACTATTACAATTATAAGTTTGGAAGATTATATATTATCATTACAATTGGGTCCTTTTAATGCGAGGCATTAGAGTTTAATGGAAAAATGAGTGAAAAATTAGATTTTATCTGCACGTTGTACACAGTTTCGACAGACCTACTTTACCTGATACATTAAAACAACGTTTTACGAATTACTACGAACAACGTGGTAAACGCCATCTGTAGTATATTGCTACCTTTAATGGAATTCAGAAAGTTTGAACGTTAAATCCTTGAAAAATGGTCAAGCATCAGCCTGTTTAAAAGTTAAACAACTAAATAAGGAGTAAACCAGTCGATATCTACAACTGGTGCTCCTTAAATAATTCGCAGTCGGAGCTCCTGGATCGTCGCTGCAATGGGTCGGGCTGTGCTTGTTGGCAAGCAGCGCCTTCTTCGTTTTCGCTCGTTCGTTCGCGTGTGTGGCCCTTGAAAAAGGGCTGAATAATTAATCTTAATTTTAAATTACTTTTGCTGCTGCAGATGCTACTAACGCGCCGAGCGTTTTCCCAAAGATTTATGATCAAAGTGAAACATGCCTGAAGATTTTAATAAACCGACAACGGCGCTGGCGTGACGACGTCGAAGACGCCGTCTTCTTGTACTATGTATGCTTGCATGATGTTCACGATTGGATCAACAAATTTTCTATACTGCCAGCGATTTTCCGCTTCGAACATCATCCATGCGCCATCGCGGTCGCCGGTTATTGTTTTATATCTGTAAGGGAAACACCTAAACCCATTGCTTCTCCGCTGGTCTCCATTAGCGGAAAATTTAGAAGTGCCGCTTTGACAAAAAAGCTCAAAAGGAAAGGAAGTATGAGGACGGAGAACCTCAGACTTATTCCTGTCTTTCGAGTTAACATTACCGTCTAAAAATTTCAATGGATTAATTGTCGTAAAATTTTACTGAAAGAAAAATACTTGTCGCGTTTGTTGTTTAAAACATCGGTTGTCTGTAAAGTCGGTTTACTGACGATAGTCGAACGTGACAATGTCATAAGAAAATACTGATGGAATGGTTTCATTTTTCAAAAGAAAATTTTAATTTTATTTGTTTGATAGATTTTTTGTATGGATATAGAGAAGGAGGTAAATGGAAATGTATTATTGTATAGCAGCTGTCCACGCGGACGCATCGCTCACTCAAGTAGGAGAGAGACAGATGTCGAACGCTGCCGAACGCGGAGGCCGATTGTGCCTCTTTGTCGCTCGTTCCGCGGTCTCGCTTGCACTTCAAGCCTTAAATGGAACGCCTCAGAGCGAGGTAACGCCGCATGAGTCATGTTTTTTCGTGCGTGCAGCCGGCTCCATCGAATTATAAGACGTTGTCACGTCAAAAATAACCCTTAAATGGTTAAAAGGAAAGGAATTGTGAGAACTGAGAACTTGAGACTGGCTCATGTCATGATGCTTTGAGCTAACAAGGCGACAATCATTTTGGTAAGTATACCATAGATATAATATGATACTGCAAATGGGCTAATGATATTTTGTAACAGACGCGGTAATTCCAATTGAAATAACTGAATTTTTCAA
The DNA here is from genome assembly GCF_000699045.2 of Agrilus planipennis. Classification (NCBI taxonomy): domain Eukaryota; kingdom Metazoa; phylum Arthropoda; class Insecta; order Coleoptera; family Buprestidae; genus Agrilus; species Agrilus planipennis. The sequence goes on from NW_020439302.1 coordinate 986,690, forward strand.
CTGTTCTAATAGCTGATTTGTTGTGGAAATGCTTTTAGAATAACAAGCAATCTTTAAAAATTCTTTCGAGTTAATTAAAAATCCTAATTCGAATTCAAGTATTCTGATGAGAAGGAGGAGTTAGATGGGGAGATGTATCTCCTGAAGAGAAACTCGAAATAAATCTGAAAGTTGGAAAGTTTCATATTTTCGGGCTATGTTTCGACAGTAATTTATATAGGTATTAAACGCGCGAGAGAACCTTCCCAGAAGCCATTGGCGGTATCTGGAGAGCAAAAACAAAATTATGTTTTAATTTTCTCTACCGCGAAACGTTCCTCCACGCCCCGATTCGTTCCGTAGTCGTTAAAAAGGAACTGGATAAATTCCCTTCCCTTTTATATATCAATTTCCATTCGTTTTCGTACCGTTCTGTTATATTGCGAGCGGAAATTCAGATGCCATATTTGTCATATCTTGTTAGAGTCCATTTATCACCGAGTGAATTGCGTTCTAAAATTTACAAGACAATGTATCGCGGAAAATTCGCGCGTCGAAAACGGTTCACAAGATGGAACACTCGAAAACGACGTTTTTCAAACGAATTCCGAGACGTGTATTAATGGATTGTTCTTACAAAACAAATATTTATAAATGACATCGTCATGAATTAAATTAGCTTTCATACCAACGCTGATTTAGCTATTGATGGGTAGTATTGTCATTGGATTCGTCATTATCATAAGGTCGTCAGTCCTAAGACTGGTTGGACACGCACCTTCACTCTTTCCTATCCTCAGAAAATCTTCGCATTTCCCTAAAATTAGAACAACCCACATCCTTAACTATTTTCGAACAGTAATCTAATCTAGGTCTATCTCTATTCCTCCTAACTCCCGTGTCTGCCTCTAATATGTTTCTGACTAGAGACCTTCATGCTTGACAAAGTGTCCTACCAACCTATTTCACCTATTTATTACTGACTTCCAAAGAGTTTTCTGTTCTCCTATTTTTTCTAATACCTCTTCATTTCTACACTTCTCTATTGTTATCCGTAAAGCTATAATGGCTTCCTGCGTTCCTCTATTTCTTCCAAACCCAAATCGATCTTCTCTTAATAGTTCTTCCGCCCTGTTCGGCAGTATTTTACCTTTTTTATGCATAATTCGTAAATGTAGTAGTAAGTAAAATTTAACTAATATTTATTTTCAAATATTCCGATTTTTTCCTCTTTCTTTTTTGAAGCAAAAGAAATACGTTTTTTAAGCTAAACAAACTAACATTTTGTACCTGTTTTTATGACCATTTGAACCCTCAGCTTTCAATGTGTATGTTTTTAACGGCAAAGATTCTAAGAATTTCACCCCCTTTAGAAATCTTTGTCGCCAAAGGAGAAAGTCGGAGTACCAGTTTTTTACCAGTTACCAGTGTAAGTAAGTACGTTTTAAGAGATTGACCAAGCTGTCTCGCCGAGACAGTACCAACCAACCAACCAACGTACCAACCAACCAACCAACCATTTGTTACCACCAAAATCATTTTTGTATATAGTTTTGTATATATATTCAATTTAATAAATAGTGATTATCTTTAGTTAGAGACATTACATTCGGAAATTATTGAAGTGACCCAATTACCTATTAAGTTTACACTTTCGATAATTCACGAAAAAACACGCCCTTTTTTCTATTCTCCTCTGTTCAACTCTACTTAAGATTTTTGACGCTTGGGAAGTTAAGCTATACTTCGTTTACTTTCTCTAGCGAGTGCCCCTTCTAATGTCTTGGATGCGTGCTGGCAAAATCGTAAGTAGGGAGAAAAAAGCTCATTATACTCTCGGCTCTTGTTCATTAACCATACTTTTTCGTACAGTACCTGCCAAAAGTTTTGTTCAATCATGAATAGTAGTTCGAATCGAAAACAAGCGTTAAAGCCTTTAATGTGTCTTCAAATATAAATAAACATCTCGTTGATATTTTCAGTAGTAAATGGTACCAATAACAGCACATTTGAGCAATGCAATTTTAGTGGATAAAATGGACAATTCTTCCGTGCAGTACTGTACGGATTATACGCTCCTCACCGGTTAAGAGTTTGGCCGAGAGTTGTCTCCTTTCTTTTCTGGCCTAGTGCTTTTCTTTTCTACTTTGCGCCGGTCAAGCTAAAGATCACATCGCTAGAGAAACTAAACAAAGTACCTATAGCTGTTCTAAATGTCTCGCACCTGTGCTCGCATCTCTTTTTAGCCATGGTACTACCGCGTTCCGTTTATAATCCTCCGTGACTTTCCCTATCTCGTAAACTTTTCCACATTATCTAATAATACTTTTCATCGAAAACTAAAATGTCAGAAATGAGAACACATCTTATTATTACAACGGTCTACAATTTCACTACGTTGAAACTAATTCTGAGATGTGAAGACCTCTTTATCTTGAAGTTGAAGTGCAGCAGTAGAAGAATTCCATTTAGTCGATTTTAATTTAACTTCAAACAGTTAACAACGACAGACACTCGTCCGGGTCCTTTGGTTCCAACTTTCTCTTATTTCCCTCTTGTTACTCGTTATAAACGAAGGTCCATTGTTCAGACAAAAGCTTACGTTGTTCTGTTCGTTACACACGAAATATTAAGACACGAAGTTACCCCGTTACTTGCGACCAATGCAACTTGGAAAATTCTGGTTAGACAAACAAGACATGGCGACAATAATAATTATATAAAAGACTTAATATAACTTTTTTTTTTTGTTCTGTTTTTATTGGATCTCTTTTAAGGTCAATGTGGTAGCGAGTCTATAGGTTGTATAATCAGATATATGTGTAAAATTTCATTTCATTTTTCGTAAAACTGCTATACCAAATAATAATAATAATAAGAAGAAAACTGGGAAGTATTTTCATAAAATCCGTGCCGAGGGTTGCCGGTGCCGACGCCAACGCTGACGATACACAAACAGTCGTTAGTCTTTGTTACGATGGCTTAAGGACCAAAATTCCCTGAGATTCCCGTTACGCGAACTGGAACGGGTTCCTAATTGAAGTCGTAAAGAAATTTACGCGGAAAGATGAGACAAAGTTTTGCAACAGTTATATGGAAAGACAGACGGTTTGTTTTCTCACAGTGGTATAGGGAACTCGATTCAATTTTAATCAATTTTAACGCCATTCAAACTCGGTGCGGCGGAAATGGACGAAGACACGAATTCAAACATACTTTTATTTTAAGTAACGAAAAGGTAACTGTATTTTACCATCATTATCATACGGTCGTCAGTCCTAAGACTGGTTGGACACGCACCTCAACTCTTTCCTATCCTGAGCTAATCTTTGCATTTCCTTAAAACTAGAAGAATCCGCATCCTTAATAATCTAGGTCTTTCTGTACACCTCTAAACACCGTATCCACGGTATTCTTATCATTCGCCTATAATACCACATTTCGAACGCTTCTAACCTTTTCCTTTTTCGCCGCGCCCACTGTCCATGTTTCGCACCCGTACAGCGCCGCGCTAAAACAACCTCTTTCGAATTTCTAAATTAACCTTTCGCGAGCATAGAAATGACTTCTTTTTATTGAATGCGACTCGACCCTGCGCTATCCTCTGCTTTATATCCCTACTACTCCTTCCGTCCTGACTTATCTGACTTCTTAGATACCTAAAATCGGCCAATTGTACTAATTGTTTGTCTCCGATCTTTATATTCGCTCTTTCCATGCTTTTTCTGCCCTTGCATACCAGTATTTTTGTTTTACTTTTATTTATTATTATTTTAATGAATGCAGATATACTCGATTAACCAATTACTATTAAAAATAGAGATAATCAATTTATAATATGGATTAATCGAGGAAATTTAGATCAATCGGATAATTTGGCAAGATTTAGTGATGTTTATGTATATATACACTTTCACGTTATGTGAGTTTTGTGTAAATTAAATAGAATAAATATATGTTTAGTAGGTAAATATAACTCGTAGTAATTAAGTTTATGCAGTGGAAGTTGTTCGATTCGCTTTTTCCATCAGAAAGTTGATTATGCCTCGTCGCTACATCAGCCAAGGTGTAGAGCGTAGTTCCGCGGGTTTATTGAAAATGAACCATGCACTTTCTAATTCTAACGAATACCCGTTTGTTTCCATTAAAATTTAATCAACTTTCCGCCAAATTCTCATTAAACAGCCAAAACAATCAGTTGTCAACAGAAGGTTGCAACACTTTTTTGTCTTTTTTTCTTCAACGGTAATCATAAGTATATATTAAAATGGTTTTAAGGGTAGTTTAGAAATCAGTGGCGTCCAAGTTGAGGATTAATTATTAGAAAGCTCCAAACAGACTAATTTAAAATACAGTAGAACCTCAATAAGATAAAGACCAAAGGAAACGTAAAATAATTTGAGTTATTGAGGTTTTTACTTACTAAGGGTTTAAGTTTAAGCTTTAAAATTATGGATTTCCAGTGACTTAGCAAAATCTTCAGCTTTTTCCTTTAGTATAGGTCCACTAACACTAATATTTTTACATATTTCTACACTGTCTAAGCCATGAAAAAAACAAGCATTTTTCTAAATTAGGAAATTCAGCAATTCTTCGTCTTTTACATAGAAGACTTTCTCCAGATTCGAACCACTTTTCATTGCTTACTGAGGTGCGATGCCCAAATTATTCGTTTAAGTTATAGAGGGTTTTTATTTTAAGTAATACAGGCTTTGGACTCCGAGGGGAAGGGAACACAAAACTTTATGAATTTATAGAGGTTATACGTTATCGAGGTTTAAGTTATCAAGGTTCTGCTGTATTTCTTACTCTTTGAAAGTCTCAGCCTTTAGCGGTAAAACCTTCATAATTTAAAAAAACCTTTTAATAATAAATCTCCTAAACTTAAACACTCTGTATATGCTGCAAATTATAGGTATAAGTATAAGTAACACATACGAACTTATTTAGATTCGTCTGAATTTTACAAAATATCAGTTTTCAGATACATAAAAAGCTTTCAATTATTCTCCTCAAAGTTATTACACCATTTAAGGGTCAATTTCCGACATAAACGGAAGTATCATATCAGTCAGTTGTTGTCAAATTGCATTCTATTTTGAAAATCAAAAGACAGGTAGTAAAAATTATCGCATTTTTGAAAACTAATATCGACCCATTCTGTTGGATTTGAACGCGTTTGGGATTAAATAAACAGTTTTTGGAAATAAATCAAATCTGTGTGCAATATATATTTGGTATGTATATACTTACACAGTTGAATAAATAGAATAGAGAGCAGAGGGCGCAAAATGCGTGACGTAAACCCCTGGTATAACTGTCTGTTAAATGTCCGATTCCGAATATAAAATCCATTTAATGGATTTAATTATCGAAATATTCCGCGTGTATCGCCGCTGCTGTTCTCATTTGCTGATTACTTTAGTTGCCGTGGCAACCGCTGAATTAGCATAACTTCGGGCTGCCTGATAATAAAGGCACCTCTTAAGCTTTTAAGACGGTCATTATGTTTTAACTCTTCGCCAAACCCGGCAAAGTCGACGAAATAAAATGTTTTACTGCCCGCGCGACTTCGCCTCGCCTCGCCGACAACGGCAGCGCTACGCTATGTTGTAACTTGCACATTACCTATTTTCCTAACACCTCGGGAATTAAAATACCAACCCCATACCACCTAATCGAATCTACTTCCTCAGTTCTTTCTCTCGCTGTCTCTCTATCTGTCTGCAAGCACCAACTAAGAGGAAGAGAGAGATGAAGAGAGATATCCACTAACACATGCGATTTATGGCCAGTGTCACTAGAGCTAGAGAAAATTTTCCAGACGTAGCGAATTTAAAGCTAGTTTAGGAAAAAGGGATTCTTATTTAACTTATAATGTTGTTTTTTCCAGGAATAAATGGGGGACTTCAAAGTCAAACAACTCATTACAGTAGTTTCTTATGTCTCTGATCTCATGATACCAAATCGAACGAATCAAATAATATTTTCTTTGATGTGTAACTCATTATTAATTGAATGTAACCAATGAAACACCAAAGTTAAAGTAGTTGCTATAAATCACCATGACCTTTTCCAACTGTCCAGCTTTTTCAGGTCATTAATGCTTGAATTCCTTAATTTTAAAATATGATTATGACTTGTGTCCACCCTTGATGTGACAGTTGTCATTGATTATATTCAATTAATTATTACCAATCGTCCATCTTAAAGAAAATAATTGTTTAGATCTTTTTGAAGTCAGTTCTGATTAGAATCAATAAAATATTTTGGCTAGAAAGCACTTATTTATCGAAGCATCACCCTCTAAATATTTAAAAAAATACTGTTGGAACAATCATGATATTTGGTAAAGAAAACACTTTTTGAAAACTTTCACTTAATTTTTATTAAATTCTTAACAAGTTTCAACCTACAAGGCCATCCATCTTCAGAAGACAGATTACTTAATTAAGGTCGAAACTTAAGAATTTAATAAAAATTAAGTGAAAGTTTTCAAAAAGAGTATTTTTTTACCAAATACCATTATGATCAACTTTCATAGAGTAGACTCCAACTCTATCAATTTTCTCAAAAACTGTTGGAACAATGTTGGAAAAACTGAAAAAAACATTTTCCTTTTGTTAGTGCTTAAAAAATGTCCAGTTCTTCTTATTGAGAAAATATTTGTTTAAAAGAAGTTAAAATTATTTCTTAGTTATAGTTTGTCTATCTAACCTGTTTTACGATAAAATAGTTAACAAAAACAGCATTATTATTCAACTCTTTCGTAACATAAATCATTAATGATCTGCCTGCATTTACCATTTATTTTTAGGTTAACACTATTTTTACGGAAAATCCTAAATTCCCAAATAATTTACCGGCAGCTGTTAATTCCAGAACGGTACCAATCAATATTATAAAATTACACAATTTCGGTGTACGTATCCATTAAAAGAAAACCTTAGTAGTAGATTACAGATAGACATTGAAAACGTTTCTTTCTTCGCGTAGGTACTATTTCAACTCGAAAGCTTGTTGTTGTTTCGGACGAGCGTGGGACTTGTATAGCAGGGCGAGTCGGTATGACTAAAAGGGGGCTGCTGGGTGGGAGTTAGGTCGATGGGGTGGCTCGTCCGACGCCGCCGCCGTCATCGCCGCTCGCTTGTACCTACTTAAAAAGACATTGTTGCTGCTGTCTCCGATGCCGTTGCGCCGGGGGAATTAAAAATCGATAAAACACAAATGGCGTTCTTAAAACGCCCCGCTGTATAATTTATAAAACGAATTCGCCCCTCGAGGAAAGCCGTCTCCGGCGTCTCCGACATCGACGTCACCGACGACGACGTCGTCGTCCCAGCCGCCTTCGTCGCTCGAGAAAATGCCCGCCTGCGTCGCGGCGCAACGAAATCCATCACGACTAGCAATTAAGTTGAATTCAAATTTTATTCATTATAAATTACCAACGTATAAAACGAGAGCTTCTTTGCCTTGCGCCAATTTAAAGTTTTCCCTGCTCGCCATCTTCCCTTTCTCTCTATCTCACTCTAACTCACTCTCTCTCGTTGTACCTATAACTAAGCTAGATTTCCTTACGTTGTTTATTTTTAGTATTTTTGTTACGTCATTTTCTGCATTATATATTTGCTGACAATGATAAATAAATTTATAAAATAAGGAAAAAGGTGCAATCTTTTTAATAAGATAACCCAAATCTCCTTAAGCCATAATCCTTTAAAATTTTTTGTTTTCAATTTCAACGTATATATATCTTAAAAAATCATCTCAAAAACAAAATAATGATGAAAACTATGTAGGCAACAATTACGAAAAACAAAATATTTTGTTGAACTTCGAAGTATTAGCACAATAGTCCCTCCGTTCTTGTCTCGGGTTACAACGAAGAAAACAGGAACTGATGATGAGAAGATGAATGAATAATTTATAAGGTGCATGTTAAACAAAGTATAAAGGGGAAGAAAAAGCCAGGCCGGGGAGAATGGCACGTAATAATGGTAAAGAAGTTGGAAACCAAGTTAGAGTTTAAATTTTATTTACGTTACATTGAGTATGAACTCGTAGGTAGTTAGGCGAAAAGAAAACTGACGTAGACGCGAATGCTACACGAATTCTTGTTTCATCCTCAGACAAGCGTACAAACTTTTGAGACAGTTTCGAAACAAAGACATTTAAAAATTGTTGTTTAAAAAGTTGACTTTATGATCACTTACAATTAATTAATTAATTCCTGTGTTTCAGTTTAATTTTAATTTATTTTTTTAGATTATAGAGGTATTAGAAAGAATAGGAGAACAGAGGACTCTATGGAAGTCAATAAGAAATAGGCGAGACAGGTTGGTAGGACACCTTCTCAAGCATGAAGGGCTAGTTAGAGACATATGAGAGGCAGAAACGGGAGTTAGGAGGGGTAGAATTAGGCCTAGTTTTAGGGAAATGAGAAAATTAGCACAGAATAGGAAAGAGTGGAGGTGCGTGTTCAACCAGTCTTAAGACTGACGCCCTTATGATGATGAGACGTTAGAGATGGATTTGCTTATCATTATTCAACCTATTTTATTTTATTATATTGGAAATTACCGTAATTTCAAATGCATAGATAGTGAAATATCTTTTGAATGTTCTTTTGCAAACAATAATAGGCCGATTTGGTCTGAATGGTCAGATTCTGCTTAGGTCTTCGACGGCAATCACCTTTGATAATTTTATTATTGATGCTCTTTAATTGTATGCAGGTTACAGGAATTTCATAGCTCAAACCTTGTTGGGGTTTTCCCCTTATTGACTTCTGGTTCGTATTCTTTTGTTGCATACAAGATATTGGTGGTGGCACCAGAACAATTTTTGATTTTGTCATATAATGTCGAGTTAGTTACGTTTCTTCTTCTTGTTAACTTGCGTTTTTAATTCACATTTTTCTTCGTCATGCCTTTAGTTGTAATCTAATATTTCATAGTTAATAATTCGTTTGTAAATAAAGTCTGTATATACTGTTTAATTTATATCGAGTATCAGTCGATCCGTTAAAACCAACTTTTTCATGATTTCACGGCAAACATCTTGAATGTCTTTTAGTCAACTTTAACGTTTCGAGAAGAATTAGAATCCCATCCTTGTTCCTTCTTTAGCCGTTTGTCAAATAGGAAATTCTATTAAACATAAGGTTTTGAGACGTCAACTAAATAATCGTCACGTCTCTTATATGAATATAGGTGAATTAAGTCTAATTTTTCTTCTGAATGTCTAAAGAGTCAAAAAATCATAAATTCCAAAAGGAACTTAACTCAACTTTACGTGCATACGTTCGTGATGTATTTAGTGAATATTCAGTCGACTCAAAACATAAGCCACGATGCAACGCCAGTTCATCGGTGAAATGGTTTGGTAACGATGATTCCGACCTCTAATTCGTTCCCTCAAAATAAGCGTCGTCACCGCCGCAGTCGTTGTGTTGCCGCGCGGCGTCCCGACGCCAATAACACACGTCCCGATTTACACATATGTTTGGCGCTCACTTTCTCTCTTTATCACGTTCCGCCATCCCATTTTCTCCGGTGACTTTGGGCCCCAAATACTCACACACATACATGCATCCACACACATATGTATGTGTATGACGGCATGTCCCGAACCTTCGGTGGTGTGGCGGCTGTGGCGGCGGCGGTGGCGTTAAAAGACGCCGACGACGATAACAGCGACGCCGATGCTGTTTACACTCCTGACACAGATTTGTGCCCCCGAAGTGAATGAACAAGTGAATGGGTCGACAACGTACGCCGCCGGTCGTAGACGAGCGTGTGTGTATGCACTTGTATGACTATGTTCAGGGATATGTCAATGTGTGATAACAACGGCATGTGTTTATGTGAATACCTACACCTGATGCTGAAGTTCCGGATAGTTGTACCTACAGGAATAGGCAACAGACATTTTTGAATCATTAGGATAGCGATAGATGCGAGATCAAATAACTAAGGATCAAGATCACTTGGTGATCACTTGGTGCTGGTTTTGACGTAAAGATAGGAGACGAAAAATTACATGAAGTGACCGATTTTAGGTAGCTAGAAAGTCAGATAAGTCAGGGCCGAAGGAGTAGTAAGGATATAAAGCAGAGGATAGCGCAAGGTAGAGTCGCCATCAATAAAAAGAAGTCACTTCTATGCTTAATTTAGAAATTCGAAAAAGATTGTGAAAGGTGTATGTTTGGAGCGCGCCGCTGTACGGATGCGGAACATGGACGGTGGACGTCGTGGAAAAGAAAATGTTAGAAGCGTTCAAAATGTGGTGTCACAGGAGAATGATGAGGATACCGTAGTCAGTGAAGGTTAGAAATGGAGAGGTATTAGAAAGAAAAGGAGAACAGAGGACTCTATTGAAGTCAATAAGAAATAGGCGAGATAGGTTGGTAGGAAAGGCTAGTTTGAGACATATTAGAAGCAGAAACAGGAGTTGGAAGGGGTGGGGGTACACCTTGATAAGATTAGAGTTTAGTTAAGGATGTGGGATGTTCTAGTTTTAGGGAAATGCGAACATTACCTCAGGATATGAAAGAGTGCAGATGCGTGTCCAACCAGTCTTAGGACTGATCCCCTTATGATGATGATGATGCTGGTTTTTGATATATAAAATCTATATTGTTGTGGTCTGTCAAAGAGTAAGACCAAAGCAATAAGTAATATTACGACAATGAAGCTAAAAATGCACTTTCTGAGACCCATGTCGTTCCTTAATTACAAAAAGTGCTAAACAAAACGGGTCTGTGAATCTCATACTTTTTAAACAAATTTCTAAGAGGGGCCACATACGTAACTGTTACTGTTTCTAAAAGATAACTACTCAGGATATATGTTACTGGACTCTTATCTGTTACTATTTTCATTTTTGAATTGAAATTTTCGCATTGCCGACGGATAATTAGGCCTCTGTGTACGGATGACCAAGAACTACGACTATGTATTATTGATAGAAAAGAGATGAAATATTTTTGATTTCTTTATACCAATTAATCGTCATCATCATAAGATTTCAGTACTTTTTATTATAAGCTAATCTTTACATTATTCTCGAAATACTTATTAGTAAACAATATTTAATCTAATCTAGGTCTATCTCTGCCCATAACTCCTATTTTGCATTCACAAGACCAAAATTAAACTACAACACGAAGACTACCACACGATTGGTGTTGATTTTGAATTTTTTATTTTAATTTCAGGATTCATTTTAGGATAAAAACTGAGGAGTACAACAAGGGATGACTTTTAGCATTTTGTAATCAGCGATCACTAGGAGTTGTTATAAAAGATCTGATATCATGAAATACTTTTAATGATCAAACAGGCCACGGACGCGTTTAACGGGGAACAAAACCGAGAAACTTCAAGTCCGGGAACGAGCCTCATCCGTAATAGAAACGGAGCGGGCGAACGAGTGAACGCGGGGGCAGAAAGAAAAGGGGTGGCAAGGGGTTGCTGCCGCACGCTAGGGTGAAATAAGAGGGTAAAAAGTAAGGCAGCCATGGAATTAAAACTGAAATTAAAGACAAAGGGAACGAAATTAATGCCGAAAAAGAGGGGGATATCTAAGATGGCCGCGCAGGCTGGCTGTTACGACGACGTCGGCAGCGTCCCGACGCTTCGCCGATGCTGCGGCATTTTCGTAAAGAATCCGAGAGAACGGCGCTTTGTATAGACTCTTATTTTCGGTTGGCGAGAGGGACGCACGTTAACTCGGACCGACGGTCAATTTACAACCATTTTTAATTATTATTGTTCTCATAGAATTTAGGTAATTGTACAAAATACAATCATACAAAATAGTAAAATTATAATAATTTTGGTAACATTGTAGGTATACTTTGTTTACTTTCTGTTGCGATGTGACCTTCAGTTTGACCGGCGCAAAGTAGAAAAGATCAGCACTAGGCCAGAAAAGAAAGGAAACAACTCTCGGCCAAACTCTTAACCGGTGAGGAGCGTATAATCCGTACAGTACTGCACGGAAAAATTGACCATTTTATCCACTACAATTGCATTGCTCAAATGTGCTGTTATTGGTACCATTTACTACTGAAAATATCAACGAGATGTTTATTTATATTTGAAGACATATTAAAGGCTTCAACGTTTGTTTTCGACTTGTACTACTATTCATGATTGAACAAAACTTTTGGCAAGTACTGTATGAAAAAGTATGTTTAATGAACAAGAGTCCCTACCTACGATTTTGCCAGCGCGCATCCAAGACATTGGAAGGGGTTCATAGCTAGAGAAAGTAAATGAAGTATAATTTTTCTCTTTTTAAAAAAAAGTACGCATCTCAAAAACTATGACGAATGAATAATGAATTTGTGAGGATTTTAATCAAGATATTAAAAAAAAAAGGTGCTCGACAACGTTGAGGTCTAATTAATGTGCAAAAAGGACGAAAGATACAGCAAGCGATCGTTTAAGAGAAAGGCAAGAAATTGAGGGTGGCGTCGGGCGGGGGAGGGGTTGATAAGATGAGGCAAAAGTGAAAGTAAGGGTGGTAAATGCTGAAATATAATAAAAGGCATTTTAATTAAAGCGTGTGCCGAATGGGCCGATATAATTAGACGAACAAGAACAAAGGGATAAGGCGGCAGAGATGGAGGGAACGCAATAGGATCCTTTTGTTTGTTGTTTGAAAACGAAAGAAGTTGGGAAGAGTGGTGTCGATCGATTTTCACCCTTAATTGAAAATGGATAAAATAAAATCTAGCACTACATTATAAAAAAATAACAACAATTTTTAATATGAATAATTAAAATTTCAAATTATTATTTATATCTCGTAATAAAGTTTAAAAAAAATTACAAAAAGCCTACGGTCTCAATAAATTTAAATACTTTTTAATCGTTTAATGCAGTTTAATGATAAAAGAGCAATCTATTTTTTGAGGTGCCTCGTTCCCCACAACAAGACAAAAGTAGTCAATCAACTCAAGATGTTTTTAACTAAAAATTGTATGGATTATTGTACTTTATCATGTTTAACAGTTTGAAATAGTCTCATAATTACGTATATGCTTTATGTGGTTGACATTTTACAGATCAAAAATCCTCTGTTATCATTTGAAAATACCTTGTGTTTGTATGTTTCCTAAGTTGATCCTCGAATAGGAAAACATTTAATAGAATAACAACATAGCTCAAAAAACTCTCTTCAGAAACCTTAAAGTGTCTATGTAAGCTGTTACTGTTAATAACATTTGTTTAAAAGACATTTATTGACGAAAAACAAACTACGTATAAAGATACGTAAATGATCGACCTTTTCTGACCAATTGTAACCCCATGTACGTATATGAAGTTATAGCCAAGATTGAGAAATGATGTGGTTCATGAAAATGGAAAGCATGATTTAGTTCTTGTTTTAATAATTAGGCAGAATTAAATAACATATATTATTAGTTTCTCAATCAAAATAAATATTTGGAATTTTATGCATTAGACAGTAAGGCTGACGAGAAACCTGTGCAAAGCAAAAAAGATGATTAGTACAGGTTCCTAACATGGATTACTGAAAACCAAGGGTTTTGTTACAGTTTCAACTAAAACACGTACCTACACATTACGATTTTTGTGTAGATTATAAAGGAATGAAAGGGTAAAAAGAGTTCAATAAAAATAATCAAGAAACTGATTAATTCATGTGGAAATGGAAATCAATTTTGCTTCAAGTGACGATTTCGTCAGATTACAACATACTATTTTCCGATGATAGTCTTTAGGACCCTATAGATAATTAACGAGTTATGAAACATGAAGAATATCGAATCTAACAGTTGGAAGGATAAGAACGAGGTAGAATACGCGGAGATCATTACAATAAAACATATTCCGGTGTCGCAATGGGGTCCCGTTAAGCCGGAGATAAGTAGAGAGAGCGCGTACAAGGCGAAGTTTAAACGTCAATTTAAAATTCGCCCCCGGAAACGAACTTATCCAATTGGTCCTATCTCGCAGATAAAACGTTGAGGAATAGAAATTATTACAGAGAGAAGTATTTGAAGAGAAATCCTTAGTTTCTGCAGTTTCATTATCGTTTAGGATCTCGCGGGCCCAGCCGGGAGATCCCTTTCCCCTTCCCACCCCACGACCCACCTCCTACTCCTTTTCGGGTTCTCGTCTCCTTCGTCACTCTCAGTCGTAGTCGGCCGCCCCCCCTGTCGAACGTTCCGCCGCGCCGCTTGAGGGTGGCGCGCGGGGACCCTGCAGAAACGTACAAAGTACCTCGAGATTCTTCTTATTCTTCTCAGCCCGGTTTTGCGCGAGGACCGAGTCTGTCTTGAGAAAGTTTTCCATTAAAATTTCTACTCGAAACTTGGTAATAAAACCATTTTTCAGTAGCGAGTCGTTCCTTCCATTCCCGGCACTTAATTTGAATAAATCGGTCTTGAGACGGTACGGAACCGGGGGCGGCTACAACGACGACGGCGACGCCGACAACGTCGGAAGTTTCGTGCAGCGCTCGATCCTGTTGGAATGACACGGCTTTTAATGACTTAAAGAAGTTAGCGACGAGAGCAACCAGTCGTCACCGTTTTCTTCTTCTTCTTGCTCGTTTTCCAAGCAGCCGACACGAACCAATTTTTTTTTTCAAAAAAAGAAAATAAAATTGAATCACAAATTACACGGAGGAAATACGGACCAGAATTTTATCTTTGCAAGGCTCCTTGAGGAAACTAATGCATTAAACCGTACCTACATGTATAATATACGTATATATATTTATTCCTATGTCAATACCTTTACCATTTAGGTTCTAGTTTTAGAATTATTCGTAATTGAAAATAGTTTGAACGCTCCGAAGAAAAATTCGATTCCAAGTAAATTATTGCTTTAACGAAAGAGGAGTAATCATGTGACATTTTAATTAATTTTACTGAAAAATCAGACTAAATTTTCTGATGTTAACATTACGACATATTTTTCTGGCCGTTTCAGGGTCCTGATTTTCACCTGTATTTAAAGTCATTAAAGTTTAACTAACTACGAAATAATTATATTCGATTATATTAATGCCTTGTCAACAGTTCTAAATATTTTTCTGGTCGTTCTAGAATCCTGATTTTCATCTGGATTTATATTAAGGTTAAATTGGCTACGATTTTCGACATAATTACCTACACTCTATGCTATTACTATATTCCATCTAAGATTTGAGAATCCTAACGATTCTTATTTTAGAAAAAAATAGTTTTTGGGATGTCAGTTAGTTGAGTAATTTGCACTGAACGTTTTCACTTAAAAAAGTCGGTTCTTCACGAAAATTTCCAGTATTTCAGCAACAATAAACGAAAAATCGCGCTAATGTATTCAGTTTTTTACTTTTCGAATATCTCGACAACTACCCTCAGATGAGACAAAAAAATACAATTAGTTTTCTTAGACATAGCTTTTACCTTATCATTCATAGGTAAGCTTACTCAAAAACTAGTCCTTTGAGCATAAATAATAGTAAACCTTGGCAGAAAACTACTGTTGCCCTATCGTATTATTTGGTGGAATTTCAGTAGCAACCCCTTTCAATGAAAAAAACAAAAGAAGTTTTATTTCCAAATCCACCCTCTACTACATAGAATTCATAGACTACTATGTGTAATGGATTTGGATGAATGAACATTTCAAGAAATAGGTAAATTTTTTCAAGGTGATCTATGGTATATTTTTAGCTGAAGATGACGCCTTAAGTATCGAAACCTGTATTAGATATTTAAAAATATTTTGGGTGAGTCTATTAGGAGTCTCTATTTCATTATTGTATGTTATCGAAAATGTACAATTAGCTTTTTAAAATTTCACCATTGTTTCTTAAATATGGTCAACTTTCAAAAGTAAAGAAAATAATAATGTCATATAAACGTAAACATATGTTAGAATTGGAGTATTTTATGTCAATTTTTTTATAAGGACCAGCCAGAAAATGGCGAAACGTTCTTTATTTATTACGTAGTCTTCACCGACGTTTCGCCTTTAAATCCAAGACTTTATCATAATAGATTATTTAATTAATCAGTTATATCAGACATTGGAAAATTCTTGTGCAATCATCCCAGAATTTAATATTTGATTGAGACACTTCGATAAAAATACACAAAAAGACAGTCTCAAATTAAAAATAACATGAAATTTATAGTAATAAATTGATTGCTAGATACATTTTAATTTTGGTTGTTAATTTATCGATCTCTGTTCTAATTATCTATTAATATTTATTATTTTAACAATTAATTTATTATTTGACATTTATTTTCAATTAGAGACTATGATTTCGTGTATTTTTATCGAAGTGTCTCAATCAATTATTCAATTCTCCGGTGATTATACAAGAAATTTCCAATGTCTCCGCCTGCTATAACTAATTAATCAAGTAATCAATCTACATTGATAAAACCATAGACCGAAAGGCGAAACGTTGGTGAAGATTACGTAATAAATAAATAAATAACATTTCAATATCATTATTGGGGAAGATAGTACAAAGGAGGTATTTTATCAAAGATACGATGAATTGTTTGAAGATAGATTGATTTCACATTGCAAAGGTACTAATTACTTTCGGAATTACCGCGTGTACACATTTTGTCTACTTATATCCCTACAAGAGAACAGTCCTTCGACATTTTCGAAAAGAATAATTAAACCCTGCAAACTTGCAATTCTGTCGTTTTTAATTCACTGTCATTAACTTCCTCTTTAACACCAATAATTTGCCGCGCAAAATGCACTTCTCTTTAAAAACGAACCAATGGCACCAATTGTCAGTTATCTTCTTCGGTACTACTTAATTAATTACACGCAACTTTTGTTTCGGACGTCAAAACACCACCAATTCCGCGAAATTACCTTCAATTAACGGAGCTAATGACATCATAGACGGCCTGGGGTAGTTGTGCACGCTCTTGAAACATGTGCGTGCCAAAATAGTAGGCTGTTTCACGTACAAAACCAGCGCGATCACTGTCCACGTCTAACACTTTTGTGTTTCGACTATCGTCATCCAGCTGTTCGTTTTGGGGGTTAGTTTGCTCAAGTATACGGTACTTTTGTAATAAGAAAGGGTCACCGATGTCTTTCGGGAAAAATGACACGTAGTAATGGGAGAGCCCTTCGGTATACGAAAGGGTCAACAACTACCTGTAGGTAGTGGAGTGATACTGCTTCGGAAAAGGGTGGACGGTCATTAACTGGTCAAACGTGTTTGGATTCTTTTTGACGACTGGTCATTTTTACGATTAGCAGGACCTTCCGGTACCCAAAGGGGTGCAGTGGGATTAGTACGAAGTACATAAAAGCCGTTGAGTTTCCTATTTGATTAGAATCAAAAGAACCGACCTGAGAAAGTAATAATGACCTAAATATTTAAATGAAAAAGACACGAGGAGTGTCTTCAGTTAGAGATGTGCAAAATCCTTTTTTAAAAGTATTTAAATACAAAATGCAAATACTATTTCAAATGTAATTTCCTTTTTGAATTATAAATATTAAATGCAAGATGCGTATTTTCAAAATACTTTTTTTCAAATACATACTTTTTTTATAGTACCTACCTATTTAATTTTCTGCATTTATTTCAGTTTATGTTACAGTTTCTTCAGTTCAGCAACAAATAATTCTTCTAAATGCTTACTTATTTCCCTTTGTCATCCGTTTTAATTGGAAAAAGGACACTGATGCTAAAATAGTTCGTTTAGCATAAAAGAGCAGAGCCAAAATAGGGTTGCAAAAGTAAAATCAACATCAATCGTTTTATATCAAAATATTTACAACCTAGTTTTGTTTCCGATGTTTTACACATTGTAATAAGAGAAAGAAATGGAATCCATAGTTTATTTAGCTTTGGGTTCATCTAATAAGTGAAGTTTCTCGAATCGTTTTCTAAGAATTTTGGATTATATGCATTTATTAGCACACCACAATATCTTCTAGTTTTCAGTTTTACACAGCTGGCGTATAACAATTCGATATTGTTTTCCGGGCTGGTTTGTCGTAATTTATGGAATATCGTAGTTCCTTGCTAAAAGTACGATAAGTGTTGATATCAATTTGGAACTTCAAAATTCCGTGGACCATGACATTGAACTCGGAAAACATTATCAAAAAAGAACACATTTTCATCAGTATTAACCATTGGAATGTGACTACACAATCAATACACAGTTACGTGACAAACATAAGGGCATTTCTTCATGGCTGAAGCCATTATCAAATAATATTGGCCATATGCGTTTACAACCCAATTGTTACAACTGGGCACAATTTTGGTAGGCATTGTTAAGAAGTGGTCAAACCAGTTCGGATTTAAAAAAATAAAAAAGTTATGAGTTCGGGGAACGTGCCGGTCACTAAGGGTCAGTTATTATTTTAACCAGTAGGAGCCCCCTTCGAAAGGGTGCCTGATTTACTATTTGTCATTGACCAGTGGCCACCGAGCAGATGCAACTGAAATTCACGTCGTGGGGCAGCCCTTCACAAATCTAGGTACGAATGGATTTCAATTAAATTAGAATATTTTACGTGTACAACGCCAATTAAAGGACACCCGTGGAATTTTAAGGGGTCGATTCATACGCTGCCTTGATCAACAAAATCACAGACATATAAATTGAAAAACGCTGCTAGAAAATTATTTCTGTCTTTAGATAGAATACATCGTTATATGAAGGAAGTGATCATGCAGCACTGTTTTCAGAAAAAAAAACATCATATTTTAATGGTTTTTGTAATGAGAGATGGAATGGAGACATGATGGATTAAGCTTTAGAGTATTAGATACAGAAAATGGAGTAAAACATCCGTTGTAAGATATGGAATATTCTGGTTTTCGGAAATTTGGAAGATTGGCACAGGATGTAGGATGGAGTGGAATGCGTGTCTAACCAGTGATACATTAAAAGCTGCTGTTATTATTCAGTGTTATCTGATCACATTTTTGTTATAGAGTGGAGAATATTCTGGTTTCGGGAATTTCGAAGATTGGCACAGAATGGAGGATGGAGTACAATACGTATCTAGTCAGTCATACATTAAAAACCGCAGCTATAATTCAATGTTGTTTGACTACATTTTTGTTGTAGAGTGTGGCATATTGTGGTTTTCGGGAATTTCGAAGATTGGCACAAGATGTAGGATGTAATAGAATGCGTGTCTAGCTAGTGATGCATTAAAAGCCCGTGTTATCATTCAATATTATCTGATTACATTTTTGTTGTAGTGTGGAATATCCTGGTTTTTGGGAATTTCGAAGATTGACACAGGATATATGATGAAGTGCAATACGTGTTTACTCGGTGATGCACTAAACGCCGCTGCCATAATTCAATGTTGTTTGACTACATTTTTGTTGTAGAGTATGGCTTTTTTATGCATTAAAAGCTGCTGCTATTATTCAATATTGTTTGACAAAATTTTTGTTATATGGTGGAGAATATTCTGGTTTAGGGAATTTTGAAGATTGGCACAGAATGGATGATGGAGTACAATACGTGTCTAGTCAGTGATCCATTAAAAGCTGCTGCTATAATTCAATGTTGTTTGACTACATTTTTGTTATATGGTGGAGAATATTCTGGTTTCGGGAATTTCGAAGATTGGCACAGAATATAGGATGGAGTGCAAATGTGTGTCTAGTCAGTGATGCATTAAAAGGTGCTGCTATAAATGAATGTTGTTTGAGTATATTTTTGTTATAGGGTGGAGAATATTCTGGTTTNGATTGGCACAGAATGGATGATGGAGTACAATACGTGTCTAGTCAGTGATCCATTAAAAGCTGCTGCTATAATTCAATGTTGTTTGACTACATTTTTGTTATATGGTGGAGAATATTCTGGTTTCGGGAATTTCGAAGATTGGCACAGAATATAGGATGGAGTGCAAATGTGTGTCTAGTCAGTGATGCATTAAAAGGTGCTGCTATAAATGAATGTTGTTTGAGTATATTTTTGTTATAGGGTGGAGAATATTCTGGTTCCGGGAATTTTGAAGATTGGCACAGAATATAGGATGGAGTGCAAATGTGTGTCTAGTCAGTGATGCATTAAAAGCCGCTGTTATAGTTCCATGTAGTTTGACTACATTTTTGTTGTAGAGTGTGGAATATTCTGGTGTTAGGAATTTCGAAGATTGACACAGGATTTAGGATGGAGTGGAATGCATGTCTAACCAGTGATGCATTGAAAACCGCTGTTGTTATTCAATGTTATTTGACAATATTACTGTTGTAGAATGTTGAATATTCCGGTTTTCGGGAATTGCGAAGATTGGTACAGGATGTAGAATGGACTAGAGTGCGTGTTCAACCAGTGATACTTTTAAAATCTCTGTTTTCATTCACTGTTATTTGATTACTTCAAAAATTGAAGATAAAAATCAAGGAATTAAGTAAATATATAAGATCATTCGTCCTCTTCTTTTATCGCACTTTTTGTTCCCATGCAAACGTTGAAATATACGTGGTTTAGCACAGATTTTGAAGGCATGATACAATAATATATACGCAATATGCAAGTAAAAATGCGTTTAAATGCTGAATGATATGTATACATATATATATACATTCATATTGTGAACCACGAAAATGGTTTTAATGCTCACGTTCGTAATTGACATTTCAACAAAAAAAAATACCTGGTTTCGACAGGCTTTCAACGGCTATTTGCTGATCATTTTCCAGTAATTACCTGGTGCGTTTGGTGCATTAGCTTTTACAAAGCCTTTGAAATGTTATCGATTAATACAGTGAATGTTGCCGGATATATTAAAACTAATTTTAAACAAAAACGTTAGAGAACCTTGTGTGATTAAAGTCTCGTTTTGATTAAAACATAGTTTATCAATTTGTGTGTCACGTTTATATACGTGTATATATATATAGGTGTATATACCTACCAATTCATGAAATGAATCTACGATACTGTCGATGTACCTATGGTTAATGTATTGTTTGTTGGTTTATCGGGTAATCAATGCGGAACCTGGTTTAAAAATGAGCATTTTCTTCACAAAATAAATCCAAAAACTTTAATATATAGGGTTGTTCGGAAAGTCATTTCGTTTTTTCCCGACAAAGGATTTAATTGTAATCTTTTGCACCCAACTTCACATTTAAGCCGTATAATTTTTATATGCTTTGAGAGCATTTGCAAAGTCGCAAATACAAGCAAACGCAGCTTCGAATAAAATTTACGTTTATGTTTTCTCAAGAGATTTGTTTCTATCGCAACGCGTATAGCTTGGAAAATCCAGTTTTACGGGCGAGATACGCACACGAAAAGAAAGATAGCCGACGTTGTGTATGTTCAAAGAAACGGGGTGAAAGTATATGAGGCGCGGTTCCAATATGTAAAAATATAAATCTAATTGATTGTGTAGACATGTGAAATCCTGTTACGAATCCTTTAATCTTAGCACACTTCGATCAGCAATTTTTATCGATTAGTTCTCATCGTAGATTGATGATGTTCACTGCGAGGTGTACTGCATCGGTTGGTAGTAAATATATGTATAAGATGACGATAAACTGTTTGTTAGTTGAAATTCTTGTAATGAAATCTGTGCACACTTAGAATAGACCTGTAAAAGTTTGTAAAAGTTTTCTGGCGGTGTCATAAAGTGCTACATGGGCATGAATGCACTTTTTACAGACTACATTAGTGTACACTTCAGTGGAAAACAACTTTTTCAATGAAAGTTTCGCAAGTTATTTGCCGAGTGCTTCTGAATTCTCGCAGATTGTTAGTTAAAGAACTTGGGGTACATTTTACGAAACCCAAAATTGTTATGAGCTCATATATATTTGTAGTATACATATGTGTTCCGAGTAAAAGAAATTCACAACTAGTCCAATAATTGTCGTAACTTTTATAGGCTAGAAAATGTTTGCTCAGTTATTTTCGTCCTTAATCAGGATTATGAATATGTATTGACCTCCTACATTTTCACCAATAGAACCATTTTACTATTAACTGATTATAAAATNCTTTTAAGTTCTTTAAATTAGTAACAATTTCATAAAATATCACAAATAACTCAGTCTTTTCAATAAAATTATAGTCATTTAATGAAAAACAAAAACGCAAAATTCAGTTATACTTTTATTCAGTTTTATAGTTCACAAAATCGGCCTATCATCATTAACGATTCAACGCTTCGGGTTTATTTAAATGATTCAATCTCAGGTTTAAAAAGTTACAAGTATCCGTAAACTCCGCCAAGTCCAAGGGAACCTGCTACTGGGCCAGTAACTCCAACGCTGGTCAATCCACCGAAAACATTTGATGTGGTGACTTCGCTGCTGGTCACAGCTCCACCGAGGAGACCATTACCTAAGCCGAATGGGTAGGCATTAATGCCTGGGCATACAGAACCAAGACCTCCAAAACCAGTATATCCTGGATAGGCAGAAGTGACTTCAGTGGATACAATTCCTGGAGCAGCACCAAAACCAAGACCTCCAAAACCAGCATATCCTGGATAGGCAGAAGTGACTTCAGTTGATACGATCCCTGGACCGGCGACACCAACAGGACCACATCCTAAACCGAGACCTCCAAGACCCAAACCGAGACCTCCAAGACCCAATCCGGCATAACCTGGGTAGGCAGAAGTGAATTCAGTGGATACAACTCCTGGGCCGGCGAAACCAAGACCTCCAAGACCAAATCCTGTCAAGCCACCGAGCCCATTAATGGTGGTGGTTTCTGTGGAAATCACTCCAGGGCCAGCACCAACTACGGAAGGACATGGTGGAAGTCCAACAGATGAAACTCCAACAGCTGGGCCTCCAATAAGTGCAGTAGCAAAGCTCTAAGTGTGCGCCAAACATTACAATGTATTACTAGAGTGTATGTTATAAGCCTTCAGGAACTAATTTAATCAATAGTATTTAAGGAGAACTATAACTAATATGATAATTATATACATATTTACCTGAGCAATTAATTGAGCTGTGAAGATAGCAAAAACAGCGGAATGCATTTTTGTAGGTGACTTTTCTAATTCTCTTGGTGAAATTTAGTGAAGTGAATGTGCTTCTTGAATCCCAGTGTTCGCTTTTATACTCGTTTTGCCACTATAGCATTAAAATGTTTTTGAAAATCTTAATACAAAGTAGCAGGTTCTTAACGAATGTTTTAGAAGATAAATGTATCTCTGAGAGTATTATTGATTGATTACTCACGTACTATGGTTCTGCTTAGGTCTGTCATTTAAATATTAAACAACATAATTTGTTAGAATATTTATAATGTTGCATATGTCAAGTTTGACCAATTCTCTTCAATTCCACGAAAACCCCGATACCGTAAATGTTACCATTTGTTATTAACTACGTGTGGTTAGATTTTCGTTCAATTCACGCATATGATAACAATAACAATTGATTCTCAGTAACAAAACATTACAATAGTGTTAGCACATCCAAAATTAATTTCTAATCTGAATAAATGAATATTAACGAAAGAAATACCGATTTCTATCTTGTCTTTAATATTATAAAAAGCTTCTTAATACCAAAACATTGTCCACTTCTCAAAAATGATGAAACCTGAGAAGGCAAGTATATAGTTTTCTTAGGAAAAATTCTAAAAGCTTTAACTCAACATAGTTTTAATATGGGAACAACGTTTACGTAAATTTTCGATACCTCTAACTGTATAGCCCTTAAAAATTAAAAAAATATATTTTTGGTCTTCTTTTAGTTAGTTAGTTAGTTAGTTAGTTAGTTAGTTTACCCAATAATATGCCATATGATCATCATCATAAGGTCGTCAGTCCTAAGCCGGGTTGGACAAAACTTTTAAAAAATTTTGGGTGTTAGCCAGCCAGTAATGCTGGTAGGAAGGGCGGAAGGCCCTCTTCAGCCTTTCAGGAATCGTGGGAATGGGTGGGTGGTGGTTCGGGAGAGAAAGATGAGACGTACGAAATGAAGACAGAAGAGAATGAAAGATTATCTGTGGAATATTACTGCCTCAGCATTTGCCTAAATGATCCAAGGAAACTACAGAAAAACTTGGACCAATGCAGACGGACCCGGAATCGAACCGGCGTCCTCCCGAATGCTAAGCAATGGTCTAGACCTCTAGGCCATGCCGCTCGGTCTCTGGTTGGACACGCACCTCCACTCTTTCCTATCCTGAGCTAATCTTCGCATTTCCCCAAAACTAAAACAACTCACATCTTTAACTATTTGCGAATACTAATCTAATCTAGGTCTACCTCTACTCCTCGTAACTCCTTTTTTTGCCTTTAATATGTCTCTAACTAGACCTTCATGCTTGAAAAGTTCTCCTACCAACCTTTCTCGCTTATTTCTTATTGACTTCCATAGAGTCTCTCTGTTCTCTTATTCTTTTTAATACCTCTTCATTTCTGACTTTTGTAATCTAGATAAATGAATATTAAAGAAAAAAATACGTTTTCCTGTCATGTCTTTAATATTATAAAAAGCTTCTTAATACCAAAACATTGTCAACTTCTCAAAATGAAGGTAATTATCATTTGTAACAAATCCCTAGTAATCCCATGCAGATATAGCGACCGGAGTCGTCCGCCGAAAATCCATCGTTTGTTTATAGATGTTATACGTTAAAATAGTTCAGTTACAAACTGATATTCTGAGTAATAACTGTTTAGCAATCTTTTGAATAAGTATGACTCCTAGATGCACATTAACTGTTAAAAAAAGGGGGAAAACGTTTGAAAATTGAAAAGTGATGAAAACTATATATACGTGTATGTATCTCTATACATTTGCCTGTAACGACTTCCGGATATAACGACGAAATTACACTGTAATATTTTAACGAGATTATAAGTCTACAAGGTTGGATTTAATATTTTATTTTTGCGTAAAAACTGCGAAAATTCTGCTGAGCAAAATGTATTTGTTAACATTAGCTCAGGGATTACGAATCGAATTAAAATTTCATCAGCAAAAGACTTCAGCCTTCTAATACCCGACTGCTTCCCTCATCATTTTCGCGAGTCCCTTATTCGTGCGGTTTCCCGTGGCACCATTAAAAAGTTTAATGAAGATAAAGCCTCTATTCCTGCAAACGACATTATAAATGCGAAACGCGACCTAGAGCGTTAGGAAAAAGCTCCGGAAAGAAGGAAGAGAGGGCGTCAAGACGGAGGCGTACCGAAGAGTCAATTCACCCTCGAGAGACCTGCTTGGTTGTTTGCACGCGGAAAAAGAGATATACGGCGTTTTTGCTTCCAGTCATTTTCATACTAGTTAATACCAAGACAATATTGAGCTGTTTTAAGACACGATACACTAACTCATACTAGAAGAAACAAACTTCTTTATATAATTTCCATTTCAATCTCAAATTTATTATAAGATACCTACTGACAGAATGAAAGAAAGGATAGGGGCAAAAGACAGTTTATTTAACGAAACGTTTTGTGTTTTAATGCTATTTATATACAAAAACTCTTTATAACGAAGGAAACTCCTTGATCTTTGACACAAAAGTTCACAACGTATCTACTTAAAACACTTTTTTCTGTATTATTCTACATATACGAACGGTTGACCCCTCTGACCCAATTACAAGCCGAAATGGGTATTTATCTTCAAGTCGCATTGCAACATTTGATATACGGACTAACCATACACTCAGTCAAACGCTAATATCGATGACGAGCTTCAAATTAGTTGAGCACTCGCCATATTAGCCAGATTTGGCTCCTAGTGATTACCGACTATCTTCAAAACTTAAAGAATCATTGTGTGATAAACGATGAAAAATCTTTTATCCAGAAGGTCAGGACGGAGCAAATGGATTAGACGCCGTACATGCATGGGTATCTAGTTTAGTTTAATTGTGTTTACTAAGGTCATTAGGGCACTTTATCGATGATGAAAAGGATTATAAAGTGAAGCAGTATTTATCTTCTTATGAGTATATATTGACACAGGAAATTAATTTCCTTTAAGAAAATGATGTTTTACCTAGTAATTAAGAGTTTAGCTCAGCCGTGGTTTCAACCTAACGCGACGAATTTCAAGTTAAAAACCACACCTGTTTGCCAGCCGTTTCGCCCTAATAGATCATAAGTACACAAACAAAGTAGTTGTTGGTTCATTCATAATACCTACGATATCGCATAGGTACACTATGTGTTTAGGAATTTCTTGAAATTTCTGTCGTAATTGGTATAATAATTAGGCTTCTGCGAAAGGACACTTCAAGACATTATTGTAGGAAGTAAAATGGATGAGAGGTATAACAGCAATTAAAATCAAAAAAATAATACTAAAAAGCAAACTTTGTAATTTAGCTTTGTCGATAAGGAAATCTAAGCCATTAGTTCTTTATAAAATTATTTTTAACATCTCAATATTTTCCACAATACTAATAACTAAACCGACATAAAAAATACGCCAAACAACTAATCAAACCTACTTAAATATATATATATATTGGGATCCGTCAAATGGAAGGAGTCTAAAATCATGGCGCCGATTAGGGAAAATTTATCGTAGTTCCTATAGTGTACCGTGCAATTTCCAAGTTTTTAAATTACGATAAAATGATAACTATTGATACAATATGTGATTGGGCTGACACAAAGCCACGGAAAGGAAATTTCGTTGAAGGTGAGCGTGTTTTTAATGCCAATCACATTATAAAATTCGGAAATAACAAATCCGGAAGATAGCCTTCAAATTCCGTCAAGTTTACTGCCTACTTTTTACAAACTTCGGATTTAAAAAGTGATTCACGTTATATAATTGGTGAGATGATTCTGGGTGATTTAAGCAATATCATATCAATGACTTGCACGTGTAAATCCGATTTAATCCAAACACATTATTGCAACTTTATTGTATTGCAGCAGGTAGGTTCTTAACCTCAAAATACTTATATAGCATCATTAGAATTGTGTTAAATCAATTACAAAGGAATAAATAATTTCTCACTTTATAATTTTAGTATGATTCTAGTTTTAAATATTAAGGTTATGGCTGATCGTAAATACTTGCTGAAATATAATCATGTGCATTAAAATGACGTGAACAAATTTTTATTCCGGAATTCACTTCTTTGATACCTACTGCTTTCATCCAAGCTTCTATTAGTTTACTTTTTTCTCTAATTTTCCGAATATATTTTTCACATATATAAAACGGTTAGTTTTTATTGGAAAGTAGTTAATGTAGATGAAGAGTGAAGATCTATGTCTGAAGTGCTATTGCAGCTTTTCACTGAACATATTAACTTTTTATTTGATTTAACTTTAGAAGAAAACTTCGTCGACTCCATCATCAAAAAAATTTTTACTTTTTTAACGTGTTTTATTATTTTAATAAACAATTTTACAATTTGCGTGCACAGTTCCTATGTAAATTTTTCCCTCATTCGAGTTATAAATTTTGCCAGTAGATGGTGTATGCCCATTTGACGGATCCCAATATATATTGCTTTCAGTAATTTTGTATTTTAAATAGAACTTCTTCAAAGAAATCACGTATGCGTCCGATGTTTCCCATCAAATACTTTGTAACAACCCCTGCAATTCCGTCCTGGTTGCGATTAAAATCCCTGCGTCACCTTGCACAGTAGACTGTCCACCGACCGGCATCAGCTCCGCACGACGCAATTATTAGGCCCTTTTACGCGGCCAGACGACACTATAACAACAGTAACACGTATACGAGTACGAATGAATGTATTTCAACAACAGTACCTATACGGGTCCTTTATTATCGGGCTATAAGACGAACGGACTAAAGGGTCCGTGAAAGGGTTTCGTTCCTTTAAACTGGACATCGAAGGGTGAACTGGTCAAACTAGTATATTATGTAAATCAAATGGCCACTATGAGAAAACTAACGGTCATTTTGTTCGTATGAATTAAACAGTAAGTATAAAAGAATCCAAAGGATTAAAGGGACACAAGTATTGCACGTACGTGACTACCTAGCATTAAATCCCAGAAATGATAGTACCGGATTACAAAATATTTTCAGGTTTAAAACTAAATCTATAATAAATAAAAATTAATATAATTGATATAAGCTCATGAATTACACTGGAAAGCCATTTTATATGTCTTTCGTCTTACTGATACTGTTGTTTTACAAACAATCCTGAGTCCTTACGAAACCAGGAGTTATATAAACGTTAACATTGGCAGCAGGGTACATAAAGGTTTGCCTTAAAAATGCGGAGTTGAACTGCAGCGCCATCTACCAACGACATTTATAACTAAATCGGTAAGGTCATAATGATTATTCCATTGTTATTCAAAGTAGCATCGTTTCGTAAACATTTTTTATAATCGCATAAGCGTTTATGCCACATTGTTTTTGTAATATATTACCAGTTCCGGTTAGATTCGGTCGTCATCTACGAATAAATAATTAGCTTATCAGGCGATGATTAAAGGGCGAAATCTTTCAAAAGGTTCGCGTCTCCGAATAACAGTTTTAACGTTATCTAAATGAAAGACTAACAAGAAACAACATGGCGTCCTTTCTTCCGTCTCCACCTCCGCGTCATCTACACATCGCTTTAAAACTAACCTCAATTTATCAATGTCTTAAAGATAACGAAACAATGGCTCGTGTAAAACGGTCTTTGTCTGCGCTCGCTGAGCAAAACAACGCCGACTGTGATGACGATGACGACGACGACGAAGCGGCATCGCGAGGTCGGCTACGACGACGCCCGGCGTCGCGTCGTTGCGTTAACGAAACAAACGGCGACGACACTGCACAATGACCAACCGACGACCTTCTTACTCTTCCTCGATCTTCATCATTACATTGTCATCATCTTCCGTATATTTAATGTATCTATGCATGTATATGTATACTCACGGAGCTATTGCAAATCTAAGGGAAATTTGTGGCTGCAAGTCACCGTACTAACCCTCTCGAATGGTTATTTGCAATTTTAAAAGCACCGTCGATATTTATTGAGTATGTAGTATTTCAATTATAAATAAAAATCAGTTTCCACAACAAAAATCTGTCTCATTACTCTTAGTGAAGATTATGTTGAAACCTTACCTTATAGCCCCGACCATAGGTACCATATACAGTTCAAACTGCATTAAAATCCGTACAGTAGTTCTTGAGTTTTATTTTCACATACACGTACAAAATAAAATCCCAGCAGAAATAAATTTACTACGTATTTTAGTTGATATTACAAATTTAATTGTAATAATTAAGCAACTTGAGAATTCATGAGATTTCTTTCATCTGATTTGGGATTATAACAATAGGAAGACGAGATAACAAATATTAAGAACGATCGAACAAATATTAATGTTGAAACAACAAATATGAAAAATATTTGAAATTAACCACGTTTTATTGTTACGTCTTTAATAATTTTTTTGGTATACCCATCCACATAATTCCAATTTTAGAGATACCTAGCAAAATAATTATTTATTCAGTACGTTAGTACGACAATGTACCTACAGGCATGGCCCATTTGGGCACGAGCCGTTCTCATTCTTTTGTTCGTATTATTTTTTGTGTGATGTTATCCAAAAAGAAAAAAAGAGAAAATTAAAAATCCCTTTCATTGGACAAGTCAATTACTGGCTGTTGTCCGTGTATGTATACACTTTAAACCTAGGATGCAAACTCGCCACGATAGGGACGTCGGATGCCTGCTTGTTAATTAAATAATTCAGTTATCCGGATACTTTTACAAGCTTTTTCACTTCGGCCGCGTTGGGTCGCTTTGAATAGATTACGAATTTGCATAGAAACGATGCTGTAAACACCTTCAGATTCAAATGTAACTTTTACAACCTTTTTCAGTTACATTTTTCGACGATCGCAACATATACAAGCTACAATATAAATACTCACAACCCACAAATACATAAATATTTATAAAACTCACCGAATTATTGGACGGATCCTGGATGTTCGAAGAGACGAAGATACTGTAACAAAAATAAATATAAGTTATTAATTAATTAAAAGACATATTTATTATACTAGAGCAATGCCATAAAGTTGAGTTTCCATCCATAAATGGAAAAGGTTCGGAACGATGAGGTACTAAAAAGAGTAGGAAAATAAAGGACACTGTGAAAATCAATGAGAAAAAGGACAGATAATAGAACATAATCTGGAACATTACGGGTTAGTTAGAGACAGTTATTAGAAGCAGCAACAGGTATAAAGAGGGGTAGAGGTAAAGTAGATTGCGCTGATGAGATCCAAAGACATCGAAATCGCAATCTGCGTCTGGCAGTTTCGACAGAATACAGACCACTTCGAATTATTTTATTCTATTAAGGTAACGTGCCTATCACGTTGAGGTTAGCTACGCCGGGATTCGTTTCAGCAAGTAGATATCCCTATATTTAAATGGATCTTGTTGGAGCATACGTAATCCTAAAATGTAGCATCGTACTACAGATGGCGTTTACCGCACCATTTGTAGTATTGTTTAAAACGCACTGTTAAGACAGCAGGTAAAAGTTCGGAGCTGTCTGCGAATTTCGAATTATTTTATTAGATTGTCTTCTGTTTGAAAATAGTTAAAATAATGGTAAAAATTCGAAGATTGGTACTGATAGACTAAGGTATACAATTCCACCCCCACTTGCCCTTCTCTCTTTAATTAGCGCAGTTTCTTTTTCTGCCTGAATTCCGAATGACACGGTGTGTCAGTGTAATATTTCGTAAGTGTGTGGAAGGTTTGTGTCCCTGGCTCTACCTTGCATACGTCTGTGATAGCAACAATTGAAAGCGTGTACAAAGGCAGAACAAGTGCAGGGTGCTAAGCATATCCATCTAGAGACGACAGCGTTGTCAGCGACGGATTCAATTCATTAAAACCGAGAAGTGAAGCAAAAACAAGATGGCCGAAAACAAAGAAAATTCCGTTTTATTTTTTGGTATTTTAGTCGTTAAGGCGAGGACGATGCACTTTATAATTGCGGCGCCTTCGGCTTCTTAATAATGCGGACCCTACATTTCTTTCTTATTACATTCTCATTGATGACTGCACACTGCAGTTTTTACTGTGACCTAAACTTCATCTATTTTTTATTAAATCCTTAGATATCATTGAGAAATAATGTACACGCAGCTAAATGCACCGGCTGATTGTGATTACAAAGACAAAGAATGCCGATAAAGAAAACTAAGTGTACGGATAAGAATGAGACAGAGGCAGGGACACAACAAGGGGGGGTCCACGGGTACCAGAGCACCCACTCGATTGGGTTGGGCACCCAGTCAATTCCAGTCGATTCAGATAATAACCCAACTTGAAAGTTCTGTGCAAATAGTTCAAGCTCGTTAATGAGCAGCCGAAAATATTGTAGCGAGCACGAGTGTGTTTGTGTGCGTTCGGGCACACGTGCGCGTGAACGGCTTATCGATTCGCCGACTAGCCGCGGGCGCATTTCTTCATGTGCGACGTATTTGTAAATGTGTGTGTCGTACCTGCGTCCTGAGAAAGCAGTTAAACAGTTCAAAGAAAAAATAAACTATCCGAATATTTCCAGAAGGTTCCCGAAAGTAAACAAAAGAGTATTTAAAGGAAGAGACGATCGCCAAAAGTTGAAGAAATAAATTGACAGTTGCAGAAGTGAATTCAAAAATAAATTAACAGTGATAGCAGTGAAATAAGTAGCGCAGTGAATAGTGATATATCAACAGTAGTGTAAATAAATAGAATAATTCATAACCTAAGTTTAGTAGGTAATAATTTAATAGTGTTTTTAAGTTCTTTAATAATCAGTGTAAATAAATAGTTTTTGTCGTTATCAGTCGTAGAAGTTAATTTTGTCAAACCCACGAACATTACAATATTTATAGTGTTATGATGGGAGCACCCAGTCAAACTGTAACGTTGTTGCGCTCCTGGACAGAGGGATGTACCCGAAGCAATCACGTCAGTTTTAATAACGTTCTCCGGCGAACGTTCAAGAAAGTAAAATGACATGAAAGCAAAGAAAGGAAATTAAACAAGGTTTTCTAGTTAATGTATATTAATTAGGTGACGAGGAGTTAAACGAATGGGACGGCGAGCTGCGGGACAACTAACGGATACAAAATTAGAAAATCTGATGACGGTCATGTTATGGCTAACCAATTTTATTAAATTTTCATTATTCAGATATTCATTCATTTATAGATACTCACTCAAATTTTGGACATCCAAATTACTACAAGATCAAATGGATTCACTACTGACAAAACAGTACTGTTTGAAAATAAATAAAAGTAAAACAAAAATACTTGTATACAAGGGAAGCAAAAGTAGGGAAAGAACGAATATAAAAATAGGAGACGAAGAATTGGAAGAAGTGGCTGATTTAAGGTATCTAGGATGTCAGATAAGTCAGGAAGGAAGGAGTAGCAAAGTTGTTCTTCCTTTTCCGCTTTATCCTATGTACACCTCTGGCGTTCGCTATCTTCACATCCTGTATCGAAATGACAGTAAACAACATTAATTTGGTGAGAGCATACTTGCGGAATAATTTCGCTGCGTCAAACATTATGTGTTGTCGCCGGTCCGTCCTGAACCATTTAGATCGGTAAATGGAAGTGGCCGCAATCTGCCTGAACATCGATATCGGATAATTGGCCCCCGACAACTCTTTGAGTGTTGCCACAACAAACATTTACTTGATTGATTTGATTGTCTCGATATAGCGACATCTTTCAACGTTCGCACTCAAAATGAATTGCATACTAGCAAACATTTGGTCATATTTACAAAAATAAAGCAAGTGAAAGGTACAAGTAAAAGCTTTTCTTACAATTTGTATTCATAATCTGTAGCTTTTCCTTGCAAGGAAATGCTTCGGATTAATAAAGTAAAAGGTACAGATTAGCCCATCCTTGTCTGACTCCCTTCCTAATATTTATTTCTCTAAATGGTTATTACAGAAAAAAAAAAGAAGAAGAAGAAGAAAGAAATGCCTGTTTTTCGGTATCTAGGAAGTCGGGTAATTCGGGATGGAAGGAGCAGTAGAGAGAAACGTGGTATTACAGTTGAATGAAAAGCATACCGTAGATAAAGAAGGTTAGAAATGAAGAGGTGTTGGAAAGAGTAGGAGAACAGCGGGGCGCTATGGAAGTCAATAAGAAATAGGCGAATTAGTTTGGTAGGACGCCTTCTTGTTAGACACATATTACAAACAGAAACAGGAGTTAAGAGGAGTACAGGTAGACCGAGAGTAGGTTACTGTTCACAAATAGTTAAGGATGTGGTGTATTCTATCGGGTTGTTCGGAAAGTCATTTGGTTTTTTTTTTGTGGAAATGAAAGACAGTTTTCGTTTAATAAACAAATACTTTATTAAATTATATAATTCTGGTAGTAGCATAATTCCACGCTCATAAAATTTTTGGTCTTTGCTGGCAAAAAACTGATCGAGGAGGTTTTTGACCTCCTCATTTGAGGTGAAGGTTTTACCGTCTAAAAAATTTTGGAATGACCGGAACAAATAATAATCCGATGGTGCCAGGTCTGGAGAATATGGTGGGTGTAGCATTGTATCCCGTTCAACTTGTAAAAGCTTTTGGCGAGTGACCAAACTTGTGTGAGGTCTCGCGTTGTCTTGGTGAAACACTACACCTTTCCTGTTGATTAGTTCTGACCTTTTATCATTCATCATCATATCGTGCATCATTCAGTTTGTCCAGCTGATGACAGTAGACTTCCGAATTAATCGTTGTGTTATCCGGTAAAAGCTCAAAAAAAAAACGATTCCTTTAAAATCCCACCAAACAGACAGCATCACCTTTTTTTGGTGAATATCGGCTTTGGAAATGGTTTGAGCCGGTTCATCTTTTTTGCTCCATGACCTCTTGCGTTTGACGTTGTTGTATACAACCCATTTTTCGTCCCCAGTGATGATGCGCTTCAAAAACGGATCATTTTCGTGACGTTTGAGAAGCGAATCGCAGACGTCAATGCGGCGACACAGATTCCTCTCTGTGAGAACATGGGGAACCCATACATTGAGCTTCGAGGATAATCTCAGGCCTTTCAAGTGGTCATAAACTGTTGAATTTGATAAATTTAACCTCAATCCGATCTCACGTGTTGTTATTCGCCGGTTCACATCAACTAATGCCTTTATCGCGTCTTTATCAGCTTCAACCGGCCTTCCCGAACGTGGTGCATCTTCGACATCAAAATTGCCGGATCGAAATTTAGCGAACCAGTTCTGGCACTGGCGTACTGTCAACACACCTTCTCCATACACATCAGTCAATTTCTTTCTGGCTTGAACAGCATTTTTACCCTTTCTGTAGTAAAACAGTAAGATATGTCGAAAATGCTGCTTATCGCTCTCCATATTTAAAAGGGCACCAACCAAAAACTACTGCGTAGAATTAATTGGAATTTTTCACACACAAGCCTTGCTGTATGAGCTCTCAAAGCATATAAATACAAATATATACGGCCTAAATGTGAAGTTGGGTGCAAAAGAATACAATTAAATCCTCTGTCGGGAAAAAACGAAATGACTTTCCGAACAACCCTATAGTTTTAGGGAATTAGTCCACGATAGGAAAGAGTGGAGGTGCGTGTTAAACCAGTGCTATTAGGACAGACGACCTTATGATGATGATGATAATAGCAGTTTTAATAGAAGCCTCTCTTTTGAACCTACGAGAAAGTTAGATGGGTGTGAAAATCTTTCTGTAATTCAGTGTGTACATTAAGTAGATATATGTACGTATGAATTTAAAGGAAGAAGAGAAGACAAAAGTTAGGTTAACAAAAATGCCTTTGACTTTGTGTAGTCCTTAGTGCTACCGTAACTATATGCATATACGTTTGCGTTTGTAAAACAAAGGCGCCAGGACAGGACGAGAGGCAGCAGCGCAGGAAACAAACGAAGAGGAAGGCGAAGAAAAGGTAAATGAGCTGGAACAAAAGCGGGCCCAGGACGTTCTCTTGATAAACACAGCTATCACATTTACATCTGAATCGGGCAATGTGCATGTGTTCCCGAAAGTATTCGCCGTACGAGTGCCGCGGGCGAGAGTACGCGAACCCTGGGGCGAAGGGGGGACGGGAGAGGAATTTTGCGGGAACTAGGCGTCTAATAACCATCACTTCTCCGGAAACACAATGGCTCAAGAGAAGAAGAAGTGGCTCCATATTTCAGCCGCAGCTAAAGGGACAACAACACCAACGACGGCGAATAGATTGTATCTACTTTTTGGGAGCGATGCGAAGAAGGAAAACGGTTAAATAAGTAAGGGAAAACGGTGACGCGTTTTACAACAGGAACGTTCAACTTACAGCCCTGAATTACTACAAATGGAACGCAATTTTTTTAATTAAATGTGAAATATACAGGGTGTTTCTGAAATAAATAGCAAGTTGACTAGATGCAATAGACAATCGCACAATGAATAAAACAGCGCGATTATGGGTAAGAAAGGTTGTAATTCGAAGCCGGCCCTGGACGTGAATTGTCAACGCATAGAGAAATAGGGATGATGACAGTAACCAAGAATCACTAAAATTATGATTTAATANAAAATCCAAACTGTCCAGGGTTGGAAATAGTCTCAAGTGTATAACAGCAAAGGAATTGTCAAATGGTGCACCTAGCTTACCATCAAATAGTAGTATTCTTAATAAGTTTTTGGATATGGGAAGAAAAAGAAAACTCAATAATTGTGAGCTATTAAAATATCAATCTGATTAAGTTTGGAATAGTATTCAAAATTTATCAATGCATCAACTTGTGCTGACATATAAAGAGAAATGTTGCGAGATATTTCTGGAAAAATTAGTACTGTCTGATGAAACTATTACTCAAATAGAGGTAGAAACCAGAGAACAACATCATAGCAAGCTTTGGTTTGAATTGCGTTATGGTAGAATTACAGCATCACGAGTTTATGAATTTAGTCGGTGTAAGAAAAATGATGGAACTCTTATAGCATTGATAATGAGAGGGAGTATTCCAGACAACGCTGCTATGAAACGTGGTAGGACATTAGAAAACGAAGTCCGAAAAACTGTCAGCATGCAACTTGGCAAGAAAATAAAGAAGTGTGGGCTCATGTTGTCTAATGAGTACTTCATGATAGCAGGATCACCAGATGGGATCTGTGAAGATAGTGTTATTGAAATTAAATGCCCCACAAGTGATAAAACATATCAAAATTATGTTAAAAATGGAAAACCAACAGAAAAATTTAATGCACAGATTCAGATGCAAATGTATTTGACAGGACTACAAAAGGGTTGCTTTTGCGTAGCTGATAGCAAGTTTAGCACAAATTTAATCAACAGTGACATTTACAAACTGCTTTTAATCTCGACATTATGCTTACTGGACACATCAAACATTTTAAAAGTAGTAAATGATTTAAATACCTACATCGAAATGGTCTTCAAAGAAATAAATTACAGATTTTGAAGATATAGCTGCTTGGTCTCGCCTTGCAAGATTAAGCCACGTATTTCTCACTTTTTTTTTCATTGGAACGATAATGAACAACTTATTCGGAGTTTTTATCGATGTATTATTACATTAAGGAACCGCACACCATCGATACTCATCAGAATTCATGATAACTATCGCTCAAAATAATTAATTTAATGTATCTCAATGCATGTAAACATGCAACGTGTCAACTGTTTACGAAACGGTGACGTCACACATAGACGCCATTACTATTCTATCGTTTTGGCGTAAAGTTTAAATCGTATTCTTTAAAACGCTAATTTTTCCTTAAAAACCTGAATTCTTTTCGGAAATAAAATTTATTTTGTATAAAGCAGTCACCTACAAACATCGTGGAGTAGTTTTTGAAAATCAGTCATCATCCCTATTGTAATAACAACTAAGCAACTACATCGATGAAAAATGTAATTAGTGACGGTTGTGGAACGGCAAAGAAGTAAAGGGTTCGGTTAGTTCAGGACAATTTTCAAACATTGTAGGTTAAATTTTCAGATATGTTTGATAATACATATTCTAGGAGTACGATATCAAACGAAAAAATGCCGACAATGAAATGTGTAATTCCTACGTTCAATGAAGGTTTTGCCTTACCTATATACATACTATATACTAACGACAATTAGAGAACCGAATATGGGGATATTTTATCCAAATACAGACAGTGTATCACCATCTAGTTGGTATTTGCCTGGTATAATTATTCGTTTTACATTTCATTAAACTATAAGGCCTGCAATAATATAAGAAATTTTGAAAAAGGTCATCAAAATGTACATTTTTTTTTGAATACATACGAGTCAAGATATTCACAACATTCTACCTTATTGCAAGATTTTGTAACTGTTTGAAACGAAGAGGTGCACTCTAATATAGAAAAAAGCATAACACAATTAACAATTAACATATTTTGATTAATATTAACAGAAGAAAACATGCTAATTTAAATAAATTCCGCGTTATATCGATAAAAACGACGGCTTACAAAGCCGGCAGAAATTCCCAACGGTGCGACAGTAGTTGAGGTGTTCAATTTCATCCGACGTTAAACGGTGTGGATCTTAACGAAAAGGGTAGAATGAGGCAAGAAAGCAGCAAACAGAGGCTTCTTGAAGATGACTTTGACATATACCGAAACGGTAGGCGTTACCGCGTGTGATAGATAATCGCTGTTAGGGAAAGACCTAGGGGTTTAAGATAACCGATGCCCTTTCAAATTCGAGGGAACATATACAAATACGAGGCGCGATTAACAAATAATATGAATTTAAAATTATCGTATATTTCTAGGCGATCGCGGCTTTTTCATTAGTATTTATTATAAGAAAATAATAGTGGAATTAACGTATATAAGTTACTTTCTTTAAACCAGTTGATGTTCAAATAAGGATAACCGCGAGATCTTTTTGTAAACACCACAGAAAGGACCCGTTAGATCCTTGAGGAAAATGGCCCGTTGTCAAACGCTTTGATACTTTGGATTCTGGTTGTTCTCAGTGGTTCTTGACGTTCTAAGTCGTAAAATCTTATCTTTCTTGGGCTTGAGAGAAGACCATTTTCCGTAAGGATCTAGCGGGGTCCGATAAACAGTAGACCGTCAAAAATAATCCAGTCACATATGTGGAAACTTCATCGTCAAACCCTGATGGACACATACACTGGCTGTAATAACTTTCGAATATATCTTTGAAAGCTATACGGCACCCCCTGCTCGCCCCGTCTTCCCGAACATTGCCGTTATTTAACCCTTATCCGGAGGCAATATATTTCCTCGGCTTGCCGAGATTACTGTCGACAAAAAATATGAAGAGGAATAGGAATCCCCATACCGCACGCGATGCCGCCCATTCTATAAGGAACCAGAGCCACTGTACGGATTCGAAGTCGTTTCGGAAACTAAACCGATTGTTAGGGACAACAGAAGATCAGGAACAGAGTTAAAAACACGATTTGTATACCTATGCCTAACGATCATAAAAAAGTCAACTGTCAATTCAACATGACTTAAGAAATCGTGCTGCTAAAATGGAAGCAGTGTTGACAAAAATAAAACTGCTGGTATGTAAGGGCAGAAAAAGTAGGTCAAAAGCTTATATAAAGACAGAAGGTGAAAAATTAGAAGAAGCGGCTGATTTTCGATATCCAGGAAGTCAGATAATTCAGGACGGAAAACAGAGGTCGCTGTGAAAGTGAACAAGAAATAGGTGAGATAGGTTGGTAGGACATCTCATTAGGCAAAAGGAGCTAGTTAGAGACATACGAGGGTGGATTGATAAGTTTCCGGCCTGACCAAGAAAAACAAGGTTTTTAAAAATTTTTTTTTTTTATTTCTCAACATAATCTCCTCCAAGGCTGATACATTTCTCATAGCGGTGTTCCAGTCTATTAATGCCATCTCTATAGACTGATTCGTCAAGCTCCTCAAAATAACCATTTACAGCTTCGATTACTTCTTCATTGTCCGCAAATCTCTTACCGCCAAGCCATTTTTTGAGATTAGGGAACAGAAAATAGTCACTCGGGGCTAGGTCTGGAGAGTAAGGAGGGTGCGGCATCAATTCAAACTTTAGATCGTTGATTTTAGCCGTCGCAACGATTGACGTGTGCGCTGGTGCGTTATCGTGATGAAACAAGATTTTTTTCTTCGCCAGATGAGGTCGTTTAATTTTCACCTCGTGGCTCAAACGTTGCAATAAGTCTGCGTAGTATTGACCAGTGATAGTATTACCCTTTGCAAGGTAATCAATGTATATAATACCTCTTGCATCCCAAAAAACAGTAGCCATAACCTTGTTCGCCGAAAAAATTGTTTTTGCCTTCTTTGGAGTTGGTTCCCCTGGTCCAATCCACTGTTTAGACTGTTCTTTGGTTTCAGGAGTGTAGTGGTGGACCCACGTTTCGTCAACGGTTACGAATCGACGCAAAAATTCGCTTGGATTACGCTTATACAATGACAAATTTGCGGTAGAAATGTTTTTTCGAATCAATTTTTGGTCGACTGTTAGCAAACGCGGCACCCATCTTGCACAGAGCTTTTCCATATGCAAATGTTGGTGCAAAATATGTTGCACACGTTCATATGACATCTTACAGGTCTCAGCTATCTCACG
This sequence comes from Agrilus planipennis, assembly GCF_000699045.2. Lineage (NCBI taxonomy): Eukaryota > Metazoa > Arthropoda > Insecta > Coleoptera > Buprestidae > Agrilus > Agrilus planipennis. The sequence goes on from NW_020439302.1 coordinate 1,026,248, forward strand.
CACTTTCAATCTGCGGTCTCCCAGCACTATTTGATGAATTTTTTCGATCATATCTGGAGTTGTGACCTCAACGGGGCGTCCTGAGCGAGGCCCATCAGAGGTGCTCACACGACCCTTTTTAAACTCGGAAACCCACTGCTTAACGGTTGAATATGACGGGGAGGATGTCCCCAGTGTTGAGTCCATCTCTTTTTTAATTTCCTTCGGCGTTAACCCCTTCAAATAAAAGTATTTGATGACAGCACGATTTTCCTGCTTTTCCATTTTTACGAAAACCACAGAGGCGTCTTGTTCAGCGTGCTGTCAAACCTACACTAGCAAGGAGATCGGGCTGAAACTATAGCTACAAGTATCCAAGAATGCAAGCTATAGAATGTCACCTCAAGGTAGGCCTAGTGGCGTCATCTCTTGGTTAGGCCGGAAACTTATCAATCCACCCTCGTATTAAAACCAGAAGCAGGAATTAAGAGGAGTAGATGTAGACCTAGATTAGATTACTGTTCACAAATAGTTAAGGATGTACGATGTTCTAGTTTTAAGGAAATGCAAATAATTAGCTCAAGGTAGGAAGATGTGGAGGTACGCGTCCAACTATTTTTAGATGTCCTACCTCTACCCCTATTAGAAGCAGTAACAGGTATAAAGAGGGGTAGAAGTAGAGTAGATTGCCTTCATTATCATCATAAGGTTGTCAGTTCTAAGACCTCCACTCTTTCCTATTCTGCGCTAATCTTCTTATTTCCCTAATGCTAGAACAACCCATATCCTTAACTAATTGTGAACAGTAATCTAACCTAGGTCTACCTCTACCCCTCCGAACTCCCGTTTCTGCCTCTAATATGTCTCTGACTAGGGGAAGGTGGTCTGAGATGGCATAGATTTCGAAAAAATGAATTTTTAGGAATCTTGTAACTTAATTGAAATAAATAGCCCATCTATGTAAAATAAAGGTTTATTATCTTCTTAGAATAATTGAACAAAATGAACACAAATTACTATTTCTTTGGAAAACAATCATTTTTAAAAAAGTCTTGAAAATCCATCTCACCCAACCCCTATGGGTAAGATGGCATACAATTAACAGTACTCATCCAAATCACCGTTTTACTTGCAAATATCACAAATGACAGGTTTTGACGTTTTTGGTAATCCAATGCACTCTGCGTGGCACCATCGACGACAGATTTGACATCGAAGCCAGCATTCTTTGGGTCGGGAATGGCTCCAAGGCTCCATGCAATAAATGCAGGATGGATCTTCATCGTCCGAGGCGAATGGTTCTTCCTCGTCACCTGATTCTGCCAACACGATTCTTTTTTTAGTTTTACGAGCAGACTTTCTTGAAGCTTCTGCGTTTTTTTCAGCTACAATAGCTTTTAGTTGTGTTATATCTGGAGATGAATTCAGTATTCCGAATTTGCCTTTCTTACGGTTCACAAATCTTTTCGTTTGCGAACATTTGGGCAATGGAGATATATCTGCAATCGTTAAAGTTGCTTCAGTTCGATTGTTAGATTGGGAGCTCTTTGGATCTGAAGGTTCTCCATCGGTCTGGACATTTGTCTGCGAGCTCACTGGTACTGAAGGCCCTGCATCAGTCTGTTCATTTGTCTGAGAGCCCTCAGGCGCTGAAGGCCTTGCTTCGGTTTGGTTATTTGTCTGAGAGCTCTGAGGCGCTGAAGGCCTTGCTTCGGCTTGGTCTCTTGTATGAGAACTCTCCGGCGTTGAAGGCCCTGCTTCATTTGGGTCACTTGTCTGAGAACTTTTCGACGGTGCAGGCCCTGGTTCGTTTGGATCATTTGTCTCAAAGCTTACAGGTACTGAAAGCCCAGCCTCGTTTTCATCGTTTATCTGAGAGCTCACAGGTGCAGAAGGTTCTGCCTCAGCTTCGGCTTGAGACTGGGAGGTCTGGTCAGTGACGTCTGAAGGTGCAAACATGAGATGGCATACATACTGGGTGAGATGGCATATACCCTATGCCGTCTCATCTGACAGGTACTTAATTTAGAAAACAAGTGGCAACTCTTTCATTCTTCAAGTTAGTCTAATATTTCAAGCTACATATTTGTCACACTCAGATCTAAAAACAATATTGGCAGTTACCTACCTGTTAGCTTTCGTACAACAGCAGGAATCTGACTTTTTCTTCACTAAAAACAAGATTTTGAGAGAGGTTGTTTTACAAAAACCGACGTGCGCTCCGCTTCGATCGTCCGCACGCACTGTCGATGCGGCCGGTCGGAACGAGTTTCTATCGGCGATGTATCTGTGTGTATAGGGTCGCCACCGGACTACAAACGGCGAAAATATTGCTGCTATGCCATCTCAGACAGTATGCCGTCTCAGACCACCTTCCCCTAGACCTTTATGCCTGAGAAGGTGTCCTACCAACCTATCTCGTCTATTTCTTATTGACTTCCATACAGTCCTCTGTTCTCCTATTCTATCTAATACCTCTTCATTTCTAACCTTCTCTATCCACGGTACCCTCATCATTCTAACCTTTTCTTTTCCGCAACGTCCACGGTCCATGTTAGGCACCCCTATAGCGCCGTGCTCCAAACATCTTTAACAATCTTTTTAGAATTTCTAAATTAACCGTTCGCGGGCATAGAAGTGACTTCTTTTTTTTAAAGGCGACACGACCCTGCTTTATATCCCTACTACTTCTTCCGTCCTGACTTATCTGACTTCCTAGATACCTACAATCGGCCACTTCCTCTAATTTTTCGTCTCCTACTATCTTTATAATAATTGTTTGTACTTATAATTTCGTCAACTATCACAACGTTTTTTACTTACTCTATGACTATTACGACGTCTATTATTGCTCTAACTATGCTCTACTTTTCTAGTTGTCCTACACATATTTTGTTTAATGTTTCCAATAGATAGGTACAGTTAATTTGTCCGACCCCCCTCCCACTTTGCGTTTAATAAGGAGCGTCTAATCTACGACTAAAATATCTATCTCTGTTTAAACTTTTCTGAAGAAGAAGTAAGAAGGTTGCTTTGTTTGCTTTACATTATATTCACACAAATAAATCCTAATGAAATAATGTAAAAATGTTGGCCAACAGTATGATGACACTCGAGGACCCTTTACGATAAAAACGCTGGGAGTGAGTTTTAAAACCGTCCTAAATGAAAAAGTTGAAAACTTTTTATGTAATTTATGAGGAGCGACCGACGAAAAATGTTTGCCCAGGCAATTCATTACGGATGTTGTCTCAAAGAAACTTTTTAATGGCATATGTACCTACTAATAAATCTGAATTACAATAAAATGACCCATCCCATTTTATTAATTTTTTATATTCCTCCAAATGTAGATATAAATTGTATTGAAATTCGTGGAAAACTGCTACGATCCATGCGATACTAAATATTTAGAAATCTACCGATAGTTTCTCATTAGTATAATGTATTTCTCATTCAGTTAAGTTCATTTCTCCAAAAATTTTTAATTTTTCCCCATGGGGGCCTCATGGGCATTCCTGATATTGCACAAATGCGGCAAGGCGTTATATGCTCCTTCATTGCCCTAGGGGGCAACCTCATAGGGCCCATGAGAGGTGGTGTGACTATCCACTTAGGAATCCTACCCGCACCCCCCTCAAAATTCAAGTCGGGTATATCCTACCTCTATAGATTATGACTGCAAGGCCTGCTTATTAACGTCGAATGAAATTTTACCAAATTTCAATTCTGAAACTTTTATGACTTTTCACTCACCTTATGCTGTTTCTCTATAAGCTATAACCTAATAAAAGTAAGTTCATTTGGTAAACGAATCTTTTCTACTCTTTCAATGTTTGCTCTCCTATGAGGCTATTAGTATATTTTCCTTAATTAATTAACTCAAAAATTGGTTTTCCAGTTAATCAAAATTAACCAGGGTCGCAAGATATAAAAATGTTCAGTCTCTCAGGTGTCGCTGAGACAGACTGTCAAAAAAACTGTTTAGCGTCTCTGAACGAGAGACCCGAGTTGATCCTAGAGAGATCCTCATTTCGTATCCAGTCTCCGAACGAGAGACTCGAACCTCTCAATAACTGGTGTCTTGATAGGCATGGTTAAAATTTTTCAAGTTCAACATATTTCAGAAATCCCAGTCTTTCTACGAGAGACTCGATCCTCTCAATTTTTCAGTTTTATTCATTCAGTCTCTCTGTGAGAAACTCGAATCTCTGAATTAACATTTTTATCGTTCGAGTGTCTCATAAAGAGAATGTGAGAGATATATTTATTATAAACACCTAGACAATAACTGAGAGACTGTGAAAGACTGTGAGAGACGCTGAAAGACTCTGAGAGACTGAAAATTTTTGTGTAGGCCGCGGCCTTCTGTATAGTACGGCATTATTTTGTTTTAAATTTAGATGTTATCGGATAGTGAACAAGTGCTTCTTTTGTTTTATTTAGATACGATACCTACGTCTTAACTATAATATCGTTTAATGAAATTTTAATTGATTCTCTTTCGATTTTCTTAATCCCCCAAGACTAATTTTAGTAATCCTTCGTCCTCATCTGCTTTCATTGTTATGGGATAGCCAAAACTATTCCTTTCTTGTGTGATTTAAGAAGCTTAAATTAATACGACAACAACATTCATAAATTAAATCGCATTTTTATTTTCCCGATTCCTCAAAAAATTAAAACATTCTCAGTCAATTCGTCCGATTCTAATTCGTACCCAAAAATGTTATTCTCTTTTCTGAAACTTATTCATTCTTTTTCGTTTTTACAATAGCTGTTTCCTTGCCCTGGTAGCCGTGCTGTTACATCTGCCTCTATCGTGCCCGCGCATTCCCGAATAGCGTCGTCCTCGTCCTGTCCGCCCGCCCTTACCTCAGCTCGCTACAAGGTGCATGGATACTTCGTCCTCTTTCGCCTTCGTCTTATGAAGGACCTCAGCAAAGCAGCAGCGCTTCGTCTAAGTGTGTGCTGTAGAACCGTCGTCGTCGATCAATAAAACATCCGAACATTGCGGAGTTTTCATTGGTCGGCCAAGGAGTTTTTCCCCCACTTTTCCACGGAAATGTCCGTCACACAGAGTTTTCTTTTGTTTCAGGTTTTATATTAGATTTCGTCGGAGGATATCGCAGCCGCCGACGTCGACGATGCCGCCTTCTCCTCCTCCCGGGGCAGGAGGCAGGAGGAGGACAGCACAACGGTGTGGAACGAACGAGGCAGGACGGGGAGACGCGAAAGGGGTTGAAGCGAGGAAAATAGGAAAGTTCGCGTGAGAAGAAGGGATACATAATTAAGAAATGCTTTTTCTCAGGTTTTTAGACGTAGCTAGTAAACGATCGAAAATGGGGTCAGAAAATACCGAAGGGGAAACAGCGCAATGTATAAAACAAAGTGAAAATAATTAATTACGTAAAGCAACTATGTAATTGAGAATATGAAACGAAATAAATTGTTCCTGGAATGTTGTTTATAATTAATGACTTCTTTAGTAGGTAAATATTTAATGACTTTTCTTTTAAGGGTAAACCGTCACATAGACATTGTTCTAGTAAATTCAAATTCTTTTTTTTTCATCAGAACACGAAATAATCAAATGTGATACTTATTTTTCTTTTGTCCTTTTCAAAAGACTGGAAATTAGTTCAAGGGATTCGGATTATGATTAGATCCGGGTCAGATTTTCCGTACTACGGCCATCCGATCTGTTTCTGATCAGATTACAATACTCTATCCCTTGATCTGGTCACCTGATAACGAACTGATCAGCGTACAGTATGAGTTTCTGATCAAAGTACAATACTGTAGCCGTTGGTGTAGACATCTGATTAGGAATTGATCTAAGTATGGTATCTTTTGCCTTGATTTGATTGATTTAACGGCAAGACAAAAAAGTTATTCTTGTACGTACATAGAACTTCATAGTCATCAATCCAAAAAAAAAAAACAAATTGGTGATGCTTTGTCACCTTAGAAAATATTGGAGAACCACTGCTGTACTTCCTGACATAATCACTCCCACCAACTGATTTAGTATGTATTACCTACAGTTATTAGTTTGAGTTCCAATTTTCCCCTTTAGTTTATGATAATAATAAAAATAATAATAGCAAATCAGAGCCAAACAGGGGCAAAAAGTTTTTATTGTAATAAAACCACACCGACATTTCGCCTGCGATTTGAGGATTCCTTAAGGCTGCAGTACATAGCGGCGAAGATAATTAATTATAAAAGTGCAAAAGTAATGAAAGCTTACTAAGTATCATCACCATGTATTGCTGTCAAACAGTCTAAAAGAGTGGTACACGAGTCCCTACCAAATATCTATACCTAAGTCATCATCATCATAAGGTCGTCACTCCTAAAACTGGTTGGACACGCACCTTCACTCTTTCCTATCCTGAGGTAATCTGAGAACAGAGGACTCTATGGATGTCAATAAGAAATAGGCGAGATAGGTCGGTAGGACACCTTCTCAAGCATAAAGGCCTAGTCAGAGAAATATTAGAGGCAGAAATGGAAGTTAGAAGGGGTTGAGGTAGGCCTAGATTAGATTACTGTTCGCAAACAGTTAAGGATGTGGGTTGTTATAGTTTTAGGGAAATGTGAAGATTAGCCCAGGGTAGGAAAGGGTGGAGGTGCGTGTCCAACTAGACTGAGCGGCATGGCCTAGAGGTTTAGACCATTGCGTAGCATTCGGGAGGACGCCGGTTCGATTCCGGGTCCGTCTGCCTTGGTCCAAGTTTTTCTGTGGTTTCCTTGGATCACTTAAGCAAATGCTGGGGCAGTAATATTCCACAGATAATCTTACAGTTCTCTTCTGTCTTCATTTCGTCCGTCTCATCTCTCTCACCCGAACCACCACCCACCCATTCCCACGATTCCTGAAAGCAGGCTGAAGAGGGCCTTCCGCCCTACCTTCCGGCNACGATTCCTGAAAGCAGGGTGAAGAGGGCCTTCCGTCCTACCTTTCGGCTGAGTCTGGAGGGACTGCCCGCCCACCAGCATTACTGGCTGGTGGGAATGAAACACCCAAAAGTTTTTTTTTGTCCAACTGGCCTTAGAAATAACGACACGCACCTCCACATTTTTCTAAATTAATCCTTCGCGAGCATAGAAGTGACATTTTTTATTGATGGAGACTTAACCTTGCGCTATCTTGTGTTTTATATCCCTAGTACTCCTTCCGTCTTGACTTATCTGACTCTAAATACCTAAAATCAGCCACTTCTTCTAATCTTTATATCCCTACTTTTTTTTCCTTTGCATACCAGTCTTTTGTTTTACTTTTATTTATTTTCATAGATATAGATAAAATAAGTAGATACAATAATAAATATAATAATTAATTAAAAGCCTGTATAAATAAAAATTAGTTAAAGACAACTCTAAAAACCACGTGATTAGTTGTTTTCAACAATTTCAACAGTTTTGGCGAAAAATTAGGGATTGGATAATTTTCTGAAAAACTACTTGAACGGGACTGAATAGTTAGGTGAAAGTATTAGAGTGGTGTTTCTTCTTTATTTTAGTTGTTAAATAAAAAACAAGAAATGATAGGGAGCGAATCATGTAAAAAAAGATTATCTATTATAACTAGAAACGCTAATCCTATAATCAAATTAATATTTTTTTGTATAGCGTATTATACGTCTTTACTGCCACCCTTTGTTATTAGACAAAAAAAGTATTTGTGATGCTTTGTATTGTACGATCCTTGAACATATAAAAACGACATGAAAAAAAGTATGATGATGACAGTGGATTGTTTATAAGCGAATCCAAGCGTGTGCAATTATGTAACAGAAGAAACCGAAACCAGCAAAAAAAGGTCCAAAAAACAAGTGGTGACAGCTTAAACTCGTGTGCAACAACCCTCGAGAGGATAAAAAACCGAATAAGTAAAAAAAGGGCTGCGCCACTTTATTAAAAAACAATTATCAGGGGGTTGTTTTGCGGTTTTTACCGACGATACGGCGGACGACCCTTCGCATTTTTTGTCTACCTGCCACCAATCCCCACATGCAGCGTTGAGTTGATAAAAAAAAGGAATAGAAGAAAGATCGAAAGGGTTCGATCCCTACCTGCCCGTCAACAGCTAGAGGGTTGCATTCTTGCGCTTCCAAATATCAGAGGGCGCAACCGTTTTAGAATCAATTTCGAAGGACTCACAAAGAGGGCGACACCACGCAGGGAAACTCATTGACCAGAATTTTAAGGACTTTAAACTAACAGTCGTTTATCCTGATGAAAGTTGAAGCTTTTAAACAGTGTAACGTCAAAATTTCTAAAAAAGATCGTAAATCTTCCTATTTTCTGATTTCATAGATACTTCCTATAAAAATATTTTATTAAGATAAAAATTATCTACCACTTGGGAAAACTATTTTCTCTCAGAAAAAAATTTCCGGTAGTGCTTCAAACAGTTTGATTTTGGGCAGTCGGGGATGGATTTATTTTATGACGAAATAAAAATTTAAAAAGATTTAGGTTTACTATATGTGAATAAAATGCTAATCAGAACTGTATTAAACTCTAGAGTATTACTATAAAATGTACTTAATTAGTGTAATTAATTTTAGTAACTTTTATGTGCGTCTACGCTAAATAAACTATTCCTGGCGAATCCACCAAATGCTTGTTTCTAGTTCAAATTTGTAATTATAATTTGTTATGAATCCTTTTCGAATCTATATTATTAAAATATATGTGTAACCCTAACTTAGACAATTATGAAGTTTCATTGAGATAGGATCCTTAAGTATTTTGTTACGGGAGTGATCTCAAACAATAGGTAATTAAGAACACTATCACCAACATAAGATCGTCAGTTCTAAGACTGGCACTGGCACGCACTTCCACTGTTTCCTATCCGTATGTTTCGCACCCGTACAGCGCCGCGCTCCAAACATACACCTTTAACTTCCTAGATACTTAAAATCAGCCACTTCTTCTAATATTTCGTCTCCTACCTATATATTCACTCTTTCCCTACTTTTTCTTTTCTTGCATAGCACTATTTTTGTTTGTTTTATTTATTTTCATACTATACTCTTTCGTCAATACCGCTTCCATTTTATTCAACGCTATCTCTAACTCGTCCTTGCTAGATGCTAATACTACTATATCATCTGCAAATCTAAGCATACTTAACTATTACCCCTCTATATCTATCCCTACAGTTGTACTATCTTTAATAATGTTGATCGCGTCTTCGATTTATAGATTAAAAAGTAGCGGTGACAGTGTGCATCCCTGTCTGACTCCCTTCCTATATTTGCTTCTCTACATTGCAGCACATTAATAATTGTGAAATAAATCTAACCCAAATCAGCATAGTAAAAAAGGAATTAAAATGTTGTTTTAATACTGTTGAAAAATCATAAACCCATTCTCAGTTTAGGTAGGCCCAATATTACAAAATATAGGGTAGAACCCAGTAAGGAACGCATTGAAAATTGCAACTGCAACATGAAGAGAAGTTGCAAATAATTTAGGTCAACAAGATCCTCTATTGAGCACCAGTTCAACCTTGGCCCGTTCTTGGGGGGGTCAACCCTTACTTGCATCGTGAATGGTCCAATTATTATTATTATTACTGAAGAATCCCCCCATCAGAAGCTGTACTGACGTCCTCCTTTACCTGATCCGATTGAAAGGAAATTTTTTAATTCCGGGTTTTTTTCAAGACGTGCACACTGACTGACCCCTTTCGGGCCCTTCACCCCCTGTTCTTTCTTCATCCGATACAACAGCAGAGTGCATGGGATGCACATCTGACAAACGGTAAACAGAATCAAGTCGGTCACGCACGTCTCTGTGTTCCAACGCCAACATATTACTTACGTAATAATACTATTCGAACTCTAGTACTTTAAGTGCGTTGCGTTTTTGTTTTGCTACTGTCTTTGGAAGTATGGTGTGGGCGAGAGGGTGGAAAATTCGTAAAAAATGGATAAAAATTATTGCTATCGTGCGCGTCTGGCCTTCAACTTTAATTTCGAAAACTTTCGGGCGAGTTTTTGAAAAGCGAAAATGTCTCTTATTTGTAGGCCAAAAACTGTTTTCCAACATGTTTACAACTTGAACGTTTAAAACTATGTGTAACAATCTCAGGGCATTTGGGTGCAACCGGGCTATAAATACTTATTTGTTGAATTAATTTATTTAAACGTATTGCTATTAGTGTTTTAATGTTATTGCTTGTTTTTGTAAAACGAAGCGTACTTTTTGTTTGTTAGTGTTATGTTAATTTGTTAATTAAGTGTTTTGTTTTTGTGACTGTACTGCTATTAATTAATAAGAAACTAGTAATCATTACCAGTGATAAGTATCTACATAAAAAGTGCGAGAACAATGATGCTGAGGACGGTAAGTGCTTACAAATAGTTTGATTTATGTTAAATTCAAATATAGAAAACACTTTTTATTATTCAATTTTGCAATAGGTGACGAAAGTTTCATCCTTAATCAATCAAATATAGTATAAAAACGTTATAGATGTGCTAGACAGGAATCAGAGCCAACAGGGCGGTTAGGTTCTTTATTAATTCAAAACCCATACCAACGTTTCGGTTCTCAGCAAGAGGTTTATCAAGGATAAAATTTAAAATTTTTAGGTTTCTGTACTCCAAAAGGATCGCCGTTGATAACAATTAATAAAAAAATCATACTAGCCCCTTGGCTATGATTTCTTTATTAAGTATTACTAATTACAGAAAATTAAACTAAATTAAAATAACAATTTGATACGTGACTATTAATATTAAATTAATTTTAATCTAATTTTTTATGACGTTTTAATGTAGTAGCAAATATCTCAATAAAATGTTGTATTTGAGGGAAACATAAGAAAATAAAATTTGTTCCAAATAATTAGTGATCTAATTGGAGTAATTAATATTCAGAACAAATAACCAGAAGCGCAAGCTAATTTTATTTCCCACTCACAAGTAGGATGCCGACTAAAATTGAGAAAACAAGGTTATAAGACTAAGAGTGCTCTTAAAAACCAAACTTAATTGGTTATTGAAAGAACGCTATCTAAAAACATAGTAAAATACCTGTCTAGTGGCTATTTTCTTAACAAAAAGTTTAGTTTCAGTATTTTTCATCAAAAATTGAAAAGGGTTTTACATTACGACTTTTTTAAATTAGTTTCATCAGAAGTATAGGCGATATTATGTCAATTTCTAACTTCAAATGCTGAAATAACGCACATATTTATCACAGAAGAATGAAAGACTAATTTATTCTTTAGGAGTTTTCTTCACGATTCAAAGGATCAGTTTTTATTTAGGTAAGAAAGATACTGCAAACGTCTACTACCAACTTCCTTAGCTTCTGTAAGTCTCTTCACGTCTTATAAGGCTGGCAAAGAAGGCCTATAATCTGCCTATTATTATCCTGACGTTAATGCCCGTTTACTTTCATTTTGGACTTTCGTAATTTCGGGACCAATTATCATTATTACCTTATAATTAGGAGCCGAAACAAAACGCAAATGCACCAAAACGTGCCACGGTATAAGACTTCGCAGATCTTCCTCCAAACTACGAAATTAATTGAAATATACTGACGCGCCGACATTAAAATTATTATAAAGTAATTAAGTAAATAAGTCCTGCCTGTTTCATTTCAAAAGTTACAAGTTTCGCAATTTGTTGTCCGCCTGCGAACCGTAAACGCGACTTAAAGGCAATCGAAAACCAGCAACAACAATTACAAAACAATTTTTTTAGGGTTCCATACGCCCGAAAGGAAAATGGAACCCGTATAGGATCAGTCGTGTATCTGTCTGTCCGCCTGCCAGAGCCAATTTGCACCGATTAACTTGATATTTAGTACACGTATGAAGACAGTCGAAAAGCAGCAACAACAATCACATAACAATATATTTAGGGTTCCGTACATCCCAATGGTAAACGGAACCCTTATAGGATCACTCGTGTGTCTACCTGTCCGTGTGCCAGAGTCAATTTGCGCCCATTAAGTTGGAATGTAGAACACAATGAACAGCAACAACAATTACATAACAATCTATTTAGGGTTTCGTACGTCCAAATGGTAAATGGAACCCTCATAGGATCACTCGTGTATCTGTCTGTCCGTATTCCAGAGTCAATTTGCGCCGATTAAGTTGAAATTTAGTACACTCATCAAGGCAATCGTAAATCAGCAACAACAATTACATAACAATCTTTTTAGGGTTCCATACGCCCGAATGAAAAACGGAACCCTTATAGGATCACTCGTGTGTCTGTCTGTCCGTCTGCCAGTGTCAATTTGCACCGATTAACTTGATATTTAGTACACGTATGAAGGCAATCGTAAACCAGCAACACAATTACATAACAATATATTTAGGGTTCCGTACATCCCAATGGTAAATGGAACTCTTGTAGGATCACTCGTGTGTCTATCTGTCCGTCTGCTAGAGTCAATTTGCGCCTATTAAGTTGGAATTTAGTACACAATGAAAGCAATCGTTAACCAGCAATAATAATTACAAAATAATCTAATTAGGGTTCCATACGGTCGAATGGAAAACGGAACCCTTATAGAATCACTCGTGTGTCTGTCTATCCAGTACCGCGTGACATATCAAATGAAAGTGTTTGCTGTAAGGGTCTCAAATGTATTTTCTTATAATTTTAAAATAGTTTTAAAGTTATTTACATAAATAGATGAAAATTGACTATTCCACTCCGCCCTTATCACTGAAACTACTGAACCTAAAATTTTGAAAAAATATAGAAAACAGTTCTTTACTTGTGGATTATAGAAAAATTAATAACAAGTCTATGGTCTGAACACTAACGTGGTAAATCATTCAACAAAACAATATTCTACGTACAAATTTACATTTACAGTTAGGGTTCCGTACGTATAGAATCACTCGTGTGTCTGTCTGTCCGTTTTTGACTTTGGACCTACCTTCGCTATCTAGGATGTTGTAGTTTAATCGAAACGTTCAATTAAAAACGACCAATCTTTTGACGCCCTGGACGAGTTTAAACGTTATTATTCGGTCATAAGATCATATACAGGCTGCTATAGCGGTTGTGGTTAAACACCCGCCGACGGAATTATTAGGTTATGGCATGGAGGAACGCCAAAGTTAGCACATATGAGTGTTAAATGGGTTATACTAATGCTACAACAATAATTTGTTGAACTGGACACTCGAATTTGAGATTTTTATAGACTTCTTTTATTTATTATTTGTTTATATAAGTACAACACGGAAACGTCGATTTATTTATAATTGAAATGTTCGTGTCGTTCTTAAATGCAATTTCTTTCCACGGTTTATGAGAACCGCCAGATGACAGGCATTAAAAAGCAATTGCATTTTGAAAAATGAAACCTCCGTTACTTTATTTTCGTGATTTAAAATGCAACGCGGAATTAAGATTCGATTCGATAACAAATATTCCATCGATTTCAGCCGTATTGGCCTCCGCGAATCGCCTGACAACATTCGTGTCGGTTATTAAAAATTATTATTATTTATTATTATAAGTTACGAAACGTTTGTGGCATGTCCAGACCGGCGGGGCTCTGGCAAAATACGCACAACACCCGCGTGCATTAATTTTGCACGGCCCAAACGGGATGGAATTGTGCATTGATTATTGTTGCAATAATTATAACTAATTATGTAAAAGCTTCATATACACAGAATATATATGCATGCATGTAGGTACGTATAATATATAATACACGGAGCCGCAGTTAACTGTCACAGCGGCGGTTTTCACGAAAATTCATATAAAAGGAATCAATACAGATGAAATATGTGGAAATGCATTACCTGTACGCATACATAGATATGTGTGCAATTGTGTACATCTAGGTATAGTACAGTTAAATTATACAAAATATTCGATAAAAATAAGCTAACGTTTGTAAAGTCATGTAACACAGTCATCAAAATGAAGGTTAAAAATGAGAAAAAAATTCTGATGCATCAATTTGCAACACTGGGTTCAAATTTGTTCTCGGAATTGCTTCACAAAATCTAATCATCTTTTCATATACGTATACAATAAAGTAATTTAAGTCCAATAAATGTAATTTTAAGCTAAGTACAGGCCTGACGCTGGAAGCTGGCGGAAATTTTTAAATGGCGTGGATGCGCGGTGGCAAAAGTAGGCAGTTTTAGATAAAAAGATTGCAGCCCTCATTCTTCAGTATTCCTATCAGGGGCGTAGATTAAATATTTAAAAATAGGGATCAGTGAGCAAGTAATAGACAGACAAACAGAAGAACTAATTGTTGATGTTGGTGACAGTGATAGAGGTTCCCATGATGAGAATGAATGTGAAAACTAACTATAAAACAAAAGCAATAGGTTAATTTTTTCTTTTTGATAAGTCATGTTTTTACATTATTTTCTAGTACGCTACTGTCCTACCTGTATTAATACTATAATTTACGCCTACTGAAAGCTTATTTGTGTATCGGTTCCAAGTGACTTACCCAAATAGGTCATAAATGGGCAAGTACCTGTGCGACCGCTCGCTAGCTTCCTTCGTCAGACCTGTACTTCGTTCAAAAGATTTTTAGAGTTTGGCTAGCTTAGGAGTTTCTAGAAAATCAGATTGGTTGAAGAAATATACACCATACGTGTGCTCCAAATTATACATTTTCGCTCATATGACATAATCAATGCACAATTCCATCATATTAGAACCAGAAACAGGAGTTAAGAAGAGTACATGCGTTCGAAATGTGGTGTTACAGGCGAATGATGAGGATACCCTAGATAGAGAAGGTTAGAAATGAAGAGGTATTAGAAAGAATAGGAGAACAGAGGACTCTATGGATGTCAATAAGAAATAGAAGAGAGATAGGTTAGTAGGACACCTTCTCAGGCATGAAGGTCTAGTCAGAGATATATTAAAGACAGAAACAGGAGTTAGGCAGACCTAGATTAGATTACTGTTCGCAAACAGTTAAGGATATGGGTTGTTCTAGTTTTAGGGAAATGCGAAGATTATCTTAGAGTAGGAAGGAGTGGAGATACGTGTCCAACCAATCTTAGGACTGACGACCTTATGATGATGATGCAATTGTTATAACCATGACTCCTAATGGTCTCTGTCTAAGGTCTTGTAGAGATCGGTTCATCGATCGTCTGGAAGATAAGCTTGGGTTTGTTTTATATCGATTGAGAAAAATCGCCTAATTTTGGGTGAAATATGGTGTTAAAGGCGAATGATGAGGATATCATGCATAGAGAAGGTTAGAAATGAAGAGGTATTAGAAAAAATAGGAGAACAGACGACTCTATGGAAGACAATAAAAAATAGGTTGATAGGACACCTTCTCAGGCTTAGAATAGTTAAGAATGTGGGGTGCTCTAATTTTGGGGAAATGCGAAGATTAGCTCAGAATAGGAAAGAGTGGAGGTGCGTGTCCAACCAGTCTTAGGCCTGACGACCTTATGGCGATGATGTCATAAAAAGGAAAAATGCCTACAAAGTAATAATGTATAATCCCTATAATCGGTTAACGTTTTGCTTTACCTGTATATTGAGCTGTTAGTGTTTTTTAGATTTGATCGACTTTTAAGGAGAATGTCTGTTGATAAATAATAAAAAGGTAGTTATAAATTTGGGTAATCTCTCGCTGGTATTTTTCAGTTTCTTTTTAAGTTAGACCCCATATTACAATTGCAAAACATCCCGCTGTGTCAGGGTATGTTCGCTGACGGTTTTTCGTCCCGTTCTTGGCCATTTCTCATGATGGTTTTCTTCCGAGTCGGTTATTTTATTTTTTGCGAAACCGGGCGAAGGAGAGAGCTTAAGGAGCCAGCACAAGATTTATCTATCCTCAGCGTATTATTCTTATTCTTCCCGTTGTTCTTTCTGACATTCATTTGTTTCCTACAAGCCAGCGGCCTGTTTTTAATCTAGGGACGACGTTGGAACTTTTAAAAAGTTACCCGTAATTTATTGCCCTCTTTCCGCGAGAAAAATGAGAAAGATAGAGCGAACGGTAAATGAGAGAGAGAGAGGAAATAAGAAAAAGGACTTTCCAAACGACTTTAACTTGACGGCTTTTTGTTTTACTTCGTTTTACTTACACTCTGCCTGTGCAAGACTTTTTGTCCGCCGACCGACCGACCGACAGACCGACGTTTCTAATGCTAGCGGTTATATAAAGAATTCGGTTAATTTCCTCGCCACACGAACGAAATCTCTTCGCGAAATTAAAATCGCAAATGGGCCAGGCGAATTTCGTCTGGAAAACTAAAAGACTAAATACGGAACTTCCTAATATTTCTGACTGGTTATGTGTCTGTTTGATTGTCTGTTTCGCAAACAACTACTCCAGCAGAGATTCTTAATTTTTTTTTTTTAAACCAATCCCCTGCTTTTAATCAAAGTTTAAAATCCTTGATCCTCTAAGGAGGTTCTTCCTAAAGCAGTGGCGGAGATGAATTTCGTGTGCTAGGCCTTGTGTTAAATAATATTTAGTGATTAGACTACGACAATTTAAAAACTAAAGCTTGGTTCTCACTGTCCGTAAGTTGACGGTCAGCAGCCGTCCGTCAGACGTCCGTCAAAATATTATTCCGTTTAAAAAGCATTGAGTATCCTCATTATCATTGTTTGATGGTCACAGTTGTTGCTAAATAATGAGAATACATTGAATCCGTTAGGCCTCTTATACACAGTGCGATAACGACACGATTTACTGCACGCGATTTGTCGTATCGTATCGGAACGTCGCCCTTACGTGATGCGACTAAATATTTTTTCGACAAAAGTCGAAATGCGGGCCTACCTATCCTTGCAGTGTTGTCTGGTTTAGTTACATGCATCTAATGGAGCGAAAAACAGTAATGCTATTAAATCGACTACTTCGTAATCGAAAGTTCTCTTCTTTGAGAAAGACATGTTAATGGCTTCAAGTTGCGGTTAGCACTGCAAGCATATCATACACGTGCGGCGGAAATGTGCATCGGCCATCATGGACAACGAAAAGCGAACATTTGGTTACATTAAATATACGACGTGTCGTGCAGTATTTTTATCGAACGAATTGTTAATAAAAATCGGAATGTATTTGCGACATTTTTTACTGCAACGATTTTAATATCGGATCGCATCAATGTGAAAGCGTTTACTTTAAATTTTGTGTCGCTGCGACTTACTGCATGTGTGAAAGTGGCCTTAGTACCCAACAAAGAGGTTTTTTTAAATCAAAAATGACGAAAAATTAATTCCATTAGTATAAACTTATGAATGTATACATTTTAAATGAAAAAGAGTATAATAATGACAGTAATGAACATGCAAAAAATATGGAAAGATATATTATTTTCCCGCTCTTCTTGTTTTCCTTTTCTTTTCCATCTCATCATCTTTTTCTTCCAGTAAAAGGGTAATTACTTCTAGATTAGTAAGATATTGACGATCGTTGTTGTATGATGAGAATACAACACAAAACTGACGGACATCTAACGGGAGACTGCTGATAGTAGGAATTGAGCTTAATAATACGATCGGTAATAGGTACATATTTATTAAGCCACTTACTAAAGTTGGATGAAGTTATATAAAACCCTAGTCCTTAAAAAGTTAAATTGATCGCCTTTAGGACATTTCTGTTGTCATATATTACAACATAACTATCTATCAATCTACTCATGATCCTATTAGCAGGTTTGAAGTCTATTTCCGGACATTATTACCGCTTTTCCTAAAACATACGTATTATTTCGATCGAGTCAAGTACCCTCTCCCTTATATAAAGGCCGAACGACTTGATCTTGTTTTTTGTAACTGGAAGTGTGTAAGTACAAATCATTCGATTTCCACTCGAGCACGTCGCCGCCTCCTTTGCTATTCGTTCGCTCGTTTTTCTTGTTTTTTTTTTCGGCAGTTCGGGGCACAATCGAGAATTAATTGGAGTCATTTCTTAATTTGGCGTTTGTCTCTTTCGTCTCTCGGCGGCGATCGCCCCGCCGTTCGCTTCGCGCCTTCTTCGACCCCCCCGCGCCGCCCTCGCATCCCTTACAAGCTACCCCATTACACTACGTCTTTGCCGGTCCGAAAAGGATGACGACCGTACGCCATTTCGTCGTCTATAATTAAAACGCAGTGTATTAATTTAATTTTCTAATTGAATTTTTCCTTCTCTTCCATCATCATTTTTGATTCTTCCGCGAGAGCCCGATGAGTTATTCCTTTTGTTATTATTATTATTATTATTTATCTCTTTATCTGAGCTCGGAGGCTCGCAAAAGCCGATCGTAGTTCCCTCCTAAATTAACGTTGAAAAGGTCAAAAATTGGACAGCAAAGGCGTTTAAGAAACTCAAGAGTATATATCATCAAATACGATACTGTGTGTAATGTGTATTATCTGATACCATCCAAAAATATACAATTCAATTCTAACCAAGTAATGATAAATAATTTAGGAACATAAAATCAAGAATTTATAAAAATACTTACATGACCGAGCCTATACCTGACACATCTAAATTACAGAAACACCAGAAACGAAAGTTAGATAATTCAGGATGGAAGGATCAGCAGTGGTATAAAATAAAGGATAGAGCAGAGTAGGGTCGTCATTACAAAAATAAGTCACTTTTATGCTCGCGAAGGATTAATTTAAAAATTCGAAAAAGATTGTTAAAGGAGTATGTCTGGAGCATGGTTCTGTATGGATGCAAAACGTGGATGATGGGTACGGCAGGAAAAGGCTTGCCAATTATACCGACCCAATTTCATTTATATCAAGTTTTATGGGTACTTAATAGTTCTGGTATAAACATTCAAACCCGAGATAAAAATCTTCAGTCTCTCAGAGTATCTGAAAGCGAAACTCGAGTCTCCATTTCTCATCGAGTCTCTCTGGTGTCGCTGTGAGAGACTGTCAAAAAAACTGTTAGCGTCTCTGAACGAGAGACTCGAGTCGCTCATAGAGAGATCCTCATTTCGTATCCAGTCTCTGAACGAGAGACTCGAATCNTGATAAGTTATTTATTTAATGTAGATATTAAAGAAAAATAATTAGCATAATAGTTTTCAACTGTTTTGCTGGTTGTTATGTACAGGTTAAACAAATTAATGATGAAGACATATTTTTCTTTTGTTGCAGTTGTTAGTCTTCCTGCCTAGTTTTTTCAATAATCATAAACTGTTTCCTACATCGCTTCTACAGCAATAAAAGCTTTTTAATTTTATTTTATATAACATAAGAATAACCTAACCGTACCTAGCCAACCAATTTCAATATTAAAATAGATAACATAGAGACTGTGAAAGACTGTTAGAGACGCTGAAAGGCTCTAAGAGACTGGAGAGAGACTAAATATCTTTCTCTACGGAAGAGAGACGAGATAATTTATACATGCAACTCAAACTGAAAATAATCTGATGATTATTGGAAGATTTTAAGTAGCTATAGGCTTATAGAGGTGCATATAAGAAGTAGAAATGATTCAGTAAAAAATACATCTTCCAATTAAAACATAAATTTATGCGCTTAACCGTTTTCGCTTAGGCTTTTTATTCGACGTAAGAGAAAGGTGCGTCCAGTTGCGCAACCTAAAACCTAATCACGGTGTCCTGTCCCATCTGTGCTAACGTGTAGGTATGAGTGTGTGAATAGATGATATGCGTCTGTACACATAAAGGGCGCCCTGCTACACGTAAATTCGTTTAATATAAGACCGAGGAGATTATTTGCTTTCCCGTCCCGTTCTCCTTTCTGTTTTGTCAGTTACCTACCAGCCTACATACACACATACATACATACATACCGGCCGACTCCTCTAGCTCGATCTACTTCCGCATTGTGGCTGCTACATGTAAAAGAGTGTCCTGAAGCACAAAAGGGTCCAACTTAAACAATAACTCAGGTAACTAAAATTTAAATGAAGCGACGAGATGCAGCCTAACGGTCAAAGGGTCAGAATTAGGGACACTGGCCTAGCTTGGCAGCTGTTCATTCATACGATCAAGGGGCACTTAGAAGCACCAGCAGCATTTTTTCCTATTTTTATTTCGGGAATGTTCTACTCAATAGATAATATATCAGGGCCTGATCTAGGAAGAGTACACATAACTAGGACGGTATTTACCTGCTCAGGATTTTGACGTATACAGTGGAATTCGTTTATAATGACATCGAAGGGAAATGACAAACACGTCATACTAAGCGGGCGTCATACAAAGCATAGTATTAGAAAATAAACGTAATATCAATATACATAAGAAGGGTTAGAAAAATGAGCGAAAATGTTATTATTAATCATTTGGGTCACTATAGCCGAACATGATTTCTTGAGAATCAGTCATAATAAACGATATACAACGATGTACCATTTTAAACGGAGTCATTATATCTAAACTTTCCTATAGAAAATTTAATATGAAAACCAATTACTTCATATTAAGCGGTTGGTCAATATAGGCGGAGTCATAATAAACGAATTAAATTGTTACTCAATCTCAAAAAATCGATTTGTGACTGTTTTATAAGAACATATAACCACATGAAATATTAAAAAGAGAAAGCAAGTATAAGGGATGTCGTTTCCGATTGACCTGTTGTTGGTGAATTCGAATTTGGCTTCTAAATTGCAGCGGTACATCAACATTTCGAAATATCCTAACCTTAAAATCCGAATGATTTTTTTGCTTGTTAAGTTTCAAAACTTACATAGGCGAATTAGCCTTTATGAATACAGGATGTTTCTAAAATAAGTAGTGAGGTTTAAAGGGAGCTAATTAGATGCAACAGAGAATTGCATGGTGAACCAGACGAAGTTGCAATCCAAAGCCGGTCCTGGGCGTGAATTGACAACGTATACAGAAATTGCGACAACAACTAAGCTATTACACATAGACGAAAAATTTAAACAGTGGCGGCCGTAGAAAGACTAATAGGGTAAATATCAACAATTAACAATTAATTAAATAACTACCTTGTTCATCGCTGAAAGTATGCACTATTTTGCGCTGACCTATGACCTAGCGAGAATAAGACACCTTATACTAGTAAGAAACGAACAAGAGTAAGCGAGTAGATAGGTATTCCTTAGATGTATATCCGGAAAAACAAATAGGATGAAAAATTACAGAAGGGGTTGCAGAATTGTTTTAATGATGATGAATTTTTGCCTCGACACCGGAGTTAAGCGCGGCACCCTCAATTTTTAAGTTCGCCATCAACCACCCTCTCGTAATACCTACCCCATCTCCTACGGATTCCAACTGTAACGCATGCTACATTGCGCCATTTTTAAGAATGCCATTAGCTCTCCCTAATCTTTCCATTTTCTACGTGCCTTGTTGTCTCATATCACGTCATTGACTAAAAAAGTTTTATTATCATGACGTATCCTTTTTTTAGGAAAAAGCCAGTGTAACTATCTAAATGTTAAATTTAAAAAAGGACGAAACGTTAATACCTTTTGACCGCTAGCATTTAAAGACCCGCAATACTGAATAGGGTGAATAAGAGTTATGCATAATAGTATAGTTTGAGGACTGTTTGAAACCAGTTATTCTTCTAATTGATAGTTTTAGTGATTCCTAGACCTTAAACACCGTCCTGGCCACGCGTTCTATTTTCCGGTAGTTCAAAGTTTAACAGGATCAGGTCAAGAATCACGACCTCATCAACTAGTTTTACAAAGTTGACAAACAAGTGAACAATTTAAAGGATTACATAAGTACTTACAAGTTGAATGTTTTGTATGCCACCCTAAGTTTATAAAACTAAACGAATGTATATTGGTATGTTACCTATGCACATTTGGTTTTATAAGAATACACAGTAATAGCAATACATTTTAAGGAACAGTTTGTTAATTCTGGATAATATAATTAATACATGACTTAAAAAATATAACTTAGTTTCAGAGAAAACAAATAAAACGAATGAATGAAGAGGACAACAGAACCTTCTGATTGAATCTTATAATCTTCAGCATATCATTAAGTTAGCTTAATAATAAACTAATTTGCTTATTGTGTCACATTAAATTAATTTTTAACAGATTCATTCGCATTGAATTGAAAATTGTATAATAGAGAGTAACGAAGAGCAAAAGTAAGATGTTTTTCCGAAAGAAACCGTTAAGACACAACGAAAGAAATTTGCGCCCTGGGCGAGCGATCTCCTTCGGAAAGAGAAATGGTTCAAAGATGCGCCTGGATCAATATCTAATTAAAAAATATGCAAATTGGAAATCAGAAACGAATTCAGCAGAATGGAAGACAATTTAGAAAACGTGTTTTATAAATGGAAGAGCCGCAAAAATTAGAAAGGGGAAAAATGCTTTTTAAAGGAATGCCCTGCATTTTAAAGCGACGCGCGTACTTGCCTAACGCCATTTCGACAGAGCGGAACAGCTGCTTACATAAGTTTATTTAACTAAGAACGATACCGAACACTTTTAGTCAATATATATAGGGTCAGTATATAAATCCATATGGATGGTCCATATAAGTTTGTTATTCCTTATTCTTTACTTTAGATTTGGAGGTAAAGTAGTCGATTCAAGGCGCCATTCTCATCAGTTGGAGCCTCGAACTGAGGATCTCAGCTTAAATGTCGAAGTGCATTTTAAGTTTGTCTTGTGGAACGTTGGGTTTTAAGTGCTTAGGCTTTAAAGAACTCATTTATATCCTATGTCAAAAATTTGGGCAAATGTTTCAAAAATTCCCTACAAAGTTTCATTGAAATCTCACCCTTAGAAGAAGCCGCTTTACAGAAATACTTCTTGGGACGTAAAACATTAGCCCGGGTGTCTTCTGACAGACAGACAGTTTATCAGAAAGCGAGAAAAAATAATTAGTTCATTTTTTGGGAGGCGTCGGCCACGTCGCCGTTGTCGTTAAAAACAGTGCGAAAGAGAGAAGCGGACGGGACCGGAGACTTGTAAGGGAAGGACCCCATTTCGCCATCAGTTAAAATATTGAGTGCGATATCGTTCCTTTCTTCATTTTCAAACAAAGGAAAATTTCAAAATTGTTTTTCTACACACAACCTTTACCTCTTTCGAATTTAATCGTTCAAATCAGCTAACTGTAACATTTCGTTCAGGAAATATTTCAAAACTTGTTGGATATCCAAATAACGTTCGACATTCGGGGCTAATGGCGATGGTCCAGGATTTGGAGGTAATCTTAAGTGTAAACGCAGCGATGGACATTACGACTTTGCTAAGTTCCTTGAGGAAGCTAACTACAGCAGTCCGCGAAACGTTGCATACACGACTTCATCGTCACTCTCATCGAAAAAGGAGAATCAATCAAACTTAATTATCAACATCACCATCCTCTAGTCTTTCCTATCCTGAGCTAATCTTCACCTTCTTCTAAAACTAGAATAACCCACATCCTTAACTATCGGGTTGTTCGGAAAGTCATTTCGTTTTTTCCCGACAGAGGATTTAAATATATTCTTTTGCACCCAACTTCACATTTAAGCCGTATAATTTTTATATGCTTTGAGAGCTCATATAGCAAGGCTTGTGTGTGAAAAACTCCAATGAATTCTACGCAGTAGTTTTTGGTTGGTGCCCTTTTAAATATGGAGAGCGATAAGCAGCATTTTCGACATATCTTACTGTTTTACTACAGAAAGGGTAAAAATGCTGTTCAAGCCAGAAAGAAATTGACTGATGTGTATGGAGAAGGTGTGTTGACAGTACGCCAGTGCCAGAACTGGTTCGCTAAATTTCGATCCGGCAATTTTGATGTCGAAGATGCACCACGTTCGGGAAGGCCGGTTGAAGCTGATAAAGACGCGATAAAGGCATTAGTTGATGTGAACCGGCGAATAACAACACGTGAGATCGGATTGAGGTTAAATTTATCAAATTCAACAGTTTATGACCACTTGAAAGGCCTGGGATTATCCTCGAAGCTCGATGTATGGGTTCCCCATGTTCTCACAGAGAGAAATCTGTGTCGCCGCATTGACGTCTGCGATTCGCTTCTCAAACGTCACGAAAATGATCCGTTTTTGAAGCGCATCATCACTGGGGACGAAAAATGGGTTGTATACAACAACGTCAAACGCAAGAGGTCATGGAGCAAAAAAGATGAACCGGCTCAAACCATTTCCAAAGCCGATATTCACCAAAAAAAGGTGATGCTGTCTGTTTGGTGGGATTTTAAAGGAATCGTTTTTTTTGAGCTTTTACCGGATAACACAACGATTAATTCGGAAGTCTACTGTCATCAGCTGGACAAACTGAATGATGCACTTCAACAGAAAAAGGTCAGAACTAATCAACAGGAAAGGTGTAGTGTTTCATCAAGACAACGCGAGACCTCACACAAGTTTGGTCACTCGCCAAAAGCTTTTACAGCTTGAATGGGATACAATGCTACACCCACCATATTCTCCAGACCTGGCATCATCGGATTATTATTTGTTCCGGTCACTCCAAAATTTTTTAGACGGTAAAACCTTCACCTCAAATGAGGAGGTCAAAAACCTCCTCGATCAGTTTTTTTGCCAGCAAAGACCAAAAATTTTATGAGCGTGGAATTATGCTACTACCAGAAAGATGGCAAAAGGTGTTGGACCAGAACGGTCAATATATAATTTAATATTGTATTTGTTTATTATACGAAAACTGTCTTTCATTTCCACAAAAAAAACGAAATGACTTTCCGAACAACCCTATATTTGTGAACAGAAATCTAATCTAGGTCTACGTCTACTCCTCCTCTTAAACGCTGTTTCTGCTTCTATTACGTCTTTAACTAACTCTTCATGCCTGAGGCGTCTTACCAACCTATCTCACCTATTTCTTATTGACCACCATTCTCCTAATCTTTCTAACATTCTCTATTCACGGTATCCTCATCATTTACCTATAACACAACATTTCAAAGGCTTTTAACCTTTTCTGTTTTGCCGCGCCTATCATCCAAGTTTCCTACCCTTACAAAATGTGCTCCAGACAACTACTTTTAACAATCTATTTCGGATTTCTAAAATAACCAATCGCGAGCATATTCTATGCTTCTTCTACGAGTTCTTCCTGTTAAAGGCGACTCTACCCTGCTACTGTTCCTTATTCCATCCAGAATTAGTTTCCTAGATACCTACCGAAAATCAGCGACTTCTAATTCAAAAATCACATTAATTGTATTGCATTCTCTGTCAATAAAATACTTAAAAATCTGTGAAGCGATTGGTTAATTTTGGGGGTAGTTATTTAGCTGTTATTTAAATGGGAAGGTATTAATCGTGAAAGCGGGAACAAAGTGAAAAGTTTCCCGATTTTTCCAACCGGTTACGCGTTGAATGTAATTACATCCGAACCCGGCTCGCGTCGTATCGTTGTAAAAGAAGTATCGAAGATGGCTCGGCATAAAAATTAATGGAGTATCCAGGAAGCCTGTTTTTCTTTGCCAATTAAATTTGCCCGCTTGTTGATTTTAGATTAAACTTAATTGTAAACCCTTTACTACACTCTCCACTTTCCTTTAATTAGATATTCTTCTCGCAACTGGCGACCTTTGGTCCCTGCCCGGTCGCTAGTTACCCTTTTTTTTTGTGAAAAAACAAATGACGAATTTATGTCAATAATAACAAAATAAATGAAAAATATTGACTCTTTTATCATACGAATAATCGAGATAACAATAAAATCCATCAGAGTGAAAAACATTGTAACATTCGTCAATAGATTTGTCCAAAAACATAATTTACAACAGAAGTGAAACAATAAACGAACACTTTCATAGATTATTTAATATACAACAATTGTTTCGCTACCACGGTAGCTGCATCAGATAAATATTTCCACCAAGTAAAAGCAGTTCCATTTCAACGTATAATTTACATACAAATATTAATTAGTTGTAAAAGAACAATGAAATAATTAAAAGACTTACCAATAATGCACGCGGAGTATCGCTGCTAGATGCATTGAGGATGCCTGTAAAAAATTAAACTTTCTTTAACAAACATTTCTTATAATAGAAATATTTTAAACAACTTTAACATAACCTCAAAGTGATAAGTTATTTATTTAATGTAGATATTAAAGAAAAATAATTAGCATAATAGTCTTCAACTGTTTTGCTGGTTGTTATGTACAGGTTAAACAAATTAATGATGAAGACATATTTTTCTTTTGTTGCAGTTGTTAGTCTTCCTGCCTAGTTTTTTCAATAATCATAAACTGTTTCCTACATCGCTTCTACAGCAATAAAAGCTTTTTAATTTTATTTTATATAACATAAGAATAACCTAACCGTACCTAGCCAACCAATTTCAATATTAAAATAGATAACATATTTTACGTAACACTATCACGAACACGACTTCTTGTTGGATATTTTACTGCTCAAATGACGATTTTACGAATACACCTGAAGTTTTTTTAGGTTAGCATTTTCATTAATACGAATCTATAAATAAACTGGATAATGTATTACCATTTTATTTTTTTATTTAGACGATTGAACTGTTTAACAGAAACTGACTAAAACATAAGTGATAATTATCTTACCAATGCAGAATATATTAATTGAGTAGGATTCTTCTAACATAATCACAAATGCATTCTATAACGCGACGACTCTAAGTGGCAGCGATTTTCTTTTTTTAACTACAACAGTACACGAAATCCACAGCCGACTACAGAATCCTGAGACTTAAATGAGTTTGACACTACGTTTTCGATAATTAAATACTAAGGAAAATAGCAAATTCTTTAATATTTTTCCCATACAATAAACGAAATTGATTAAATGAAAATGAATTATGGTTAAAAGGTAACCTTTGGATGAAAAAATGTTACAAAAAACCCAGATCTTAACGAGGTCCTTTTTTTGTGCAACGATAAACTAAGTGCGAACGTAATACAATAAATACTTTTACGTAACCAAAAAACATTTCTCCGTNTTGTTTGATTTTTCAGCGTTCGTTTGTGTGGATATGTACATGGCCAACTGTTTTCTGTTTGCATAATGTAATGCGAAGTACTATTGGAAACCGCACTATTTTTCCAAAGTCCATTAAACGTGATATCGGCCGTTTGTACCTGTAATTCGTTACCCTTTCAGTTGCCATAGTTACGCGCAGTTGTTTAATCAAATTTTTACCCCGCTAATACTGATGCATCTAATCGCGCGATCGACTTCCTGTTGTTCCCGTTTCCGTTATTTTTATGAACAATGTCCGTTATTTCATTTTTACACAAAGTCAATTGATTCCACTAATGTCAAAGTCGCTTTATTATTATTTACTCAAACGAAGCTTCCCATCTTCGTCTTACTTTTTCTTTTTAGAAAAAAAAAAAAAACATGGAGAATAAGCCACCAAAGGGTGGAATAAGACATTTTAATCGACGAAATGGAAGGGCGTCTTTGGAGTGTTGTGTGACTCTTCAAGTAATATTACTTCTTTAAAAGATTAGTTTATTTCAAGAAATATTACTAAGAACTTCTGTATTGTCCCTCTAAAAAACAAATGACGCGTTCAGTTTTAGCAAAAAAGAGATACGTAACCAAAAAACATTTCCCCGTAACTCCATAATAATTTTAATATAATATTACTATGGATAACAAAATATGTATAAGTACAGACAAATAAGAAAATATCTTATTTTGGTTGGAAAATGATATACATATTTAAGCATATTTGTGTCCCTTTTATTATTTCTTTCTTTCTTTAGCGTGAAAATTATTTTATTCGATGTAGTCTTACCATAATGTCAAATATTAAATAAAATTTATAGAAACTACAAGTATAATTCTGACATTTATAAGGAATAAAAAGTAAAATAAAGGCCACTGATCCTTGTTAAGTACGAAATGAAAAATATCAACTATATAATATTATAAACTAATAAATTTAGCATGCTTGAATTAGTGATAATCGAGTTTTAGAACTGAAGAAAAGTTTTCAGTTTTGGTTAACTTTGACGTATGCACACCCTAACTGAAAAACTAGTCATAGAATTGAGAAATACCCCAATAAATACTCCTCAGAGACACCACCCTTATTTATTTCTCCAACAGTCTCAGATGGTCCATCTCAAAGAACAAACTTGCATGAGGGTGATTATTCCTCTTTTTAAAATCGAAGCGGTACTGACGAAACAGTATGGTATTAGGTCGGTATCTAAGATAATTCAAGGTGTAAGGAGTAGTAGACATATATAAAACAAAGGATAGCGCAGGATAGAGTCGCGTTTAACAAAAATAAGTCACTTCTATGTTCGTCGACGGTTAATGTAGAAATTAGAAAAAATTAATTATGTATGTCTGGAGTACGGCTATATACGAGACCCTAGACAAAAATTTTCAGTCTCTCCAGTCTCTCAGAGTCTTTCAGCGTCTCTGAGAGCGTCTCTCACAGTCTCTCGGTTATTGCCTAGGTGTTTTTATGGATCTGTCACAGTCTCTGTATGAGAGACTCGAACGATAAAATTGTTAATTCAGAGATTCGAGTCTCTCACAGACGCCCTGTATAGTCCAAGACTCCGTACATTTTTCGGTAACTCGATTATATTCATGACTTTAATAACAAATGGCGGGACTGGCACACAATATTTGCTATACAAATTATTTAGTGTATGTTCGTTCCTTAAAATCTCCTCTTTCTCCAGCATGTCTTTGCTATACCTTCCTCCGAGAAGTTTTAATAGTAGATACCTTATTTGAATCATTACGGATGTGGGCTGTTCTTATTTTAGAGGAAGCCGAAGATATGCTCAAGACGGGAAAGATGATGATGATTAAGAATCCGCGAATGTTACAACTTCTACCTCTACAAATTTTTAAATTTACTTATAAAATAACCTGTTGATGAAATTGGACATATAAACCTATACTAACTGGCTCGTTTTAAAATGCCGAACAAAAAGAGAAATAAATCACCAGAGTTTAACCGGCAATTAATACATTTAATTGCGTTTTTGATCGTTTTTAGTTAACAAAAAGTCGAGTAAAAACTAATATAGACAAATCAATTAATTAATTAATTACAATTATTCAGTTTGTTTGATTTTTCAGCGTTCGTTTGTGTGGATATGTACATGGCCAACTGTTTTCTGTTTGCATAATGTAATGCGAAGTACTATTGGAAACCGCACTATTTTTCCAAAGTCCATTAAACGTGATATCGGCCGTTTGTACCTGTAATTCGTTACCCTTTCAGTTGCCATAGTTACGCGCAGTTGTTTAATCAAATTTTTACCCCGCTAATACTGATGCATCTAATCGCGCGATCGACTTCCTGTTGTTCCCGTTTCCGTTATTTTTATGAACAATGTCCGTTATTTCATTTTTACACAAAGTCAATTGATTCCACTAATGTCAAAGTCGCTTTATTATTATTTACTCAAACGAAGCTTCCCATCTTCGTCTTACTTTTTCTTTTTAGAAAAAAAAAAAAAACATGGAGAATAAGCCACCAAAGGGTGGAATAAGACATTTTAATCGACGAAATGGAAGGGCGTCTTTGGAGTGTTGTGTGACTCTTCAAGTAATATTACTTCTTTAAAAGATTAGTTTATTTCAAGAAATATTACTAAGAACTTCTGTATTGTCCCTCTAAAAAACAAATGACGCGTTCAGTTTTAGCAAAAAAGAGAGAGACCGTCTTTAGGTTTAGTATGTTCGTTGAATCCTCAAAAAATTTGGTTTTAAAGATTACAAAATATTCAAAACACTAAGGGATTCTTTAGGTTTAGTTTTAGTAGACAGAACAAGAATTCCGAAGAAGTCGATTTAGATTTTCACGGATGTCATCCGAAGAAACTAACTGGATTTCCAAATTCCAACCGTGTTTTATTGATGAAATCCCATGGTGGATCATTGTGATGCCAAAAGTGTAAGACGTTTTGTTTCCTATCACAAGGAACATCTTCAGCAATTTCACGTTGTCGATGCAGGATGTCCAATGCTACTCAGTAATAGCTTTGAAGATGCTGCAACAGCCTTGGAGATGCTGCAACAGCGTTAGAGATGCTGCAACAGCGTTAGAGATCCTGCAAAAGCGTTGGAAACCCAGCATCAACAACGTGAAATTGCTGAAGATGTCCTTTGTGATAGGAGACAAAACGTCTGAACAGTTCTGATGTTACCATAATCTGTCATGGAAATTTCATCAATAGAACACGGTTAGAATTTCGAAGTCCAGTTTCTTCTGAAATCCGAAAGTTCAATGGTAATAAAATAGGTCATATACATTGCAAAAAGCAATTGAAATTTGGAACTATTTTCCTTACAATTATTTTAAATCAAGGATTAAAATTTCTAGAAATTTAGTAAAATCCTTTGGGTTATTGCAGAAACGTAAAATTTTACATTGCCTTTTCACCTTACAATATGTTTAATACTGCCTCATTTTAAGAAGGATCAAGAATCCTTGGTGACGATTTTTATCTTCGGTTGTGTTTGCTATCGTAAAGTATGTAACTGAATTAATTTTGTGTCATTTAANTTCCACTAATGTCAAAGTCGCTTTATTATTATTTACTCAAACGAAGCTTCCCATCTTCGTCTTACTTTTTCTTTTTAGAAAAAAAAAAAAAACATGGAGAATAAGCCACCAAAGGGTGGAATAAGACATTTTAATCGACGAAATGGAAGGGCGTCTTTGGAGTGTTGTGTGACTCTTCAAGTAATATTACTTCTTTAAAAGATTAGTTTATTTCAAGAAATATTACTAAGAACTTCTGTATTGTCCCTCTAAAAAACAAATGACGCGTTCAGTTTTAGCAAAAAAGAGAGAGACCGTCTTTAGGTTTAGTATGTTCGTTGAATCCTCAAAAAATTTGGTTTTAAAGATTACAAAATATTCAAAACACTAAGGGATTCTTTAGGTTTAGTTTTAGTAGACAGAACAAGAATTCCGAAGAAGTCGATTTAGATTTTCACGGATGTCATCCGAAGAAACTAACTGGATTTCCAAATTCCAACCGTGTTTTATTGATGAAATCCCATGGTGGATCATTGTGATGCCAAAAGTGTAAGACGTTTTGTTTCCTATCACAAGGAACATCTTCAGCAATTTCACGTTGTCGATGCAGGATGTCCAATGCTACTCAGTAATAGCTTTGAAGATGCTGCAACAGCCTTGGAGATGCTGCAACAGCGTTAGAGATGCTGCAACAGCGTTAGAGATCCTGCAAAAGCGTTGGAAACCCAGCATCAACAACGTGAAATTGCTGAAGATGTCCTTTGTGATAGGAGACAAAACGTCTGAACAGTTCTGATGTTACCATAATCTGTCATGGAAATTTCATCAATAGAACACGGTTAGAATTTCGAAGTCCAGTTTCTTCTGAAATCCGAAAGTTCAATGGTAATAAAATAGGTCATATACATTGCAAAAAGCAATTGAAATTTGGAACTATTTTCCTTACAATTATTTTAAATCAAGGATTAAAATTTCTAGAAATTTAGTAAAATCCTTTGGGTTATTGCAGAAACGTAAAATTTTACATTGCCTTTTCACCTTACAATATGTTTAATACTGCCTCATTTTAAGAAGGATCAAGAATCCTTGGTGACGATTTTTATCTTCGGTTGTGTTTGCTATCGTAAAGTATGTAACTGAATTAATTTTGTGTCATTTAATTTTCTCCGTTAATTACAAAACTGAGCTATGAGTTCATCTAAATATGCATACATACGTCTGCATTCGTACAAGAGAACAGAGCGAAAGACATCTGGAGGGCATAAACGTCTAAATGGACACAATGCGGTCGGTAATCAAAGGGTCAAATTTTTAATTCTAATCAAAAGTGACCCGACGTAAAATAAATACAGTGTTAAGTTACGGGCATTATTCGATTAGACGCAAAAAGTGCGTCAGGTAGAGACAAAATGGCGACAAAAAATGTCGTCAAGGGGGGTTGGCACCCTTATTATTGCTACCTGACGGGCGGTTGGCCCGGTGGTTACCGACTGATGGGTTACTGCTATTCTTATGCCGCATTATATTATTAATGCTTTAGACGGACTGTACGATGTGAAACAGTAACACTAGAGGTACGTGTAAGGACTACGATTTTTATTTTTAAAACAAAGACAGTTTAATTTTTATCGTAAAACAAAGGGGTGTGCGGTGAAACCGACCCCCTCGGCGTGAGAAAGTCCCTTCCGAACGGAAGACTTGATACCTAATAGGACAAGTTCTTGTACAAAAAAAGGGTACTTATCCGTTTAAGGAACGAAGGGGTTAAAACGACTAAATATGTGTTCAATTTTTGATGATAAGAGCTATCAAAATCAAAGCGTGCACAAAAATATTTTATATCCAATGCATTAGAAAGTTGGAATACGGTCTCTTGTACATATATGGATAGAAAAGGTCAGAAATAAGAAAATAAGGAAAAAGAGAGATAGGGTAGACATGAAGGGTTAGTTTAGAAGCTTACTAGAAGCACACATAGTAGTGTAGAAGGGCAGAGGAAGACGTAGATTACATTACTGTGTGCAAATAGTTATTCAAGGATGTAGGATATTCTAATTTTAGGGAAATGAGAAGGATAGGAAAGAGTGGAGGTACGTGTTCAACCAGTCTTCTATATGATGATGACATGACTACCTTACTTTTATCTAAAGATGTGCAAAATGATCTTTTAAAAGTATTTAAATACAAAATACAAATACTTTTTCGATTTGTTATTTCAAATGTAAAATACAAAATAGATTTCCCTTTTGTATTATAAATGCTAAATGCAAAATACGTATTTTCAAAATACCTTTTTTAGTACCGATTTAAGTAATATTCTACATTTATTTAAGTATAAAATATTTTTTAAGAAAACCTTGCAGGCAT